>NW_015163101.1:483695-498748 GCF_001447785.1 Gekko japonicus | reverse complement strand
GTTTGACTCAAATCACATTCAAATACCTTTTATTGGCATACAATATTAAAAGCGTTTCCCAATAATACAATCCAAAAGAAATTATAAAATAGATAGTCGTGGCTATGTCAGGCCTAACTCAAGTTGTCACAAGTTAGATTTGACCATACACAAGATGCCTGAATCATAAAATAAATTGGCATTCTAAACTTTTAAACTTAAGTTTTTAGACTTATAAATTAATAATCATTAATATGGTCAGGGTCACTCTTCTGTTTTATAAAACCATGGAGAAACTTAGCGGTCAGTTCAATGATCTCCGGATCTCGTGAAGCAAGGAGAAATTGTACCTTGATTCTATCCGATTGGCCTGCTACCAACCTAAGGGGGGCTTCTATAAATTCCACTCGAATGTCATTTAACAATTTACAGTGTAAGAGTATGTGCTCAACAGTTTCTATTTCTCTTCTATTACATCCACAGAACCTGACTGAATAAGGAATTTGCTTATATCTCCCCTCAAGAATAGCAGAGGGGAGAACATTAAGACGGGCCAACAGATAAGCTCTACACATTTGCGGTGAAGTCAGGCAGAAAAAGTAATATGGTAGAGCACCAGAAAGGGGATAGGCCCACCTTACTGAGGAGCACCTTCCGGAGGCAAGGGCTCTGAGCTCTTGCAACTCTATACTGGCTCTCAGTCTGATTCCTCAGCTCCTGGCTGGCTTCACCATGGCTCTGCAACATCGCCACCTTTCCTGAGCTGAACATTTTACCACAGAGTATGTGTGATTGGGGTGGGGGGGGGGGGGAGGAGATGCTCTCCCCCACAGAAATGCAAGCACTGTTTCCAGGTTGCAATTTCCAGCAGGGTCCATCTGCCCTCCGTTTCTTCCTTTGTCTCCAGTCCCCAGAGCTGACTTTGTTTGCTTTTGGGGAGGAAGAGAGGGAAGTGAGAGGCTCCAGCGATGACAGTCCTCTTTGAAGATCACAGGAAGAACAAAAGAAGGTCAGACTTGGGCAGTGGCAGGACGGGTGGGGGGAGAGCTGTTTTCCTTTCAATGCTTCTGGCTGCAGATCGAGCGAGGCAGCTCAGGGAGTGTTTATTCACGGGAGAAGAGCCCAGCACTGCACAACTTTCTGCTTGCTGCAACAGCCCTTGCCAAATAAACTTTCCCAAATGGCCATTCAGAGAACGAGTGGGAAACTGGTCTAACAGTTAGACTTTGCCTATGACAGGTGTGAGGAGACGCCCCAAGGCCCTTGGGCCTGGAGACTGCTTCTGGCATTTGTATAAGGCAGGGTTGTCAACTCCCACCTGGGAAATACTTGGGGATTTGGGGGAAGGTCCTGGGGAGGGTGGGGCATAATGCCATAGAGTCCAACCCTGGCAGCCATTTTCTCCAGGGAAACTGATCTGTCTGGAGATAAACAGGTTGCTTACCTGTAACTGATGATCTTCGAGTGGTCATCTGTGCAGTCACACACATCGGTTCTGCGTCTGTGCTCGAACCCGACCTCGGAGAACTTCAAGAGCTAGTCTCTGAATTTTGGTGCACTCAGTTCCACGCTCTGTGGAGCAGACACCCACTGCGCATGTCTGGAACGAGGGAGGAAACGCCCTCCCACTCAGTTTCTTCCAGCCACCACTAGCAAGTCCCAAGAAGAGAATAACAGCATACCATTGAGAGATGCCAGCAGTGGGGAAGGCTGGGTGGGCGTGTGAGACTGCACAGATGACCACTCGAAGATCATCAGTTACAGGTAAGCAACCTGTTTATCCTCTTCGTGGTCTCTGCGCCGTCCCACACATGGGTGTTCAGTGAGCTCAACTGACCGGATGGCGGGTGCAGGCATCTCCATAGTGGAGAGAAGCTCACCACACAGTAGAAGAAACATGTAGGGATCAGATAAAAAATACCAGCCTACCTGATTGAAGAAGAACACCAGCCATCAGTGGAAGACAGCTCGGAGTACCGACTGGCTGAAGGACGCATCACGTCGTGTCCGAACGTCAAGGGCGTAGTGCGTCACAAAGGTTGTCTGCGAGGACCATGTGGCAGCAGCGCCAATGTCCTCCAGAGGGACTCCCTCAAGGAAGGCTGAAGACTCAGAGACAGCTCTAGTTGAGTGAGCTTTCAGCATGACAGGTAAAGGTTGTTTCGCCAACTCATAACAGAGCTGGATAGCTGAGGTGATCCATTTTGACCGGCGCTGAGAGGAGACTCTACGTCCCAGATGGGGCTTACTGTAGGCCACAAATAAATGAGGGTCTTGGCGAAAGGAGGACGTCCTAGAAAGGTAGAACAAAAGTGCCCTGCAGATGTCTAATGTGTGAAGGGCCCTCTGGCCTTCATCTGATGGATTAGCAAAGAAACTAGGCAATACAATAGGCTGGGACAAGTGAAAAGCCAACACTACTTTAGGTAGGAAAGCAGGGTCCTTGTGGAAAACAGTGTCCTTGTGGAAAATGGTGTATGGAGGATCGGCTCGCAAGACACACCGGTCACTCACTCTCTTAGCCGAGGTGACAGCTACTAAGAAGGCTGTTTTCCAAGACAAAAAGTGTAGAGGTACAGTTGCAAGAGGCTCAAACGGCTTGCCCGTCAGTCTGGAAAGAACGAAAGACAGGCTCCAGGCTGGAACAAGCGGCTTGACTGGGAGGTGGAGTTTCAGCATGCCCTTCAAGAACGACTTGGAAATGCTATGTGAGAAAACAGTCTTTCCCTCAATAGGATTGCGAAAGACAGAAATGGCGGAAAGATGAACATTCAACGAGGAATAGCCCAAGAGAAACAAGATAGGTGAGGATCACAGGTAGGGGCGCAGTCTTTGAGTCTTCCCCCCGACTGGTAGCATAAGAAACAAAATGTCGCCACTTTGCCTAGTAGGAGCAACAAGTAGCTGGTTTTCTTGCATTCAGGAGAACACGCTGGACCTCAGGAGGGAAGGTCGGGGCATTATTCTCCAAGCAGTCACCTTGAGAAACCCAGGATTGTGATGGAGGATCCGGCCCTGATGTTGAGAGAGTAGGTCAGGCGCCAGAGGGAGATGTCGGTAGACTGCACGTGACAACTTCAGAAGACTTGCAAGCCAAGGTTGTTGTGGCCACCATGGTGTTATCAAGATGCAGTCTGAATGATCCTGGATGATCTTTTGTATCGTCCTGGTGATGAGCAGAAACGGACGAAACATGCAGAAGAGATGCCCCATCCATAGGTGCAGGAACGCATCTCCCCTCGAGGACTCTGATGGGGGACCTCAGTTGTAGACTTCGTATTGGGGGACCTCAGTTGTAGACTTCGTATTGTCCTGTGTCACAAAGGCGTCTATTGTGGGACACTCGAACTCATGAAAAATTGGTTGCAGGTAGCGAGGATTCCGTGACCTTTCGTGTTCGACTAACTGCATCCAACTGAGAAGGTCTGTTTGAGCATTTTCAATGCCTGGCAGATTAACTGCTGTAAGGTGGATGCCCTGCATCTTGCACCAATGCCACAAGGTCATGACTTTCTTGCAGAGCTTTGTGGACACTGTCCCACCCTATTTGTTTATATAGTAAACAGTGGCCATGTTGTCCAATGTGATCTGCCCATGGTGACTGCGCAGGGTAGGCAGGAATGACCGAAGAGCTCAATGTACTGCCAGGAGCTCCAGACAGTTGATGTGCTGGGAGCGTTCTGACTCGGACCACTGACACTGAGCCATTAAGTGTCCCGCAGTGGGCTCCCCAACCCCAAAGGGAGGCGTTGGTGATCAGGATAGTGCTCGGAGGAGGAAGACAGAATGGCATTCCAGTCAGAAGATTCTCCTCCATGGTCCACCATTGAAGGGTTGGCAGGACATTGGATGGCACCGTAAGGGGTCAAAGACTCGAACGAACCACAGCTGAGTGGCCGCATGTGAAACCTGGCATATAGGAGTACGTTGGTGGTTGCTGACATCATTCCCAAGAGGCACTGAAACACCCAAGCTGGCTGCGTGGGTGAAGACAATACAGCTACTGCCAATGAGTGTAGGGCAAAGGCTCTGACAAGTGGAAGAAAGGCACGTTGTGGGGGGGTTGCGAAGTCGTGCCCCTATGAACTGTAGATCCTGGACAGGGAACAGGTGGGACTTGGAGAGGTTCACGCAGAGACCCAAGGATGCCAGAAGCCTAAGCCAGAAGCCTAAGCCTAACTACATCTCGATGGAGCTGAAGTTGGGAGTGAGAGACTGTCAGCCAATTGTCGATGTAGGGGAACACCGTTATTCCACGTCGTCTGAAAGACCACTGCCCTGCATTTCATGAAGACACTCGGTGCTGTTGCAAGCCCAAAGGGAAGCACACGGTACTGGTGGTGGTGAGGTCCCACTGTGGATCTCAGGAAACGCCGGTGTTGAGGGCAGATGGTGATATGGAAATAGGTGTCGTGTAAATTGAGTGATGCCAGCCAGGCGTCCCTGGGTATCAGAGAAAGAATAGACTGAAAAGTGATCATTTGAAACTTTTTGGGTGGGATATAACAGTTGAGTTGCCGCAGATCCATAATGGGGTGCTTCCCCCCGTCCCGTTTTGGAACAATAAAATATCAGGAGACTGAGGGACAGGTTCTACAGCTCCTTTGGTCAGAAGAGCTTGAACTTCCTCATAGAGGAAGGTGGAGGGAGTTGCCACAAAATGAGGGACCTGCGGGGTTGAAGAGAACTCCATGGCATACCCCAGATGGATGATGGTGAGGACCCAAGCGTCTGTGGTGATGGATTCCCATGTGTCTACGAAAGGGCAAAGTCTTGTTCCCCAAGCCAGAGTAACTGATGGGGGATGGGAGCGGGTACTTCAGGGGGAGTCAAAGAGACTGTTCTGTGGGAGGTGCAGTCTTCTTGGGCAGAGGGAGCCTTGGCCCTTTGATGGTACAGCTGCTTAGCTGGAGGAGTCTTGGGCTTCCAGTAGTCTGACTGCCGGGGGGACCTGGAACATTTGGGGCCACTGGGCTTCCAAGACTTGAACCGGGGGGGGGGCAAGGTTAGGAGGCCTGCGATACTCCCAAACTGCAAGCTCTCTTATGGCTGTCATCTACATTGTTGAGAGTCTCGTCCGTGGAGGCATGGAACAGGCCTTCCCAATCAAAGGGTAGATCTTCCACCTTTGACTTTATATCAGGTTGCAGATTGGTAGAACATAGCCATGCATGCCGTCAGAGGGCAACTGAGGTAGCCATGGCCTTGGAGGAGCAGGATACCACATGGCAGACAGTGTTGATTTATTGCTTTGTTAGCGTGGACAACTTATTGATGAGGGAAGTGGCAGTTTTCTGGGACACCTCAGGGAGTTCCGTAATTAAGGTGAACAATTGGTTCAACAGGTGGAAAGAATAAGCAGAAAAATAAGCTAGGTAGTTATGAATTTTGGCAGTCGCAGTGGTAATGGAGTACATCTTTCATCCCAGTGTGTCCAGTTCGTGTCCCTCCTGGTCTGGTGGTGCCGGGTGTCTCGCCTGTTTGGATTTGGTTGCAGAATGTACTATCACCGAGTTCAGGGCCGGGTGTGAGAAAAGGAACTTTGCATCCAACGGTTGTACATGGTACAGTGAGTCCAATCGTTTCAATGTCGGTGGAATAGACACAGGTTTGTCCCATGCTTGTCGGAGGATGTCGAGGTGGACTGAAAGCATGGGGAGCAAGGAGGCTGGTGGGAGGTCTGACTGCACCAGCTTATGGACCAGGTCCGTAACTGTAGGAGCGTCACAGATAACTTGGATGTTCAGGGCAGTGACCAGTTCAAGGTAGGCTTTGGATCCCTCCAAGGGGGAGAGAGAACCAGGCTGAACTATGTCCGAATCCGGAGAAGTGTGGAGCGAGTCGTCCACCTCTAAATCTGACCCCTTGGACCCAATGTCTGACGGTTCCGAGGCAGAAGACTAGAGACTGAGGGTATCAGTCGGTGCAGCTGGTGTCAGTATGGAAGGATCAGATGGGGTGTTAGTAGGGGGCCCCGGAGGGGCAGTGACAGTAGCTGTAGGGGGAGCCGATGGAGGTTTTATGATGATGGGAGCATCCGGTGAACCAAAGATTAGGGGCCCTGGTCCCGAGGAAGGCCTACAAAGAAATCTTACGATGGGTACAGCGAGTAAGGATGTGACTATCAATCTCGGTCTTTGTATGACAAGTGGGATAACGCTCCTGGAGAGATGGAGGGCGGCACTCGCAGGGAAGGGATCGTGACTCCCATGAATACCAAGAGTACCCCTCGTAAGGGATCACATAGGAAGCTGGAGCGTAATGGAAGCGGTCCCGGCTTTGGGATCGGCTCCAATGGAATCGACGTCGCAGGGACATCCTCAACATCTCAACAGGCTGTGAGGGTTTGTCTTGACGAGCAGGCTCGGCTTCGAGAAAGTCTGACAGCGGGTAGCTGCACACAGATGGGGACTGAGATGGGACGTGCACCACCTGAGTGAGAGGGGCTGCTACGGTGGACGGAGTCGATGACAGCGTGACCACAGGGGTGGTGACTTGCATGTCCAAGGGCGTAGAGTCCAAAGGGTGCACAGAGGCCGGGGTCGACTTCGGAACCGTAGGGGTGTCAGTACCAACTAGTCCTTCGACGTGTGATTTCTTCAGTTTTGGCGGGTCCGGAGATGAAGCTGAGAATCCCTTGGACTGTTTGTTGGGCTTACGCTTCGGGGGGCCCGAGGTCAAAGATGCTGCCAACTTAGCTGAATCTCCCCTCGGAGTTGTGGGAGGCGGCGAGGCTCTGGAGCTGGAAGACTGGGACATCACTGAGCACAGGGAGGCCTCTAAAAGGTGGCTCTTCAGTCTTGCAGCTCAGTTCTTTTGAGCCTGCTTTGTAAAGTTGCTGCAGTGGGCACAGGAGTCCGGTTTGTGAGTCTCGCAGAAAAGACACAGAGAGTGTCTGTCAGTGGTAGGGATCTTCCCCTCACAATTTCTACAGCGTTTGACATGAGTCTTCCTTTCCATGCATCAGAAACAAGGGCCAAGGGGAAGGAAGGAGAGGGGGAAAGGCAATGACAGATGGTAAAAACTCATGTGGCAGTGAATTCCATGTGTTAATCACTCTTTGGGTGAAGAAGTACTTCCTTTTATCCGTTCTAACCCAACCGCTCAGCAATTTCATGGAGTGCCCACGAGTTCTTGTATTGTGAGAAAGGGAGAAAAGTACCTCTTTCTCTACCTGCTCTATCCCATGCATAATCTTATAAACCTCAATCATGTCTCCCCTCAGTCGTCGTTTCTCCAAGCTAAAGAGGCCTAAGCGCTTTAAGCTTTCCTCATAGGGAAAGTGTTCCAACCCTTTTATCATTCGAGTTGCCCTTTTCTGCACTTTTTCCAAAGCTATAATATCCTTTTTAAGGTGTGGTGACCAGAACTGCACACAGTATTCCAAATGAGGTCTCACCATTGATTTATATAGGGGCATTATGATATTGGCTGATCTGTTTACAATACCCTTCCTAATAATCCCCAGCATAGCATTGGCCTTCTTTATTGCAGTCACACACTGTCTCGACATTTTCAGTGAGTTATCTACTACAACTCCAAGATCTCTCTCTTGATCAGTCTCTGCCAGTTCAGACCCCATCAACGTGTATTTATAGTTAGGATTTTTGGCTCCAATGTGCATCACCTTGCACTTGGCCACATTGAACCCCATTTGCCATGTTGACGCCCACTCGCCCAACTTTGACAGATCCCTTTGGAGTGCCTCACAATCCTCACTGGTTTTCACCACCCCGAACAACTCCAAATCATTAATGAACAAGTTAAAAAGCAGTGGACCAAGTACTGATCCCTGCGGTACCCCACTGCTTACCACCCTCCACTGAGAAAATTGCCCACCTACACTCACTCTCTGTTTTCTATGAACTAGCCAGTTTTTGATCCATAAAAGGACTTGTCCTTCTATCCCATGATTTTTGAGCTTACTTAGGAGCCTTTGATGAGGAACTTTATCAAAAGCTTTCTGGAAGTCAAGGTAAATAATATCTATTGGATCCCCCTTGTCCACATGTTTGTTCACCCCCTCAAAGAACACTAACAGGTTAGTGAGACAAGATCTTCCCTTACAGAAACCGTGCTGAGTCTGCCTCAATAGGTTTTGTTCATCTATGTGCCTACTAATTCTTTCCTTAATAATGGTTTCCACCAATTTACCCGGTATCGACGTCAGACTGACTGGCCTGTAATTTCCCGGATCTCCTCTGGAACCCTTTTTAAAGATGGGAGTGACATTAGCTACCTTCCAATCCTCAGGAATGGAGGCAGATTTTAAGGAAAGATTACATATCTTTGTCAGGAGATCTACAAGTTCACATTTGAGTTCTTTCAGAACTCTCGGATGTATGCCATCTGGGCCTGGTGATTTTTCAGTTTTTAAGTTGTCTATCAGTTTTAGGACCTCCTCTCTCGTCACCTCAATCTGACTCAGGTCTTCCAACACCCCTCCTGAAATCAGTGGTTCTGGAGTGGGCAAGCACTTCTCATCTTCCACAGTGAAGACGGAGGCAAAAAATGCATTTAGCTTCTCAGCCATTTCCCTATCATCCTTCAATACTCCTTTTACCCCTTGGTCGTCCAAGGGCCCCACTGCCTCCCTGGCTGGTTTCCTGTTTCTAATGTATTTGAAGAAAGTTTTATTGTTGGTTTTTACGTTTTTTGCTATATGCTCCTCATATTCCCTTTTTGCCTGCCTGACCTCAGACTTGCATTTTATTTGCCATAGCCTGTGTTCCGTTTTATCAGCCTCACTGTGACTAGCTTTCCACTGCTTAAAGGAATTCTTTTTACTTTTTACAGCCTCCATTACTCTGTTTGTTAACCATGCAGGCTTTTTCCTATACCTGTTTGTGCCTTTCCTAACCTGCGGAATATATATTTTTTGAGCTTCTAGGATCGTAGTTTTAAATAGATCCCAAGCTTCCCCAATTGTTTTGACCCTTTCTACTTTTCCTTTCAGTTTCCTCCCCACGTGTCCCCTCATATCAGAGAAATTACCCCTTTTAAAGTTAAAAATGGTTGTGTGAGTCTTTTTGGCCAATTCTCTATTTGTACAAATGATGAACTCAACAACATTATGATCACTGTTTCCAAGCGGTGCAATCACTTTTACATCTCTCACCAGGTCTTGAGTGTTACTTAGGACCAAATCAAGGATCGCCTCTCCCCTGGTAGGTTCCGTGACCATCTGCTCCATAGCACAGTCATTTAGAGTGTCTAGAAACTCAATCTCTTTTTCCCGACTAGAACACATATTGACCCAATCAATGTGTGGGTAGTTAAAATCACCTATTATTACACAGTGTTTTTGTCTAGTTGCTATCTTTAAGGCATTCATCATTTTATAATCCTCCTCTATCTTTTGATCTGGTGGGCGATAACAAACTCCCAGTGTTAAGTTTCCTTTTGGCCCCCCTATTTCAACCCATAGAACTTCCAGAAGCGAATCCAATTCACTTAGCCTCTCAATCTTTCTAGACTTTATACCCTCTCTGACATACAGAGCTACCCCACCTCCAACCCTTCCCCCCCTATCCTTCCGATATAATATATAACCGGGAATCACTGTGTCCCACTGATTTTCCTCATCCCACCAAGTTTCAGAAATACCCACAATGTCTATTTTTCCCTCCGACACCAAGCACTCCAACTCCCCGATTTTACCTCGGACACTTCTAGCATTTGTATAGAAACAGCTGTAATTTCCCTTACAAGTTAAGCCTGCATCCTTCCTCTTGCTATCTCGAGTCGTTGTCCGGCAGTCCATGTCACCAGCCATGGCCTCTGTGGACAATTTCAATCCACCTCCCTGTAGAAAAGCAACCGGTACCCCCTCACCTCTCTCAGATGAGCCAACCCGAACCAGAGACTTTTCATCTCCTGTCGGCTTTCCCCCAATATTCAGTTTAAAAGCTGCTCTGCCACCTTTTTGATTTTAAGTGCCAGCAGCCTGGTTCCTTCTCGGGACAAGTGGAGACCGTCTCGCCTGTACAGCTCCCTCTTGTTCCAAAAAGTATCCCAGTGCCTAACAAACCTGAACCCTTCCCCCCTACACCATCGTCTCATCCACGCATTGAGACTCCTGATCTCTGCCTGTCTCTCCGGCCCTGCGCGTGGAACAGGTAACACTTCTGAGAAGGCTACCTTGGAGGTCCTGGACCTAAGTTTCCTGCCCAGCAGCCTAAATTTCTCCTCCAGGACCTCACGACTGCATTTCCCCACATCGTTGGTGCCGACATGCACCACGACCACTGGCTCCTCCCCAGCACTATCTACCAGCCTATCTAAAACACGCGTAATGTCCGCTACCTTCGCACCAGGCAGGCAAGTCACCATACGGTCAGTACGCGGGTTCGCCACCCAGCTGTCTACCTGCCTAAGGATCGAATCACCCACTACCAAGAGCCCCCCTCCCACCCTGCTCAGGGATGGTTCCTTGGTGCAAAAGGAGAGCCGCTCACCAGCTGGGGAAGAGGTCCCTTCTGAGGGCACATTCCCCTTATCCTCAGCATGGTGCCCTGTTTCCCCTAGACCCTCATGCTCCCTGACAGCAGCGGGGCTGCCAGATCCAGAGTGGGACGAAGCTAACAAGTCCCCGAGAGTCTTTTCTGTGTGCCTAGCTGACTGTCTCTGCTTCTCCAGGTCAGCCACCTTGGCCTCAAGGGAGCACACACGTTCCCTGAGAACCAGGAGCTCCTTGCACCGAGGACACACCCAAGACTTCTGCCCAGTGGGTACGCACGGTTAGGCAGGCTTGTAAAAATACTGAAGGATTTTTCAGCTCAGGCATATGAAATGCTCTATATGCTCCAAAGGGCTGACCTCCATGCAAAGCAGGGTCACACACTGCATGCTTGGCTATATTCTTCTTTGTATTAAAGATGTTTTAAGGACAAACCTTAGAAACATGACACACAGTGAAATGCTGCTTGCCACGCTCACTAGAAGCATGCATGAGACAGCCAGAGGCTTCTAGGATGCTGACCATGTTCTGCACCACATGGGCAATTTTGACTGCAGGACCTAAGATAAACCTTCTTTTTGGATCTCAAATGTGACTGTGTGTCTTCACATACTGAAAGACAAAAGCCAATCTTAAAAGCCATATGGTTGGAAACAAAACACAAATCTTACCGAATTCCTTTGTTTTGTGCAATGCTGTGATGTGAAAGTCTGGAGACTGCTGATATTACCTGATATGAGAGAGAGAGAGAGAGAGAGAAAAAAAAACCAAGATAAAGCCCAGGGTCTAAGAAATAAATATCATGACAATATGTACGAAAGGTTTTTTCCCTCTCTTCTGAACATCAAGGACAGCCCTAGCCTCATTTTATGGACCCAAGAAAGCTGCCAGCATCACCATCCCCCTCATATCTGTGACCGAGACAGCATTACTGGGCACAAGTGCACATGAGACACACTGAAGTCCATGGGGCAGGGGGAGGTTCGTCCCAAGAGCCTACTGGCAGGGCTGTAGCCCAGAAATTCTTCTTCAAGGCACAGAGGATGTTTTGCTCTCCAATGTCACACACTCTTGACTGCTGCAAGGTCTCCTGCTACCAATCAGCTCTGCCCATTCTCCCTTGCTGCCCCATATACCTTTAATTAATGCCAGTACTCTCACGTGGTGCCCCTCGTCTTCTCCATCAGACCCCTCCTCGAAAGCTACCTCTTAAGTACTCCACTGCCAAACAGGCTTGATCCCCTTCACCGCTCCTGTTCTTCCCCACATCTTGTCGCCAAATTTTAGGCTGGAAGCTTTTGGCCCAAGGATCTGCCCCTTTCACCCATGTTATAGTGCAACGTAACTCATGGACAGATAAAGCACAATGGATAGAACACAGTCAAAGACGTTGGTTCCGATAGAAGCAGCGACAGACGACAGCAGGACGAGTTCCCACTAGACTTCAAAGCTATACCCTGCTTCCAGGAACACCTCGATATTTCAAGGGGTTGCCTTCTACCTACAAGCTCTCCGGAGTGAAAGCAAGGAGCTTGTCCCGACAGGAAAAGACATGGTGGCGTTTTTGCAAGCCGGGACTGCTCCGAAGCGGGAGGCGGGGGAATGCCCAGCAAACAGCGTTGCTGGTTAGACTCTACTGTGAATCCTTGCAGGAACTTCCAGAGACGGGGAAAAGCTGAGAAAAACAAAAACTACGATTACCCACCTATTTTGTGTACTGGCAAAACTTCAAGATAAAACAACCATCGGGAAATGAAGAGAGACAGGAGTCGCCAATTTAAAGAGACAGAGCAGCTTTGAAAAGTAGGTTGTACACCCGGGAAGAGCTTAAAGTTAACAACCCCTTTTAGCTGTGAGAGAACTTCCTAAGTATAGAACTGCTAAACCTACCTACCTATTCAAATGGAGGTTAAAATAAAAAATCAATTAACTACTGCCTGACTGGAGGCTTGGATAGAGCTATTGCAAAAACTGAAAATTAATAGACTTTAAAGTTGCATAGACTTTAAAGTTACATAGACCTCAGTGAAGACCTGGACTTACAAAAGAGGATATTATATAAAGAAGAAATGCTGTACAGCTTAATTTGAATGATTGGTTTATTTTGAATGAAGTCATTTGAATGAACTATATTGAATGAATTAGATATAAAAATTATTTCCACAGTAATTAACTGACCCCCCTTTAATGAACTGTTCCCTCCTAATTGATTGGCCCTTCTCCCTTGGATGATATACATGTATGAACTGGAATATTAAGAACTGAACGCCACTGAAAGTTAGCAATTTATGCGAAGGGAAAAGAGCTCAGGTGAAGAAAAGAAGAAAGAAGTAGGAAGAAAGAAAGAAGAAGTGGAAAAAGCAAGAAACAGAAGGGGGGAAATAGTAGTAATAGTTGTAAAAGATTTTGTGTGGAAGTATTATAACCTACTCAAAGGAAAGGGGGGGCGAGTTTCCAGTTCAGTTAGGTATGCTACATGATAGGCTAAGCTAGGAACCAAAAAAACTAGGAAAATTAGATAGATAACAAAAAGATAAGAAAAGAACAGGAAATAGGAAATAGAATAGAATAGGAATAAGACAAAACCAGAGTTAAGATTAGGACATTAGAATAGAACAAGGATTAGGATAAGATTGGAATAAGATAGGATAAGATTAGATAGGATAGATAGGATAGAAATAGATAGGATACATATAAGATAAAAGTAACTATACAGTATTTAACTCAATATAAAATAATCATTTACATAAGAAATTAAGAGAAATATACCCAACACTAAATATCAAAATGGATAAAGACAAGGACAAAACAGCCAGTCTTAGGCATCCTTCTTTCTCATCGACATCAAATGTACCACCAATATCTATGAAAGATCTACAACATTTTATTCAGGAATCGGTAACAGCAGTTAAAATAGCAGTTAATGAAGCAGTGACTGAAGCTTTAAACTCTGCTGTGGAAATAGCTGTTACCAAGGCCATAGAACCGATTCAAATAAAATTAGATGACCTAGCAAACCAGTTGACAATGCAAACAAAGGAAATAAAGAAACAAATTGCCGAAAATAAACAAATTATAACTTCGGTAGTAGCACTGACCAATAAAATGGAATCGGAAATGCAGCCAGTAGATGTCCAAGTACAAAATTTAAAAGAAAAGCATGAAATCCTTGAAGAATCCCTGATACGATTAGAGCTTGATAGAGCTGCCTATATATTTAGGTTTCAAAACATCCCAGAAAAAAAAGAAGACGATATAAAAGAAGAACTCAAACAGGCGCTAGCTCAATTTATAGAAATGGAGGACTCTGAAGAACTAAACAAAGAAATAGACACAGTATACAGAGTGAATTCAGCCTATGCTAAGCACCATAATCTACCAAGAGAAGTCCACGTTAAGTTTTGCCATAGAGAAATAAAAGACAAAATATTGAAAAAATCGAACGAAAACACCTTTACCCTTAACAATGTAGAAGTAAGAATATTAAGGGAAATACCATGGAAAGTTAGGGAAAAGAGGCAAGAATATACAATCTTGGCCAACCTGTTGAAAGATAATGGGATCCAGTACCGTTGGCTAATACCGGAAGGGCTATTTTTTGTGTACAGAGGGAAAAGAAATAAAATCAACTCTATTTTCAAGCAAAAGAAGCTATTTCCAACGGGACTAGGGAATCCAAAACCCAACAAGAGGCCATCACCAAAACTGAGAAAACATATTGAAAAAAAGAGAAATACACAGAAGAATTTGGTACTTTTAAAATGATAACCCGTCAGACAGAGAAAGAAGGGAAAACACCAGCAGAAGAAGAAAAAGATGGATAGGCAGAAAATGAAGATAGTATCGATTAATGTGAATGGATTAAGCGCACCAAAAAAAAAAAGAAATCGTATTTTTCAACAGATACAAAAATATATCAGACGTGGTGTGTCTGCAAGAAACGCACATTAAAAAAGACGACCAAAAATATCTAATAAGAAATAAGTGAGGAAAGGTTGAAGGACCTGGATATGTTTAGCCTGGAGATGACTGAGAGGTGATATGATAACCATCTTCAAATACTTGAAGGGCTGTCATATAGAGGATGATACGGAGTTCTTTTCTGTTGCATCAGACGGTTGGACCAGAACCAACAGGTTGAAATTAAATCAGAAGAGTTTTCAACTAAACATTAGGAAGAACTTCCTGACAAAGCGGTTCCTCAGTGGAACAGGCTTCCTCAGGAGGTGGTGGGCTCTGCTTCTTTGGAGGTTTTTCAAACAGAGGCTAGATGGCCATCTGACAGCAACGCTGATTCTGTGAACTTAGGCAGAACATGAGAGGGAGGACAGGAAGGGTTGCCGCAGTGCTTGGTTCTTGCGGCCCTTTCTTACACAACCAGGGAAATGCCGATTGCCACTTTGGAGTCAAGAAACAATTTTTCTCCAGGCCAGTTTGGCCAGAGATCCTGGAGGGGTTTTTTCATCTTCTGGGCATGGAACAGAGGTCACTGCAGGTGTGGAAGGGAAGGTATTTGTGAATTTCCTGCATTGTGCAGGGGGTTGGACTAGATGACCCTGGAGGTCCCTTCCAACTCTATGTATCTATGATTCTATGATCATGGGGCACATGACCA
>NW_015163101.1:475642-483653 GCF_001447785.1 Gekko japonicus | reverse complement strand
CTCCCTCCCTCCCTCCCATGGAACAGCGTCCTCTGATTGGGAAAGTGGCCAGGACAAACTATTTTGGAGAAACAACAACCTCTTCAGGTTGTGGCCAGGGACCAGCCACTCAAGCCAGTTTGGTGTAGTGGTTAAGTGCGCAGACTCTAACCTGGGAGGACTGGGTTGGATTCCCCACTCCTCCACTTGCAGCTGCTGGATGACCTTGGGCAAGCCGTAGTTCTGATAAGAGCTGTTCTTGAAAAAGAGCAGTTTCTGTCAAGAGCTCTCTCAGCCCCACCTACCTCACAGGGTGTCTGTTGTGGGGAGGGGAAAGGAAAGGAGTTTGTAAGCCGCTCTGAGACTCCGAGTGAAGGGCGGGGTATAAATCCAATCTCTTCTTCTTCTTCTATGTCCTGAGCCAAGCCCAAGGTGTGGAGTCACAGCCTGGTCTGAAAGTGCATGAACAGAAGGCATACGACAGCACACTCCTTGTGTGATTGTGATTGCAGCTGACACATTGCCCAGCTGTGGCAAATGATGCCAGACAGCCACATGTACAAGCTGGCTTATAGCAGTGGTTGGCAAAGAATAGATGGCAGCCCCCCCCCACACACACACACCGTGGCCTTCCCAGGATCGCAAGTGAGAAGGGAAAACAAGCTCTAAACTCTATAGTAATCTCTGTCGGTGTAAAGTAACTATCATTCCCGTACTTAATGCGGCTTCAGCTAGTCGTGAGGAGAAGTCAGGAGCTTTGCAGGTCTCTAATCCTGTCTCTGGAAATTTTATACTAACTGCCGCTTTCTTCATTGCTACATAACAGTTGCTACTGATCTTCTTGATTTTACTGCAAATGTATTTTATTGTATTTCCTGAATTGGTGGTGGGGGAGGGAGAGCCAGAAACTTGTGCAGAGAAGCGGCATGGAAACGATTTAAATAAACATGCACATGAATAATCCGTGGAGAGGGTTCCAGAGGGCAGCCACATGGGTCTGCAGCAGCACGGCTCAATCTGAGTCTCGAAAGCTCCCCCCCTGCCCCCCCAATCTTGCTGGTCTCTAAAGTGCCACAACCGGACTCCAATCCAGCCAGCCCTGCCGTCTGAGACCATTCTGCAGGCAGAGAGTTCGGGCTTTGGGGGCTGCTGTTAGGATAAAAACAGAGACGGGGAGAACATGGCTAACTGCATTTGGGTCCCCATTGGGGAGAAAACTGAGGTACAAATGAAATCACTAAGCAAATAGATAACATTTTCAAGCATAGGGGTGGGGAAATCGCTTATTGAAAAACAAAAACTCAGATGCTCAGGAAGCTCGATTCCACATTCAGCTCAATATTCCAACCTCCTTCCGAGCTCAGGAAGAAAACACACAGCCGCGGCCAAGTCCTCCAAAACCAGGCCAACAATATTATACCCCCTTCCCATGGAAGGGCGATGTGAGGCTGGGAGGAAGAGGCTTTCCTGAGGCTGCCTTTCAAGATTTGTCCGAGGTGAGGCTTGAACCTCACAACTCCCTGTGGTTCCCCTTTGTCTTTGTGTATAGCCCACTACCAGTGGGCTATAGTTCTTGCACATCTGTACCCTTCTGTGTCTCTGAAAGATTTTAACTCTCCTGCACTCAGGGGGAAAGCATATTACTAATTGGGAATCAGGGACTAATAGACCCCAACGAAGTGTGTATAGCCCACTACCAGTGGGCTATAGTCCTCCTTGCACATCTGTACCCTTCTGTTTCTCTGAAAGATTTTAACTCTCCTGCATTCAGGGGGAAAGCATATTACTAACTGGGAATCAGGGACTAATAGACCCCAACGAAGTCACAGTTAAAATATAACGGTGAGATAACATTTTACGATGATGCCAGCTTAACACAGAAAATTAAATTAATGATTATTGTTGGTAGTACAAGAGAATAATTCTGCTGCGGTCTAAATGGCCAAAGTTAATTATGACGGTGGGCCATTCGAGAGTTCCCAGAGATATTAATTAGAAATACTGAATGGCTAACACTTCTTTTAAGTTAACTGCTATGTCACACAAATTAGAAAAATGAATTGATTTATTTCTCCCCCCTCCACCATGTTCGGTGTCCCACTCCCCCCTTTTAGTGACAAAATGGAGGAAGGGAAGCAACCAACACCTGCCCATCATTCCGTAGGTTAGGAAAAAACTGCTGACAATTTTCATCTCGGGGAAGAGGTCTACTGACACCCCCCCAAAAAAAAACCCTTAAAAGCAAAAAGAGAATTCTGGGTGGCAGAAATATATGGAGTTGCGCTGTTCTCACATGTGGTGGCGGAAAGCGCTGCCAAGTCACAGCTGATGGGTGGTGACCCCCCTTATAGGGTCTTCAAGGCCAGGGAGGGAGTTTGCCATTCCCTGCCCCTGCATCACTACTTGGTGGTCTCCCCTCCGAGGACTAACCAGGGGTGACTCTGCTTGGCTTCCGAGGTCTGACAGGATCGGGCCAGCCTGGGCCATCCCGGTCAGGGCCGGCCTCGTATACCTAAGCGCCTATTCTACCACACTCCTGCATCCAGCATGTTCCAAAAGCCTGCTTGCTACTTGGCAGGAAGGATGATCCCAACAACTAAGCTCATGGGAGAAAAGTCACGCTGGCAAACTGCAGCCCTCTAGATGGGTTCGGAGGGTTGGATCCAGCCAGGTTTTCCACTCAGTCTCACCCAAGTCTCCTCCGTACTGCAGACCCCATCCCACATGGCTTTTGGACCTGCCGATCCCACAAACCCCCCCCCATAGCCTTTCAGAGTGATCCAGAGGCCACCTCTCTTTTTTGCCAACAGAAAAGGTGATCAGACAGAACCCAGAGTCCAGGGGCCGAGGGTAACTTCCATCCCTGAATTAAATCACTTGGCATTTTGCCCCTGGCTGCTTTGTCAACGTAGGGGAAACAACAGCCGGCTGAGAGAGGGCTGTGCAGTATGGAAGGGCTCCCTCTTGGCACTGTTTCAGTCCAGCTGGAAGTGCAGGAGGACAGCTGGTCGGCACTTCCCAGAAAAGGAGCTGGATTTAGCAAGAAGCGGCGATTAACACATCTCAGTTCCCCTCCCTTTGCACAATGGCTACAACTCCACAATAATGGTTCACTGATGGATTGAGAAATAAAAGAGCCCCCCCCAAAAAAAAAACTTTTAATCGAGTGTTCAGATTTCTGGAGAGTCATGGAGAAGTGCTCTGTTGCATAGTGATCAGAGAGCACATATTTGCAAGAGAAGAGCAAGTTTGTAAACTTGAAAATGAATCTGGGGAGGGACATGTCTCAGCAGTGGTTTTCGATTTCTTCTGGCACAAAAACAAAAGGCAGAACACAGGAATGACACATCTAAGGGAAAAGAGTCTGTGTACTGAAAGGAGCTGCGGTGGCTCAAGTGGTTAAGATGCTGAACTGTAGGCTGTGGAAAGGTCAGTAGTTCAGCAGTTTGAGACCCAAGTGTGCTGCATGATAGAGTGAGCTCCCGTCTCTAGTTCCAGCTCCTGCCAACCTAGCAGTTCGAAAGCAAGAAATTGCAAATAGATAAATAGGAACCACTTCAGTGGGAAGGTAACAGCGTTCTGAGCGCCTTGGTGTTTAGTCATGCTGGCCACATGACCACGGAAACACGTCTTCGGACAGCGCTGGCTCTTCGGCTTTGAAACGGAGATGAGCACCGCAACCCTAGAGTCGGATTCGACTGGCTTTCGAGCAAGGGAACCTTTACCTTACTGAAAGGTATGTGGGAGACTCCAACTCAGCCATGAAAGCCCATGGTAACACTCCGCAGAACACTCTCAGGCATCCATCCAAAATGGCAAGGGAACCTTTACCTTACTGAAAGGTATGTGGGAGACTCCAACTCAGCCATGAAAGCCCGTGGTAACACTCCGCAGAACACTCTCAGGCATCCGTCCAAAATGGCAGTCGCATGCCTACCTCCCCCCGACACAATGTCCAGTGCTAATAATTACCCAGGTTGGGACATCACCCCTTCACCCACCTGCAACAGACGGTGCAGTTGAACAGGCATTGCACACTGTGATGTCTGTCATCGGTAAATATTATGATATGCTACAGGTACGGGAGCAAAATGTGTGGCTGTTATTCTGGGTGCATTTTGGTGCCATGCTGGGTTTGGGCGAGGGCAGTGGCCGTCTTCCAGCAGAAAGTTCAAAGTGGTAGAGATCGTATCCTGTCCACATCAGCACTCAGGGACCACATGATGTAAATACAGCGGGAAGGCAGGAAGCAGCCTGACCCCCCCACACACCTTGCCTGGTCCAAGCGGCCGCTGCCACGAGGAATATTTTCTATTGAACTTTAATTGTCACGTGGTATTAGTCTTTTTTCCCCTGTGAGCCACTTTGGGAGGGACGTTCTGGCTAAAGAGCAAAATTTAAATATGAGAAACAGATAGATAAGAATTTTGGTTAGGCACTCCATCTAATTAAAGGTCGAGCCATCAATTCCCTAATTGGTGCCTTAAATTTAAAGAAATTTGCATGAGGGGGATTTCCATGA
Organism: Gekko japonicus; assembly: GCF_001447785.1. NCBI lineage: Eukaryota > Metazoa > Chordata > Lepidosauria > Squamata > Gekkonidae > Gekko > Gekko japonicus. The sequence continues at coordinate 479,152 of NW_015163101.1, read as the reverse complement.
GGGGGATTTGCAGGAAAAAACAGCTTAACAAACTTTACCCTCATGCTTAGAATTAAAGGCACCCCCTTTAATATATTCTTTTGTATTCCAGGCTGCAAAAATCATAACTTGAGAAAAGAAATATGCATGTCTCTGTTTTGCAACCTTTGCCGTTACAATATGCCCTGAGTTATTAAGCAGCTCTTCCCAATACCAGTTTACTCTCTAAATCAGCTGACCCACCAAGTGCACCAGCAGTTCCCCGACTGTGCTCTGATGTGCTGTGAGACAAATGCTGGCATGCTATGATCCAAAAATTAAATAATCCAGGGCTCCTGTGTTTTTGACTGCCCACCCACATAGGAGACTAGAGCAAAATTCCTGGCCAGAGAGGAGGATGGCTGTTGTGTTTCTGCCTGAGTCATGGCTCTGAGCTTGCCACGTTTAAAAAGGAATGCAAAAACAACAAAGGACAACGCTTACAGCATGTTTCAAAAGGAAGCATGACTAGATCAGTGGCTCATACAGAAATTCAAGGGAGGAAGATATCATGGGAAAGAGAATGGGCAACCCTCACATTTTTTTAAAACACTCAGTAGTTTTGAGGCGTGCTGGAATGAACACAGCTTGCAAGCCTGTTATTATTGTTCTTATTTTAGGTTCAGATCCTGGATATTTATAATCTTTACCATGAACATTTTGTTAAAGCCTCTTCCTTGTGTTCATTAATTATGTTTAATTGGCTTCCAACCAGCTCATAGGAATCAAGATCTAATTAAAGTTCAATGCAAGAGGTCCTGGTGTGGGGAGGGTTCTCAGGGGTCCCGGGCACAGGCACAGGGGTGGGGCTTCCCTGGCCACTGCTGCCCCTCCCTCTGACAGCCCCATCTGTGACCCAGCAGAGCTGGAGGCAGAGGAGGACTCCCCCAAGCTGGACAATAACTGGGGGAGTGCTGGCTCCCTCTAAATGCTCTGGCAATAGGGAGTATTTACTACCAATGGCAATTGCCGGCAACACATCTTGGGCACTTTCCCATCACAACAGATGCCTGGCACAGGCCCCGTTCACACGGAGGATTTGCCGTGGGAGAGCGACAAGTGCATGGCAGATTATCTGGGCGCGATCACACCGCAACATATGGGAAGTGGAGTGCACCCGTGGCAAACCCATGGCGTACCGTCGAAAATGCGTGATTAAAAACTACCTGCTCGGAGGCACTAGCAACCGGTTTCGCATGGGCTGCCTCCGGAGTCCCTCGGTGTGATCACGCCAGCTTTTCCCTCCGGCCCCTCCTTGATGTGCAGGCGCAAAGGGAAGGAACCGTAGCGTGCTGCCGACGTGTGTGATCGCGTTATGGCGGCTCTAATTGTAGCGGTGCAAAAAGCCCCGCCTCACCCCTCCCCACGTTATCCGGCCTGTGTGACCGGGGCCACAGAAGAGTATCAGAAGTCTAAAAGAGCACTTGGCTAAGGACAAAGCAGTGCTAGTAGATCACAACATTCCTTATGATGGCTGCAATGAAAAGCACTTCACTAGAGAGGCCTTATGTCAGGTATTAGAGTCTATTTTTCATTCCCCGTGCCTGAAGGTACCCGATCAAGGAGCAGTGCTAGGAATGGGCACACCCACATTTATTTCAAAGTCTTCAAGGCAAAGTCATGGTATAATTAGGGTCAGATTAATACATGCTGAGGCCCTAAACTCTGTCAAGAGTAAGAGGCTTTGCCCTCACTAAAAATGGTAATTTAGTGATTTGTTTATATAGAGGCTCAGCATAACCCAAGGCTCTGACCTGTAGTTTGCTTAACTTGAGTACAAATACAGCCCTGAGGGTAACATATTTTTGTACTTTCCTCCCCCTTTTCAAAACGGAAAGTGTGTTGGGGGGGGGAGGTAAAGATGGGATTCAAGCCTGCAGTGCAGAACTTATCAAGCTCCATTCTAGCAGTTTAGCTGTCTTACGAGCAAACAAACAGCCCTGCCCAGGGACTTAGTCTACTGCTGGGCTCAGTCCTAGGGGTTCTACTGCGGAACAAAGTGGATACACTCTGGAAAGTTCTAGGAAAAGTGTTTAGGGGGGGGGGGATGCAGTTGAAGAGGACTGAATCCCAAGTCATAAGGACATAAGAAGAGCCCTGTGGGATCTAGTCCAGCATCCCATCTCACAGAGTGGCCAACCAGTTCCTCTGGAGGTTGCCTTCTGGTTCTGGGATTCAGAGGCCGACTGCCTCCAGTTGTGGAGGTTCCCTTCAGTCACCATGGCTAGTAGCCATGGTGGTGGTATTGTCGGAGGCAACCCGAACAACTTGGCCTTGAAGGACAGGGAGAAAGGAGCAAAGAGCGCGATGAATGGCACGCAGCTCCATGATATTGATATGAAGGGCTGCTTTGTGAGGAGACCAGGTCCCTTGTGCCGAAAGGATTCCGCACTGGGCTCCCCAACTTCAGAGGGATGCGTTGGTGGAGATTGAGACTTGCGGAGGAGGATGCCAAAAGGGCATGCCGGAAAGTAAGTGGGGAGGGTGAGACCACCAAGTGAGAGAGTCGATGACAGGGGGTGGGATCAACAGGATTGTGTACCACGGACTGCAGAGAGGGTCGAAGGCACAGAGAAGCCAAAGTTGGAGAGGACGCATCCTCAACCTGGCATGACAGACGACAAAGACAGTAGCTGCAAAATAATGGGTAAAGAGACCAGGTCCCTTGTGCCGAAAGGATTCCGCATTGGGCTCCCCAACTTCAGAGGGATGCGTTGGTGGAGATTGAGACTTGCGGAGGAGGATGCCAAAAGGGCATGCCGGAAAGTAAGTGGGGAGGGTGAGACCACCAAGTGAGAGAGTCGATGACAGGGGGTGGGATCAACTGGATTGTGTACCACGGACTGCAGAGAGGGTCGAAGGCACAGAGAAGCCAAAGTTGGAGAGGACGCATCCTCAACCTGGCATGACAGACGACAAAGACAGTAGCTGCAAAATGTCCCAGGAGCCTCATAACGGAGCGAGCAGACTGACGGGGAGAGGTCAGGAACCGGGAGACCAGAGTATGTTGGAGGCCCTTGAGTTTGAGAGAAATGCGGTCTCAAGGTTGGTATCGAGATGGGCACCCAGGAATTGAAGGGCCTGAAGAGGCTGTAGGGATGACTTGGTTAGGGTGACACAAAGCCCGAGGGCATGAAGGAGAGACAGGGTGGTTTGGACATCTTGGAGGAGCTGGTGTTGGGTGGAGGCAACAAGAACCCAATCGTCTATATAGGGATATAGGGCAATCCCCCGACGATGGAGGTCTGCAGCCACCGCAGCCATCAGCTTGGTAAAAACCCTCGGTGCAGTGCAGAGTCTGAATGGAAGGACCCGATATTGATAATGTGCGTTGCCAACAGCGAAACACAGGAACCTTCGATGCAGTGGACGGATAGTGACATGAAAATAGGCGTCCAGGAGATCAACAGAGGTGAGCCATGCCACTCGGGGAATCAATGGGAGGATAGATTGTAAGGTGACCATTCGGAACTTGTGACATTGAATGTACCA
>NW_015163101.1:459932-475511 GCF_001447785.1 Gekko japonicus | reverse complement strand
CAATTTCATAGAAAGGGGAAGAGTCGGGTCCGGACGGGAGGGGTGTAAGACGGAGGAGATGACAGGCGATCAAAGTGGTCAAACAGACTGCTTGGGCTACTGGGGTTTTTTAGGGGCCTGTTGGCGCACCCTATTAGGATAATGGGAGTCATAGGGACTCTTTCTCCAATGGGAGGTGGGCGCAGGAGATGGCTGACCTCTGGCATAATAAGGTTTCCACGGACAGTATCGACGTTGAGGTGTCGATGCCGAGACACCGAGGTTGCGAGCCTGTTTCCGACTATCATTGACAGTCCTTAAGGCTTCATCAGTGGTAGAGTGGAAAAGACCTTCGCCATCAAAGGGGAGATTCTCAATCCGGAATTTAACGTCGGGCTGTAAAGAGGTACCTCTTAGCCAAGCATGATGACAGAGACCGATGGAGGAGACAAGAATTTTCGAGGAGCAAGTGACAGCATGACGGACTGAATTAATTTGCTGTTTTGAGATCGTGCAAATTTCTGATAAAGCTCCTGACAACGTTGGACGGTGTTCCTCCGGAACAAACTGTAAGACGGGACAGACCGCATTAGCCACATTAAAGGCATAGGCCGACAGATATGACAGGTAGGTGTCAATATGAAGATTCATAAAGGCGAAGGAATACAGTTTCCTCACGATAACATCGATCTTGTCACCTGCGCGATCGGGAGGCGCAGAGTGGCGGGCAGATTGCTTCGATTTTGAAGAAGTTTGGACAATCATGGAATTCGGTGGAGGCTGGCTGAAGAGAAACTTTCCCAAGCTCTCTTGGACCTTATAGAGAGTTTCGTATTGTTTAGCGACTGGAGGAATGGAAGCGGGATGAACCCATGTCTCCTTAAGTGTGGAGAGGTGGACTGGCAATAGAGGCAGGACCGCTGAAGGTGGGAGGTCGGCCTGAACAAGTTTGTGAACGACATCAGTCACAGCCGGGGATTCAGTGGAACCCTGGACTTGAAGGGCCGATGCCAACCTGGTTACAAGCTCCATATATGCTTTTGGGCCTTCAGTAGGTGAAATAGACCCTGAGGGTCGAAGATCATTGTCGATGTGTGAAACATCAAGTTCGAGATCTGCCGAATCCGAGTTGTCGGAAATCGACATGGGAGAGGAAGATCTCCGCTGTTGAGTGAGATCAGCCGGTATCGAGTCATCAACAGGGGGATGAAGCCCAGGTTCTGAGAGATAATACTTAGGGGCATCCGTAGGCCTCGAGAGGTCAGGAGGCTGGTCAGGGGCCACAGAACGGGCTGAAGTCATGGACCGAGATCGTCTCACACGATCTAACGTGTGTGGGTGGTCATCACGTTCGAAGTGACGAAGGCGATCATATCGGTGTCAACGAGGAGTAGGAGACCTCAGATAATAATATGGATAATAATCTGGTCGATCTCATTCATCAGACCAGTATTCGTCATCAGAAGGCGATCCCGAAGGAGATGGTGACTGGCGACGAATAAGAAGCTTTTGATCATATCGAGATCGATGGCCAGCAGAATGCTCCCTGCCCTCCAAATGGTGGATTGGGGTATGGGACTGTGGCGTCAGAGATCAAGAATCCCGGTGACAAGTCCGGAAGAGATCTCGTAAATTGACCCAGCGGAATAAGGCCAGAGGCTGAAGAGAGCGTAGGTGTCGGAGGCCGCAAAGTGGACTTGTTAGGTACAACAGCCACAGCAGGGGTCGATATCGTTAAACCAGTAATGATGACTGGGTCGACAGCCGAAGTCAAAGCCGATGTCGAGGGCTTGACCTTCGATTTCGAGGAAGCCTTACCCTCAGGCCGTGTAGATTTTAACTTTGGTGCCTTCGAAGAGGATTCTGATTTTTTAGAAACAGTCGAAGCCATGGCAGTGCGCAAGGCTGTCTCTAAAAGCACAGCCCTAAGGTGAGTCTCCCTATTACGTTGAGCTTGTCTAGTAAAACTAGCACAATGAACACAGGTATCGACTCTATGGGATTCCCCGAGGCAAAACAGACACAAATCGTGACCTTCGTTTGAGGGAAGTTTAGCTGGGCAATAACGGCACAGTTTTAAAAACTTTGCTTTGCCCATACGTTCTCACCCCACTCACTATAAATGAAAGAAGGGGTGAAAAAAGGAGAAAAAGAAGTATTTTTTAAAAATTGTTTGTTTTCAAGAACAAGAAACGTTGAAGAGTGAAGATGGAAGGGGGAAAAAAGAGAGAGAAAAAGAGAAATGTATACTTAGCTGAGGCAACAACGGAGCAACAAAAACGAGGTGTGAACACACAGGCGGTCGAAGAAGAACTGAGTGGGAGGCGGCTCTCTCCCCCGCTCCAGGCATGAGCAGTACGTGCCTGCTCCCCAGGGCGGGAAGAGAGCCCGCCAAAAGCTTTCTGAGGCAAAGCTCTGGAAGTTTCTCCGGTCGAGGTCGTGCGCAGGCGCCCAACCCCATGTGTGGGACTGCACAGAGACCACGACGAAGATCCTCAGTTCTCAACAGCACAGACTGTTTATTTAAACTGGCCTGTCTTACTCCCACCAGGGATCCATGGGGGCTAACACCATCAGCACAGGAATATGCTTCCTAAAACTCCCAAGAAAACAAGACTTAGCAGCTGCATCTAGTGTTTCACCTGCCAGCAAAATGTAATCAAGGGATGGCCCGGCCAGTTCCCTGGGCAGAGTTCCAAGAGGGAGGGCAAGCGGGCAAGCGAGCGGAGTGAAGTCCTACGCCACAACCCAAGCCAGACTTACTTCCAAGAACACAGAGCATGGCCTCTGGGCAAGAAGGGACAAAGGGTGGGTATTGTTTTTTAAAAACTCTAAAATACATACCATGCACTACGGACCACGGGATTCTGATGAACAGGGAGAAACCGGAGGTGTTTGCTATGGCACCCTCAACTTCCAGTTCCCTCCTCTGAGCTGTCAAAACGGCTTGGAAAACATGGCCACCTCATACAAGAAGATGAAAACCAGCCTTCTCAAAGAGAAGATTAGTGGGCAGTCTCACACTCCAGTGAGCAAATGTGCTTCTCCGAGAGACAAGCCACCCTTGCTGAAGCCTCTGAGTTGCCTCATCTTTGTCCTCCAGAAGGCTAAGACAGATGCTCCGGCAAGGCCTTGCCTTGCCGGAGCATCTGTCTTAGCCTTCTGGAGGGCAAAGATGAGGCAACTCAGAGCAGATATGTGTTCGTAATAGGAAGCTGACTAATTTTTCAGTAGCTTTTTAAAAAGGGGGAGAAGGTGAAATACAACAGAAAAATAAAGATGCGTGTGAGGTTCGCCAAAACATCTGCCTGGACACCACTGGAAACAGGATGCTGGGCTAGACAAACCTTCGGCCGGAGACAGCAGGGATCTCCCTGGCACCCACCCAGTGCTGAGACCTTGGCAGATCCAGTCCTGACACACTGACCGAGATCAGATTAAGAGAACTGGATAAACCACCATCAATACATGTAGAATTTTTGTTTGAGGAAAGGAAAGTACCAGCTCATGCGGACTCAGTGCATGGCACCAGTACCATCCTCTCCATTCTTCCCTCCCCTTTTGCTCCCCTCATTCTGTTCCACTCATGATATTTAGCATGCAGGCAATGGCTATTCTTTCTGCTTATTTTACTCTGCAAAGTGCCCCCTTCTTTCATGGCAGCAAGTAAACAACAACGTGTACCTCAAAGGAATTCAGAGGAGCGGGACGTGGCCAGCCAGGGGTTCCTTCTGCACACCCTTTAAAGCAGCAATCGAAACAAGTTGCAGTCCCAGTTTATGGCCCCAAATCTAGGACCGCAATCCCACAACAATCTCTTCGCCAGCAGATGAGGCTTCGGTTCCACGGTGGACCAAAGAATCCAGTGCAGAGTGAAATCCCCTTTCCAATTGACATGGTGAAGGTTACAGCTGGCAGGGCACAGGGTGGATCTTCCTGCCCATCTTATCCAATTGCATGCAGGGATTTGAAGGGCAGCACAGCACCCATCACAAGCGGGAATTAAGATTGCTGGGGAAAAGATCAACAACCTCAGATATGCAGACAATACTACTCTAATGGCAGAAAGTGAAGAGGACCTAAAGAGCCTCCTGCTCAGGGTAACAGAGGAGAGCGCAAAAGTGGGCTTGAAGCTCAACATCAAAAAAACTAAGATCATGGCATCCGGCCCCATCACTCCTTGGCAAATAGAAGGGGAAGTCGTGGAAGTAGTGACAGACTTCACGTTCCTGGGATCCTAGATCACCACAGACTGTGACAGCAGCCATGAAATTAAAAGACGCCTGCTCCTTGGGAGGAAAGCGATGGCGAACCTAAACAGCATGATAAAAAGTGGAGACATCACCCTGCCAACAAAAGTCCGCATGGTCAAAGCAATGGTATTCCCAGTAGTCATGTATGGCTGCGAGAGTTGGACTATAAGGAAGGCCGAGCGCCGAAGAACAGATTCTTTTGAACTAGGGTGCTGGAGAAGACTCTTGAGAGTCCCTTGGACTGCAAAAAGAAATCAACCCTGACTGTTCCCTGGAAGGCCAGAGAATGAAACTGAAGCTCAAATACTTTGGCCACCAAATGAGAAGGGAGCACTCACTGGAGAAGACCCTGATGCTGGGAAAGATTGAAGGTCAAAGAAGATGGGGACGGCAAAGGATGAGATGGTTAGACAGTGTCATCGATGCAACGAACACGAAATTGAGCCAACTTCAGAGGACAGCGGAAGACAGGAGGGCCTGGTGGGAGCTGGTCCATGGGGTCGCGAAGAGTCGGACTCGACTGTGCGACTGAACAACAACAGCAGCACCCATGGTTTGCCCTCTGTAAGAGTGGATGCAACACTGTGGGGCACATGTACGGGTCAGCGGGAAACACCAGAGGGAGGGTGAGTCTCGAGGCTCTGCCTTTCCAGACCCCGACAGGATCTTGGTGCCTGGGCCCCAGCGGCTGCTCTGGCGGCACAGCGAGGACTGCTGCCTGGGCAAGGACCAGCTGAAGCCCGAGAAGCAGGGCAGGCAGCTCAGTGCCAGGTCCTTGGTGCCCTTGGCCATCCGCTGGAGAGGTCAGTCACCTACTCGTTTCCAACCTCGTTTGCAAAAATCTGCCCCCCTGGTCACCTGCGCCGTGAGGGTGAGCTCCAAGGGGCCAGCTAGGCAAGCCTCTGCAAACTGGGGGTGGGTGGGCTCTGTGCTTCCCCCCCCCAGCCACCAGGATGCCACAGACTTCTGTACGACATCCCATTGGGCTGCCAGCTTCCCACCGGCACAGCTGCTGGGGCTGGTGGCACAAATTCAGCCGCTATAAAGACGCCTCGCTAAACCAGCTCCCCACCATCCGTGGACACAAAATGACACACACACACCCCGTGACAGTTTCAATTGTTTAGCTGAGCCACACCCTCAAACTCCCCTCCCCAACACTGGGTCAGCCCACATCTGGAGCCTCAAACACGACAGCTCACTTAGGCAGGATCAATTATTCATGCCCTCCTCATGTTGTCACCAAACGGACAATCCCAATCACTCTTGTCGCCTCATAACACGTGTTAGGGAGCCAGAGGGAATGTAAAGTTAACTGCTACATGTTCTTTTAATAAAAAAACAAACAAAACCAAAAACCATTCTTCCAAATAGTCAGAAGACAATGCAGCTCCACTGCCTTGCACAAAAACCCTAGATAAGCAGGTCCCACGCCGTGTGCTGTGAAGGAACAATTAGTGTGCTACAAAAATTAAAGGTTCCTGTGAGATCAAAGCAACCAGACACACACACACTCAAAGAAGAGAGCACCTGCTGCACCTCTGCATGAGCCACTGCTCTAGCTTTCGTCCTTCCAACCAGGCATGACTCACCAACAACTTGCACAGAAATATGGGATGGGGGTGGAAGGGTTCCTCTGAGGATGAAAACGCAGAAATGTAGTTTGCTTCAGCTGCCAGAAGTCCAGAAAACACCATCCTCAACCTTTCCAGAGTCGGCTCCCACCGGCTCACACTCCATTAATTATGACTCTGGCTGGGTCACGTTTCCCTTGAGGAACTGGGGAACCCCAATTCAAAACTGCCTGTGGCTTACATTTCTTAAGGTTTAGTGTAATATGTGGAAGGTGTAGGTGCCTTTTAAAGGGTGTAGAATGGAATCCCAGAGGCCGAGTGGCAGGTTTTAAACACTGCCCTGGACAGCACCCTGGACAGCTCCCCAGGCAGGAGAGATGTTGCATGCTCTTCCGCGGGGGCCGCATATGCCTGGGGGGTGGGGGGGGGGGGGGGGGGAGAAGACTTCCGGAGCCCAGTCTCTTGATCCAAGCTCTCTAGAGCATTCAAAGGTCCAGCACAGGCATGAAGCGATGCACTACACTGATGCTCCTGGACAGCTTCCGTTTGTGCTTGCTGCATTGCCAAAGAGAGCAACCTTAAATGGGTGCTGGGCCCACACAGCAGGGATTTCAGATTCTGCACCTGGGGGAAAAATCTGACCCACCCAGCCTTAGGAGTCTGACAACTCCATCCTCCTCTGAGAACTCTTTGGGAAGGTCTCAAATTCAGGGCGCTGCTAAATTTGCAACTCTGCTGTTTCAGTGCAAAAACACTAATACTTCTCCCTTCTAAAACTGATCATCAAGCCCATATTCACACCATTTTCTTTCCCCCTGTGTGAATTTTTCTCCTGTCAAAGTTATGTAGTTATAAATGCTATTTTTGCATGAGTTGCATATGATTGGCATGCACAAGGCCACAAAAATGGGTGGAACAAAAAGGCTGGTGAAACCCAAATCCTAACGGAATAAAACAGAGCATATTTGCCCAGCCTTCTTGGGCGTTTTGGATATGCAGGCAGGAAACTCTGCTCTATTGACCAGGCTGTGGCAGAAGGCATTCCTAGCAGGCCTGACCAATCCCAAGGCTTTATGCTACCTACTGGACACAGGGCCTGGTATTACAATCCTGCACCACCTCTGCACCTGAACGGGGCTCAGGGACTTGAGGAGCACACCTAGTCCAATGCCCAAAGACAGGGAAGGGTTGTGGCTCAGTGGGAGAGCATCTGTTTGGCATGCAGAAGGTCCCAGGTTCAATCCCTGGCATCTCCACTAAAAAAGGACCAGGCGGTGGGTGATGGTCAATCCTAAAAGAAATCAACCCTGACTGTTCCCTGGAAAGCCAGGTGGGGGTCAGGAACAGATGGGTCGAGGTCATCTTTGGCATGGTCCCTACATCTTTCTTCGGGACAGTCACCGGCGGCGTGGTGGTCACCGGTACCTCCATATGGGTAGTGGGAGTTTCCTCCACCGTCGTGGTGGGAATTGGGTTCTCCTCTTTGTCACTCATCTCGGGTTGAGAGAGGCGCACAGATAGAGAATGATTGATTCTTAACAGAATGTCAGGTTCCACAGCCAACAACTGAGTACACGCTTGTCAGAAAGGTTATACTTTATTGCAGAGCTATAGATGCAGTAACATGGTCACTGTTAAGAATGGCAACGTTTCTACAAGCACAATGGGATATAGGGTATTCGTATGCACACACACCCCATCCATAGGCCAATAGGCCTGGCTCCCGCGCGTGGGAGAAGGGGCCCCAGGCTGTTAGAGCGAAGCTGGGAATCGAAAGTGATCCCATGGTTACATGATGCCCAGACACTACACCGGCAATCTACAAGGTCAGTGATAATAAAGCATTACAGGAGCAAAGAAGGAATGCAGCAGCAGCTGGTACACAGGTCAAGCAAATGAACCCCAGCCCATAAACATCATGGCAGCATAGCTGACAGCTTTTAGATAGCTCTTTTAAGGGCTGAGACCAATTCATGGAGCACAGATAACTTAACTGATAAGGAATGGAACCGCCACATACAGAGGTAGCCTACCTTTGGGTCCTAGAGGCAAACATCACCATTATTTTCATGCCCCGTTTGTTGACCAAAGTATCTAGCTGGCTGAAGTTGGAGACAGAGGACTGTCTTTTGGTCCCCTCTGGGACGGTTCAGCCTTTGCCCTCCTCCTCCTCAGTCTCTACAGGTTTTGGCCAATGCTGCACATTCTCTGCTGCCTATCAAGTCAGTCCACTGCAGCCTCTCCGACGTGTCTGAAGTGCTCAGGGCAACCGAACTCATTCTCCCTTTCCTTGTTACCTGCATGTTAAGCCAGGCTGAGAGACTGTGACTGGCCCAAGGTCACCCCGCAAGCCTCGTGGCTGATTTGAATGTGGCTCTCTCCACTCCAAAGCTGGCTCTTTATCCACAGCATAACAGTGGCTCTCTGCTGTACGTGGCATGGCCACAAATCACCAGCTCTGACTTGGCCCCACTGGTCTCCTACAGGGTGACTCTCTGCCCTTGCAGTTCCATAGACCCACCATTTTGCCCACGAGTTTCCACATCAGCAGGCATTGGTGGCACCTTAGAAGACTAACAAGTTTATATTCTGCCATAAGGTTTCGTGGACTAGAGTCTGACAGGCCACAGGCCACTAAAACTTTGGCTAGAATAAACTTTGTTAACCTTTAAGGCACCACCAGACTCCAGTTTAACGTTTGCCATCCCTCTGGAGTTCCCAAATTAAATTAAAATACCCGGCTCCCATATACCACACAAACCTGGCATCACATGTGCCATGGGGATGGGCAAAACTCTGTGGATCCCAGAATTCCATACTGGCAAGTCCTCGGGGAGAGGGGGCCCTGGAGAGAGTTGGAAGGAGGCGGCCTTCCTTGGAGAGTCCAACTGTTCCCCACTTAGGGCTTCGGAATGCAATGCAGAAGGCGGGTCCCGCATCACAAGGCACAACGTGCTCGCGTGCAGGAGGGGTAAGAGGAATGGGACTTTGCCCACTGTCTTGCAGGGCAAGGCTGGAAAGCAAGTATATATTCCTCCTCATGCAGATACCTGGCGAAATGTCTAGGTTGCCCACATCAGGCAGGAAGGAGAAATCCAGCGATACAAGAAAGCCTCCAGAATTCTAGGCAGCAAGCCATCACAACCAAAGGCCTGCCACACCTCCCTGCTAGACCCGTGTGTGCAAAACAGCCACACACATCCACATGCATGCATGCACAGAGGCCCAAGAGAGTAATATGTCCATTCAGTGGAAAAAAGTGTTACCCCTGAGCACTCGTGGAGGAGGAGAAGAAGGGCAGACATTCCTAAAACCTGGTATAGCATTCACACATGAGACCCGACTGTAATTTCTTAGCAGAAATGGCTCAGTGTGGAGGGAGGGGGTCTCCAGCAGAGTCTCCGATTTGCTTTCTAGTGAGCGGGGGGGGGGCAATTCTGCCCAGGGTTCCCTACCCCTCTGCCTGCCAGAGTTCTCATGTCACATGTCCCCAGATTAAGACAAGGGCCTGCAGGTTTTGCCTGTGCAAGGAAGCATGAGCTCAGGTGATGACAGCGAGGCGGGGACGTGGCCCCATCAGATACCCCCCCCTCATGCCCCAGGATATGGGAGTGGTCTTCAATTGCTGCTCAGATGCAACCTGCACTTGGATCCACATAAACAGGGTAGAATTAAAAACAACAAAATGAATATTCCTCCTCCCCACCGAGTTTCTGAAATCAACCACATCTCTACGCATTACACTCGCCTTATGGTGAACTTTTCCTGCAAAATACGGTTATACAAAAAGTGTGAACACAACACATTGTGGGAAACGGAGTCCCTGGTGACTGCATCCTCCCTTCCTGCATCTCCTGGGACCAAAGTGTGTTTGGAAAGGTGGTGGGAAGATGCTAGAAACCGGAAAAGTTCCACTAAAACTTCCCTAAACCAGCAAGATTGAGCCAGCCCCTGAACTCCTGTGACAGAAAACCTCAAGCTGGTAATGGCTGAAAGTCCTTGGGGCAAAGGCTTCAAGACGGATGGCCCACTGACCTCTACACCACAGTTCAGACAGTCCCCGTCAGGCCAGGTTAGGACTGCCCAGGCGTTACCAGCACAGGCGACCAGGCCTCTCAAGGTAATCAGGTGAGAGTTCCTGACAGGCTCCAATTGCCCGAAATGCATTTTCCAGATGAAAGCATCTTTTCACATGAAAATAAAAATTCTCTTCTGTACAAGCAGAGCCAGTGAATCGTGGATAAAAGGCGGGAGACCTGCGTGGAACTCTGCTTGATGTCTCCTGTGCCCCGTAAACAGCTTACAGTCCAAGCATATCTTGCATTACAGTTCACTTAAGTAAACAAAGGTAGGTGTATCATCCTATACATCCCTGTGCTGAAATTTCTAGAACTTATTTTGCATTAGGGCTTTCTATTCTGCCTTTTTAAGGCATGTTCAGGGCATCTCACAACACCAGCACAAAACACAATAAAAAGACAATAAATACTGCACTTGATCTTAGCCATAAGGCCGAGAAGCTTAAAACCATCCAAACATACCAAAACAACGATGTCATTAACAATTTTGCAGCTGCCGTAACTGTTAACCACCAAAGCCAACTCAGAATGATGAACAGGCATGACAACAGCAGTAATTCAGATGTGAAATAGAAAATAATACGAGAGATGCTTCAGAACCGGAGAAACAGAAAAGGCAGCAAAATCCAACTGACAGAAGACCCTTCACAGAAGGAAAAGCCCTCTTCATCTTCCACTGGCACATTAGCCAAAGACTCCTAAGTAAACTTAGCAGTCATGGGATAAAAGGCCAGATTCTCTTACGGATTAAAAACTGGCCAAATGAAAGGAAACCGAGCGTAGGAATCAATGGACAGTTCTCACAGTGGAGGGAAGTAAGCAGTGGGGTCCCACAAGGAATGGTATTGGGGCCAGTACTACTTAATTTGTTCATCAGTGGTTTGGAACCGGGGTGTGTGTGTGTGAGCAGTGTAGCGGCCAAGTTTGCAGACGACACAAAATTATTCAGGATGGTAAAAACCAAGGCTGACTCTGAAGAGGACCTCCAAGAGGATCTCCACAAACTGGGCGAGGGGGGGGGCGCGACAGGGTGGCGCAAATGAGGTTCAGTGTTGGTTAAGCATCAGGTGATGCCCATCGGGACAAAAAGGGAAAGGCTGGAGAGTCTGCTGGGACTTTTCAGTTTAGAAAAAATAAAGACTAAGAGGGAGCATGATAAAGGTTTATAAAATTACGCACAGGCTGGAGAAAGTTGACAGAGAACTATTTCTACCTCTCCCAAAATACTAGAGGGCATCCAACGAAGCTGATGGGCAGTAGATTCAAGATGATTCTTCACCCGAAGAGTGGTTAAAATGTAGAATTTGCTGCCAGAGGCTATAGCTATGGCCACAGGTATAAAAGGTAAAGGTTCCCTTGCTCGAAAGCCAGTCGAATCCGACTCTAGGGTTGCGGTGCTCATCTCCGTTTCAAAGCCGAAGAGCCAGCGCTGTCCGAAGATGTTTCCGTGGTCATGTGGCCGGCATGACTAAACACCAAGGCGCACGGAACGCTGTTACCTTCCCACCGAAGTGGTAGCTATTTATCGACTTGCAATTTCTTGCTTTCGAACTGCTAGGTTGGCAGGAGCTGGAACTAGAGACGGGAGCTCACTCCGTCATGCGGCACCCGGGTCTCGAACTGCTGAACTACTGACCTTCTACAGCCTGCAGTTCAGCGTCTTAACCACTTGAGCCAGAGCTTTAAAAGGGAATTAGACAGATTCGTGGAGGAGAGGTCTATCAGTGCCTACCCCACATTCTGATGCAGTCAGCCTCTAAATCCCAGGGCCAGGAGGCAACATCAGGGGAAGGCCTCAGACTCTATGCTCCGTTGTTGGCTCTCCAGAGGAACTAGTTGGTCATTGTGTGAGACAGGATGCTGGACTAGATAGGCCCTCACTGGTCTGATCTCTTACGCTGCACCAGGCAAACGTCTTGGAGGAGACTGCTCCATACTCATGGGACCATCACTAAAAAGGCCCTTTCCTAGAGGAGCCTCCATCTCCATTCAGCAAGTGAGGGTGCCCAGAGTAGGGCCTCTGATGGAGGCCTTAAAGTGCAGGCGGGAATATATGGGAGATGGCATTCTTTCAAATATCATGGTCCCAAATAATGTAGGGCTTCAAAAGTTAAAACTGGAACCTTGAATTGGGTCCAGAAATGAATTGAAAGCCTAGGCACCCTTTCCAGCATGAGTAATATGAACATGCAGGGATTTCCTGTGCGTACCCTAACCATGGCCTTCTGGATCAGAACTTAATACAGCTTCCATGTTTAGGGACAGTATGCTCTGCTACATCATATTCTAGGAACAAACAGCAGAAAAGCACCATTCATTTTCCTACCTCAGGCTCCCAGAAGCAGAATACTGGACTTCATGAGCTGCTCTGGTAAGGGAATTCTAATCTATTAAAGAGTTATACGAAACACAAGACACTCCATTTTTTTTTTTTTGCTCAAGCTGCTTATAATACAAAAATATCTCAATGAGCTTAGACAGCAAATAATACACAAGTAATTCGGCTCTGTCCAGTATAGCAGATACGCAATATACCAACTCTCCACCACCACACATCTGTCACAGCAATTGTGTGCAACTGGAATTCCGCACCTGGCATTCCGGGAATGGCCCTCCAGATAAGCAGTCCATGGAGTCTGATCATTTGAGAAGCCAGGTGTAGACTGGAGAATTTCATAAGATCAATTTTGTTCTAAGAGTGCCGTGTAATGGGGGGGATTTGAAAAATCCTTTGTAGTTTCAATTTTTGCCTCCCACATCCTCGTAAGACCCCCTGAAAAATCCATTTTTGAGAAGCGGCAGGTTGCGCTTCCATAATGCTATAATGACAGCCCTCACGAACTCAAAGTCTTTAACCCATTTCACGCTGCCGCAAGCTTGGGGGGGGGGCAATGTAGGTCACAGAAGCAGAAAACGACAGGAGCGCAGAGACATGAGACAAGCAGGGAGCTCTCACGGGGCTACCTGCCTCAGCCTCACCAAAGAACATGACCATTTGTATCGGCAATGTAATAACGCTGAGCACAATTCACGGGGTGTGTGTGTGTGTGTGTTCTCATTCACAAGCCTCACGACTCAGTGGATTGGGCCCTCCTGCAAACAGGTAACACAGAAGCCCTATTCTCAAGTTACAGTGAACATATGTATAATCCATGTAAAGTATACACTTGATTTTTCTTAACATGTGAGTTGAGTGGTTCTCACGTTGCGTTCAACACATGAACAGCTGAACACGTGCTTTAAACCCCATGTTTATCCAGGTCCTGGGCCCCAGTTTCATTTGTAAAGAACATGTGTTGGCCCTTTCTTACAGACAGATATATGCACATATGTGTAGGATGTCTGGGAATTCACTGTACCATGTGGACAGAACCGTGGTCTCAAGCCCACCAAGCCAGCAGCAGAACGCACTCTGAAATGTTTCTTCCTGAGACAAAGTGAGAACCTTACCGAAAGTGGCTTTTAAAACACAGTTTTCTTGACTCACCCCTGCTCAGCAAAGTTCTCTGCAGTCAAGCAGGGAACTGAACCCAGACTAGCGCTTGAACTGGACAATCAGAGCGATGTGGCCTCAAAGCATCCCTGTTAACAACTCCTCGGGTGCTCTCATGGCCCTCTTCTTTGCCTACAGAACCCCCCAGGTTCAATCCCTGGCAGCATCTCCAGTTGAGGGATCAAGCAGCAGGTGATGTGAAAGAGCTCTGCCTGAGATCCTGGAGAACCACTGGATTTGCCATCCTTCTGTGTGTCAAACTTGGCCCTCGTTTGCCAGGTCTTTGTTAGCTGCCTGGCTCTGGTATCTGTGGCTCACTGCTTTGTTTCATTCCAGCTGGGAGGGGGGGGGGAGTGTGTGGGGGCGTGCGCTGGGCTGCTTTGCTGGGAGTTGTGTTGGCTTGTAACTGCATCCATGCAGGGCCTCCTCACTGCGGGAAGTCTGCGTGCTTCTTCTCGAGTACCAGACACTGCTAGATAATGTAACCATAGGCTTGCAGGTGCAGGGGAAGGGGCAGTGAGGCACCATAGATTTTGGCGGGCTGGATGTCTGGGTGTGATTGGACTGGTCACTGGGAGGGGGGGTTGTTTGAATGAGAACTGGAGCCAAGGGAGCCAGTTCTGACACAGACTCATCTATGCTTGAAGCCTCTTTACCTCTCAATAAACAAATCACTGCCAAGAGAGTGTTGCTGGGGGGGAGTTCCTTCAAGACCTGACTCTGCGTAGCTCCCCAAACCCCCTCTCCCAAGAAGAAATGCCAGGCGCTAAGCTGTCCTGAGTGTCTGGCAGGCCATGCAAAGTAGTACAGGCTCTGAGGTGTGCCCAGAGAAGAAGACCGAGGACCCCACCCAAGGCCCTCCAGCAGCAGCGCTACACATATGTCCAAGCTGTGGTGCTGTCTTTGGGCACAGGCACATCGGCTTTCCCCTGGAGCTCTCCCAGGTCCTGCAGAGCCTGAACTCTCCTGCTCTGTTCTGCCGGTCAGCCTGGACTTAGGAAGTGGCCATGAGAGGGAGAGAATCCCCGCACACAGATGGGTCAGGAAATATTCCCTCTCTTTAGTTATTTCAACAACAGCCTGCCAGGCACAGAAGGGCTGACATTTCAAAGCAATAACAAGCTGGAAGCAAACGGCACTTCAAGTCTGGTAATGAGGCCACAGAACAGGGTTAAATTAGCCATTCTGCACACACCAGCATCCCGAGAGGAAGGTGGGAGTGAAGGCGCAGAAGCAGCCACGCTTTTCTGATGGCCGATAAATCCCGCTAATTCCTCTCTCCGACGGCTTCTCATCCCTGACACAGACACAATGGTTTCTCTCCCTCTTCTGCATTGACGCTAACTAACTGTTTAGCTCCTTGCAGCGCACGGCTGGTATCCCCGTGGGGCAGGAGCATGTCACCCAGGAGGGTCTCCAAAGGGAAGGGAAGACGAAGGGAAATGGGGGGCTCAGAATGGTCCAGCAACTCCATTGTCCGGGAGGATAGTTGGGGGGAATTTAAAGGACACCCACTTGAAGGAGACACAACTTATTTATCTATCTACGTTATTTATATCCTGTTCTTCTCCCCAGCGGGCACCCAAAACAGCTGACAATGTTCTCCTCTTCTCCATTTCATCCTCACAGCAACCCTGTGAGGTCGGTTAGGTTGAGTGTGTGTGTGACTGGCCCAAGGTCACCCAGCGAGCTCCCACGGCAGAGCAGGGATCCTAGTCCAGCACGTCAGCCACTGCACCGTGCCAGCTCTAACACTTGCCCTGTCCTGGCTGGGCAGTGAAAGGCAGCAGCAGAAACTGCTGTGACACCGGGGCTCCTGATTCCAGAAATCAGAGGAACCAGCAGGCGCGATGGCAGCCTTCCTCACAAGGGGCCGCTCCAGGGCAGGGAAGGTAAAAGGTGCCCCAAGGGTGGTCCCTTCCGGCCTCTCAGTGGCTCTGAACAGACACCAAGCAGGGATTAACACAGCCCAGTGAGACATTTCTCCTCGTGTGAATGTTTACGCACAAGACTTCCCAATATTAAACACAGTCAGTATCTGCAGCAATATCACCTCAGAGAACGGTCAATATTTTTTACGGTCTTGTGGTCTATAATTTCCAGCCTTTGCTAGACAGGCAGTATAAACATTTTACAAGGAGACAAGGAATCCAAACAAGGATTTCCCACCATCTGAGCATCAAACACATATCCAAACGGAT
>NW_015163101.1:408777-459885 GCF_001447785.1 Gekko japonicus | reverse complement strand
GAATGCCTGCATGGCTAAACCCGATATTTGCCTCCTGCATGAAAGAGAGATGCCTTGCCCTGACCTGGATAGCCCAGGCGAGCCTGATCTCGTCAGATCTCAGAAGCTCAGCAGGGCTTTTCCTACCTAAATGCAGAATTTTACATTTATCTCCGTTCATTCATTCATTTTATTTGTTTTAGCCCAGTTTTGCAGAGGTCCAAGCTAGACCCAACACTAACGGAGCAGCTGCCATGAAAAATCGCTCTACTCAAGCAGCTGGCTTTTGGGAAACCACAGCTCACTTGGCACAGTCCTTCCTGCAAAGAAATCACACCCGTCAGTCTCTCAGGACCATCGGAGAGAGTCATGGGCATGAGAGATCTGGAATGCATCCTGACTCCAGTTTTTGCATGACCTCAGCAAAAAGCCACTTTGCACCGGCTGGCTGAATAATCAGAAACAATGTGGTGCCTGCTCAGATTCATCAAGCATTCTCAGCAAAGCAGCTCACGTATCTCCCGAGGACTTCCGCCCACCTGGGTCATTAAAATCCAAGGACCTCTGTGGTGGAAGGGTCCTGCTCTGACCTGCAGGCCCTGTTCCACCCTGCCCTCCAAGGTTTTCCCCACACCTGGAGGGGCTTTTCTCTGTCTCCGTTCAACCACCACCACCACTACCTGACCTTTGTAGGGATTGCCCACTGGGAGGGTCAGGGCTCCCAGCTTCCCTTCCAGGTTCCGTGTCCTAACCGCCGTGTCTCCCACTGCCCAACGCCTGGTCACCATGAGGACTGTTTACTGCCTTGCGCACCCCTGGAGGAATAGCCACTTGCCAACTGACCACCCTCTTCTTCCTCCTGGTGCTCCTTTTAAAGTAACGTATCCTAGACAGTGGTCTATGTGGCATAGAGAACCACTACCAGCGTCAAAAGTTATAAAGCATTTATTAACGAGAAAATCTTCACAAGCATACTTTTAGCACACTCTCAGAATTGTCAGCTACGCTGCCATATTGTTTATAGGTGCAGGTTCGCATGCATGACCTGTGTACCAGTGGACGCCACATTCCTTTCCCTGCTTCTGCCTTTGTTATCTCTGACCTTGTAGTCTTGCCTCTGTAGTGTCTCCCCATTAATTAACCGTGAGACTAGTTTCATTTCCCAGGCTCGGCTCTAACTGTTCTGCGGTTTCCTTCCCACCCGCGGGAGTCGGGCCAATTGGCCCACCAGTGGGGGGGGGGGCTGGTTTGAATGCACTATATCTCTTGATGCTTGCCATGTATTAGTTATTCCTAACAGTGAACATGTTCCTGCAACCATAGTTCTAACAATAAAGTATAACCTTCTCGCACGCGTGTGCTCCGTTGTTTGACTGTGGGTCCTGACATTCTGTTAGGAATCTACCTTTCCCTACTTCACGCATCTCTCTCGCTGAGATGAGCGATGAAGAGGAAACCGTCCCCACGATGCCTGGGAGTGAGATTCCTACTACCCAGCCCGAGGTACCGGTGACGACTACTCCACCGGTGACCACATCAAAAAAGACCCCAGACCTCGGGACTGTACCGAAGATGGCATCTGCCCACCTGTTCCTGACCCCGAGGGGTCCAAGGCAGCCAGCTGGGCAAGTGTACCAACCGGGTGCCCTGAGGTGGGACCAGCTCAACCCAGATTCAACAGAGGAGATGTATGTCCTCACGAAGGGGCCCCGCAGAGACAGTCGATTCAATATCGGATTCCCATCCGAGACCAGTTTCCAGCCATTCAGAGGAACGTCAGAGGCGGCAGCCGGGGCATGGGTGACGGGCCACTTGAAAGTCCGCAGCAGCCGCACATCCCCAGAGGAAGGGCTCAATTTGGCCAAACGACTGGAAGCTGTGGAACGCAATCGGCTTCAGATGAGACGGGACTTCGAGGACGTGCTCCTGGCTATCCCGGATATGGTCATTCAGGCGCTGTGAGCGGAGTGAGAGGCATAGCCGCAAGCGGCGGGGCCCCCCCTCAAGAGGCTCCCCCACTACCAGCGCCCCAAGGCCCGGAACCGCAGGGCCCGCCAGACGTTCTGGCACCTGGATCCGCCGACAGCCCCGCACCCGTGCCCAGACCCGGCAGCCCGAGGGGCCCCATTCTTCACTGCCCGAAAGATCTGATCAAGGCGACATTCGACGGGGACCCGGAAGAGCTGTCCTACTTCGTGGTCCGGGTGATGAAGTTTGTGGAGAAATGGGGTCACTCGGGCTGCCGGGTCTGGGCACGGGATTAAAAAGAAAATGATAAAATGCAATTTCTCTAAACATGTCCTATCTGTTGTTAAATATAAGGCAGGCTCCTTAGTTTAGAAAGTTACAGATTCACAGGAGTGCTATTACCTTCAACCCTCCTTCCAGTGTATAGGAAAGCACATGGCAATTAAGAGCTCTGTCTGCATTGATGAATCAGGACCCAAGAGACCGTCCTCCTTGCTCCCAGGAGTTTTATCATCCTCTTTCCCCCACCCACTGACCACATTAGGCTGGGTCAAATAAGCTTTTCCTGAAGTCTCCAGAAGTTTCTTCCTGGAGTCCTTCTAGTACTTAATACCTCCAGATCTCTGTTCCCTGCTTGGGAGGGGGGAATGGATCCTCCTATTGTCTCTAGTTAGACCTATTAGCATTTCAGATATTGAAGCGGGAGATGATGAACCGTAAAACAGAACCTTTATTCAACATTGCTTCAGGACTTCAACAACACGCTTGCAGTTTTCTTCATATTTATACCATTTCATAGTGAACAACAATAACATTGTAACTCTGTGCCCAAGGTTTGATTGGCCCTAAGCAGAACAATATGATTGGTAGTTTTCAGTTGGCTTAGGACCAATGAACGCTCTTTATTCTTAACCAATAGTAATGCAGGGATTACGATACCAAGTTCAAAAGTAATACCTCAGAACATAACAAGCATTTCTTAAGGGGTAGCTGAAGTGAGGCTGGAAAGCCATTGAACTGACTTATTTCTCTTTGCCTGTTCTCTGCCCAGAGAGAAAAACTTTAAAAACCTCCTGGTAGAGATTTTATTCAGGCCATACCTCTACCCCAAAAATGCATATCTACACAACCTCCACAGAAGACTTATGATTCCACTAATCACACCCTCCCCCCACACACACACACACCCAGCTATCAGGGTCTAGCCACAGCAACTAAGCAACTCCACTCCTGCTCCAGGACTTGAGAACTGCTGCTGGAGGGGCCCAGCCGCGGCTCCCTCTGTTGGCTGGAGTGAGCAGCCCCCCAAAAGGGATGAGGCCAGCAGAAGAAGAAGAGCAGGGGTCCAGGAAGACAGGGCAGGAAGGGCAACAAGGAGCCCTGGGGGAGTTCAGGGCCTGTGGTACGGGCGTGGGTCAGGGTGCTGACTGCATGGGACACTGCAACTGCCAGCTGGAGCTTGGAGCCTCTAGTTAGCCGAATGACTCAACTGGACCTTCCCCTGGTTGTGCACACAAGAGAGAGGGGTGCTCTGTGCCAGCTGTTTCTTTTGCGTAGCTGGATAAGCTCTCTTTCTACACATGGGGTTCATCCTGCCTAGAGATGTGAAGGCCCGGAAAAAAAACGGAAAAATTCAGGAAAAAACCCGTGGTTTTTTCCCCGTTTTTTTCCTGAAGCCTTTTTGTTTTTTTCCGAAAAACTGGAAAAATTGAAAAAAGAAAAGAAAAGAAAAAAATTGATTATGGAACATTTTATTTTAACATGATGAATAAAATATTTTAAGACCAGGTGTTCAAATATTTTCCAAATCATTTCTAATATATATATATATATGGTATCAGATTGATGTAATTTCTGTGCACTGAAGACAAGCAAGTCCTAGGTTACAAACTGAACTATCCAATGCAAGAACAAGATGCATTTCTTCCTTTAGGAGGTGCGTTTGTCAGAAGAAAATAAAAAAGTTTCAGTTTTGTTTTTGCATGTGGGTGGGTATTCTGTAATAACTGTTTAGATACACTATATTTTTAATATGCTAGTTGTGATAATTTCATGCCAAGTAAAAATGTCCAGTCATATTTTATGTTCCTAAAGTAACAGAATGACTTTCAAACTAGAAAAGACAAAAGAAATGCTAATGTAGCATTTTTTTCAATTTTTCCAAAAATTTCCGTTCCCCCCCCCCCAAAAAAATGGGGGAAAACCGGTTTTTTTTCCGAGCTTCAAAATTTCTGGAAATTTTACATCTCTAATCCTGCCTAGTCTCATGAAACTATATGCATCTGTCCTGTCTGTGTGAGTGAACAAATGAGTGTGCATCTCCAGAAGGTGCTTTCTGTCGAAAAAGAGGACTCCTAGTGAGAAAAGGGGGGCTTCTTCCTGAAGTTCCCTGGCAAAGTTTCACTGACTGGGCAAGACTCAGTGTTACTGTCCTGTACCAGTAAAATGGGTATGTATTTTCTGTCCTAGTGAGAAAAGGGGGGCTTCTTCCTGAAGTTCCCTGGCACAGTTTCACTGACTGGGCAAGACTCAGTGTTACTGTCCTGTACCTGTAAAATGGGTATGTATTTTCTGTCCTAGTGAGAAAAGGGGGGCTTCTTCCTGAAGTTCCCTGGCAAAGTTTCACTGACTGGGCAAGACTCAGCGTTACTGTCCTGTACCTGTAAAATGGGTATGTATTTTCACCATGCTCAGTTTCTTGACCCACATATATATTAATCGACCTACAGTCTGGCTCTCTTCCTTGTCTTCTGCTTTGCATGCACATTATTTCCTGCTTTTTAATTGTTGTATAATTGTAGCATGGAATGCGATGTGACCTGTGGCATTTCATATTATGTACACACATTTTGTTTGTACCATCCATTTGGAGGGGCTTTGCTTGCTGGATAAGCTTTACCTCACCTCAGCTGAACCTGGTGGGATGGAGGTTAACAGCTCATCTTACTGTAATGCATCTGACTATTTAGGAGGGCCTTACTATGATGGGACAAGAGTACAATTATCTGAGCCAGCCCTTTTACTACCAAGCTTGGAGCAGCTTTACAGAGAGCAAAGTTACCTTTGCTGTAATTGCTGCACTGGAAGCTGAGCTGGCCAGAAGGGATTATGTTAGGTCTGGCCTGACCATCTGGCCAAAAGTGCACCTTCCAGTTCAGGTAACTATTTCTTCAGCTTTCATGCCCTCTCTCCCCCCCCCCCTGAATTCAGGAGCCCAGGAGAGCCACAGAAGCTGTCACACTTCCACAAGCCATAATGCTCATATTCCCACTGCTCTGCCGGCCTACAAAACTATGTATTTACAGCTCTGCTAGAAGCAGGCAAGGTCTGAGCTAAGCAGGGAGATCCACAAACACCTGGAGTGGATGGACGTGCATCTCAGAGCAGACTGCGAATGATGTCTGTCTTCATGTGGTGAAAAGGGTCTTCCCATGCCCATTTCTGCAGGTCAGGCTCTGCTTCAGGCACAGGGGCGGGGGCAGGCCATTTCCCTTCTCATCCTGGGCATCCTCCACTGCTGCCACCAAGAACACTTTCCCTGCCATGACGCTGCTGGGCTGTCATATGGGGGTGGAGGAGATACTTAGAGGAGAGCCAACTGGATCACCTGCTTTACTGCTAGGGAGCTCCTCGGTGCAGGGTCTTGTCTGTGGCCAGTGTTCTTTTGCACCGCGACGCGGCACTCACAAAGCAAGCAAACAGTAATTAGGGAGGAGGCCAGACAGGAGAGGAGGAGGAGCTTCTGGGGAGGGTGTGGGTGTCTGCGGGGGGGGGGGGGCCTGAGCCATTCAGCCTCGCAGATCAGGCCACGGCAAGATGTACTTTCCAAACACCCCAAAATAGCTGGCTGTCAGTAGAAATGCAAATGTTACAGATTTCTTTTCCAAGCACTGCTAAAGTGAGTTCCTTTAACCTTCAGCCCTGACTGGCAGTCTTTCACCGAACCTTGACCTTCGTGGTTTCCTTGACTGCAGTCCCCCCCCCGCCCTTTTATTAACCGGATTTCTTGAAACAGATGGAAGACACCCACTCATCAGAAACAAACACTCCAGACCGGCTTCCGAGAAAACATCTTAAATCTGCATTACACTTAATCCCTTTTGATCAAGGCCTGTTATATAAGAAGAATGTGACTGAGGGGATCCCCCACACAAACACAGACACAGACAATCACACTGATCTGACAGCAACGCTCTCAACAATTTGCATAGCCTTTTTAAAAATATACTGGGGACAGCCAGGAAGTTAAAAGTTTAGGTGGCAAGGGCTCTCAAGAGGCCCAAGAACAGCTCCTCTGGTGATGAGGAAAGGACACCGCGACCACCAATGCTCCCTCTAGGCTGTGGAGTCTTGTGAGCAAAAATTCTACTTTGTGAGTTCCTGGCATTGAAGTTGTGAGCAGGAGATTTGGCTGCTGCGTAAATTGGGTTGCTCTGGAGCCCCATCCTTCCTGAGCCAAGACAAAAATGTGTGAGCTGGAGGCTAAAGAACTGTGAGCTAGCTCACACTCACTCAGCTTAGAGGGAACACTGGCGACCACCAGCTGGGGCAGGGCCCGCACTAGGAAGGAAACTGCCTGGGTGTTCGCCTTGGCCTAGTCCCCTTTAGCCTGGGAGCAGCATCAGCTGGGAAAGCATTCCCGTCAAGTCAACTCTGCAGAGGTGTCGTTCGCATTCTGCCAGAATCTGCGCTTCTTAAGTCTGCACGACCAGGCGTCTTGACTCCAAGAAAACCAATGACTTAGAACTAAATACTCAGCAGCAATGGCAAAGGAAGAGGCAGATCCTGGGGCATCCTCCGCAGCAGGACTCCCTCCTCCTCTCCAAGAAGACACTCAGAGCCCTCCAGCCCCCAAGGTGCCTGCCTGCCCACCAAGGACTCAGCCTCTCCGGCTCCTCCAAAGCAACGATGCCAGGGCTTGGACCCACTGGGCCACTGCAGCCTTTGCTGGGCATCTTTGCCGCATCTGGGGTCTACAGAATGCCAAAGAGCATGAAAGGAAATCTGTCAGGTTACTATCAGGACCGAGTGGCATTTGAGCTCAGGATGGCCATCCTGGTGAGCCACTAGAAGCCGCGGAGTAGAGGCACAAGTCCCCCCCCCCTCCCGATCAAGCCTCGCTAGAAATGGGCCTGGGTCAGGCTTCGGACAACAGCCAGGTTTGGCCTCTTCTGGGAGTTCTGCTAGCCCCCCCCCCCCCCCCCACGCCCGGGTCCCCCCCCCCCCCCCCGCCAGCCAGCCAGTCCGTCCTCCAGTCTCCTTGCCTGCTGCTCTCCCTCCAGCCCTCTTCATTCGTACTCCTGCCCTCGCTGGTAACCCCCCTCTGCTGACCTCCTCTGCCAACTTCCGGGCAGGACCTGCTCCTGACCTTTCCACTAGGCCTACTGGTTCCACGCCAGCCCAGCCCTGGTCACATGCCTCATGGCCTCAACTGCCGCTGGTGGGCCACAGAGTCGTGTCCCCCTCCCCCCAGCGTTGGCCAGGGCTGCCGAGACAGGCCTCCAGTCAACGATCTGGAACGGGGCCACAGAATCCAGCCACCGCAGGACACGGTTTTTGCAAGGTGATAGGGAGGAGGGGTGGGATGCATGGCTGCTTGTCCCACGAGCAGCTGTGCATTTAGGGTAACAGCTTGCTAAATTTCAGCTTCTGAGAAACCATCACATCCTGGGCCCCCCTCACCCCCACCCCCAGTCTCCAGGCAACTAATTGCCCCTGCCTCTCAAGGGCCTCGCGGGTCGGTCATTGCAAATGCTTGTGATACTTGGTGAGGCTTTCTTATGGTGTTGCGGGGAGGGGGGCAGGCCTGTGCATCTCTCTGCAGCCCTCAGAATATTGAGCATGCACTTTATGGCAGCTCAGCGATCGGCTTTAATTAAAAAACACACAAGGAGGAAAGAGGCCGTGGCAAAAACTGCAAGGCAGAAGGAAGCTGGGAGCTGCAAACTCCCCCTCCCCACAGACCCCTGTCACCTGACATTTCTCTCTAATGGGCCTTAAACTATGTCGGGAGCCCATTTTTTCTGAAAAGTGGAGTAAAAACACAGTGTAATTAGATCCGCGCACATTCATCAGCATAGTATTGATTTTCTAATCTAAATCCCTCAGATCTCAAAGATTACAGGATTTGGAATTATTGCACACATAGAATTCTCTCTGCACAAAACCCTATATGAAAAGGAAGAGGGAAGTCACTCCCCCCACCCCACAAATCTCAGGACCCACTCCAGTATCTCCTTGGCTTTGGCTGGGAGCTCACACTTTGAATTATCCAAAGGTACAACCTTGTCACTTGCGGCAAAATTGGACCTTCTATGCTTCACCCGCAGCTACCTGCATCTTTTTAAGCACTTTCCTTCTCTACAGTCAACAGAACTCTGGTGTAGTGCAACTTCCCAGCCAAGCAGACATTCCACCTGGGGGAGAAACAGTATTTTCTTCTGAATGCTTTCACCACCCAAAGTTAGAAAGGGCATAAAGAGTGAAAAGGCTGCATGAGAAGCCTGGAAGCCAGAAAACATAGTTAGCGACAAATCTGCCACACGCATGGGGGGGAAGTGCACTGGTACTTGGACCGAGAACCCCACCATCCCCGGTATCGCCATCCTCAGCAGTAACACCCACACACTGAGCTGTACAAGTTCATACAAGCCTGTGCCAGGGCCATCTTGCACACTGGGGCAGCAATCACAAATGTCCCAGTCCCCGAAATGCCCAATAGATCTTGGGATCTATTACAGTCCTCTGGAGAAAGCGTTGAAGCTTCAAAGCTCGCCTAGTCTTGCATTGGCAATGGCATCCGTTCAGGGTCATTTAGTTTTATTCCACAATGAATGTTTACCAAGGGAATATATTTCACACAAAAACCGACAGAGTGCCTCTTGTCCTAGGAGACTCCAAGATGGAGGAGGAGACGTGGGAGGCAAGAGACAGAAGAGGGCTCTCCAGATCTCTCGTAGGGGCTCTGCACACCTTGACCAATCCCACACTGACACTTTAGTCACTGGCTTGTCCCTATTGCTTCAGGGCTTCTCTCCCCCCCATGTGTTTCTCCCTCTCTAGTAGTCCCAGAAGGAGCAAAACACATGTGGGAAAGATGACCCAAAGCAATAGGGGAAAAACGAGTGGCAAAAATGTCAGTGCAGGAGTGGTCCTTGATACAGGCCAAAGTGGAGTAAAAAACCCGTGTTTTGTAGGAGCTGTATTGTGCCAGTATTTTTGATATGTTTTGTGCTGTAAAGGGGTTTATGGGAGACACACACCCCCCCAAGCTAGACTTTCACTTGACTTCAAGGAGAACACAACACCAAGCAGCATGGAGTGTGGGCTGTAAAAAGAAACAGGGATTGGAGTGTATGATCGCACTCGAACACCCGCCTTCATATATATGCCTATCTAAGGCCCCGGTCACACGGGCCGGATATCGCGGGGGGAGGCGTGGCTAATTGCCCAGGTGCAGTTTGATGCGTGATTACGCGATCAGACGCACCGGCAGCACACCACGGGTCCTTCCCTCGGAGCCGGCGGGTAAACGAGGGACCAGAGGGGAATGCCGCGCACCGGCACAATCACACCACGGGCATCTGGAGGCAGCCTGTGGCAAATGTTTACTAGTACCTTGGAGGTACTAGTTTTTTAACTCGCATTGTCGGCGGTAAGCCACAGGTGTGCTCCACTTCCCAGATGTTGGGGTGTGATCGCGCCCGGATAATCCGCCCACCATCCGTGCCTCTCCCGCGGCAACTTTGCCGTGTGACTGGGGCCAAAGAACATTTACTGTTTATATTGCTTTATATATTTCTGTAATCACATCTCAGTTTTTTGGACATAAAGTCGTTGAGAGTATCCTGCTGAGAACACACATTGGCAAAACATGAGAATTTTTTTCCTGGAAAGGTTCCGGCCCATCATTTTTTCACCTCCCCCTCAAGTCAAGAACTTCTGTGGCAATTAAAGGTTTCTGAATTAACTCAAAGGGAACCTGGTCTGATAAATTACTGGGAAGGCCCCCCTTGGATCAGTGGGTGCCGATGAAGTCTTCGGAAAAGGTCACCAATCTGAATATAACGGCAGTTCAAAAAAAAAGGAAGACCTTGAAGAGGAACGTTGTAGGCCAAATCGATTCCTGCACAAAGGCAGCAGAATAATGGGCATTTGGAAAGAAAGAAGAAAGACGCCCCCCAACCTTTAAATGTCAAGGAGTTTATGGTGTCCCCCCCATCACCTTGCATCAGCCTCAAAAGAGCTTTTCCCCTCACCCCACTAAACTATACAAAGGCCCCGGTCACACGGCAAAGTTGCCGCGGGAGAGGCACGGATGGTGGGAGGATTATCCGGGCGCGATCACACCCCAACCATCTGGGAAGTGGAGCGTACCCGTGGCTTACCGCCGAAAATGCGCATTAAAAAACTAGTACCTCCAAAGTACTAGTAAACGTTTGCCACGGGCTGCCTCCAGACTCCCGTGGTGTGATCGCGCCGGCGCGTGGCATTCCCCTCCGGTCCCTCGTTTTCCTGCCGGCGCCGAGGGAAGGACCCGTGGTGTGCCGCCGGAGCGTCTGATCGCGTAATCGCAGATCAAACTGCTCCGGGGCAATTAGCCACGCCTCCCCCCGCGATATCCGACCCATGTGACCGGAGCCAAAGTAAGATGAGAGTAAAAAGTCTGTTGGAGTTTCTTATGAAAAATTGCGATTCAGCAGAGAAAAAACAGCTTAGCAATGCCAGAGTGCAATAATCAGACTCAGAGTCCATGTGTGTTTAAAATATAAAAGTTTTTACTACATTCTAGCACAGGGAAAGGTAACTGGGAGGAAAATAACAACAGAGCTAATCCCTACATCTTCACTCTACAAAGGACGAGACTAGAAGAGCTGCAATGGCCACTCTTACACGCTTCTTCTTGAAACAGAACAAAGAGGGGAAGAGGAGCCATAAAATGCAAAGACACTTTGACGCTTTGCTTCCAATCAAACTCCTGGAACAGGAAGAATTTTCCCGGGCTGGGGGACCTAAACTAACATTGGCTTACACAAGAGCATGTGATTTCCTGTAACAACAAGAGCATGTGATTTCCTGTAACAACAAAACAATATATACTGAGTGTTTTTATCTTGTAACACCCAACAAAGTCCCACCCTAGAGAGGGTGAGGCAGTGCATGGCTTGCTCTCTACAGCCACCTTGAGTGCACCGGGGGGGGGGGGCGGCATCATTTTCCGACAGCTAAGAGCCCCTGACCTAGATGGCACAGGCTAGCCCAATCTTGTTAGAACTCGGAAGCTCAGCAGGGTCAGCCCTGGTCAGGACTTGGAGGAGAGACACCAAGGTAGTCCAGGGTCGCTATGCAGACGC
Organism: Gekko japonicus; assembly: GCF_001447785.1. Classification (NCBI taxonomy): domain Eukaryota; kingdom Metazoa; phylum Chordata; class Lepidosauria; order Squamata; family Gekkonidae; genus Gekko; species Gekko japonicus. The sequence goes on along the minus strand of NW_015163101.1, from coordinate 448,585 downwards.
AGGCCATGGCCAACCACCCTTGGGAATCAGGGAGCAATTTTCTCCGGGGCAGTTTGGCCAGGGATCCTGGAGGGCTTTTTGCCATCTTCTGGGCATGGAGCAGGAGGCACTGGGGGGGGAGGTACTTGTGAGTTTCCTGCCTTGTGCAGGGGGTTGGACTAGATGACCCTGGGGCCCCCTTCCAGCTGTATGATTCCTTGAATGTCTCTGGCCTTGAAAACCCTACAGGGTCACCATAAGTTGGCTGTGACTTGATAGCACTTTCCACCGGCACCCAGACGTCAGGAGACGCTGGGCTGCAGTGGACTTCCCAAGAGATTCCAGGTGCTTTCCTGTAAGGGGCTCGGCTGCCCTGGAGAGCGAGAAAAGGGTGCTTAGCTGAGAGAATGAGGGGGCGTTTCCCCTGCCCCTGTCCATCACGCAGTGTTCCAAATGCAGTTAAGTCCCAGATTCAGGCTGTAGCACCCCGCAGCTAAAAATGACCTGGGACAGATCTTTCTCCCCTGACAATGGGCCAAGCAGTATCAGGCAGGTGGCCCAAAGGATCTGATGGCACAGAAGAAATCTTCTAGGGGCTTGCAAAGGGCCACCGCACTTACAACGGCAGCAGGATGACTGGCGCACCACCATCCCATAATCGCCTCCCTGCAAGAGCCGCCTGGGTGATGGCTGGGAAGCTGACCTGAGGAGGGGCAGGCCAGGCCGGGCCGGGCCTTTCGTGCAGGTGGCCACCTCTTCCAAACGACAACTCGGACTACGACAAGAGAGTCATAAGAACATAAGAACATAAGAGATGCCAATGTTGGATCAGGCCAAAGGCCCATCCAGTCCAACACTCTGTATCACACAGTGGCCAGAAATACCAGTGCCATCAGGAGGTCCACCAGTGGGGCCAGGACACTGTTGACCCCCCCCCCCCCAAGCACCAAGATGACAGAGCATCACTTGCCCCAGAGCCCCTATCTATACCTTGTGGCTAATAGCCACTGATGGACCTCTGCTCCATATGCTTATCTAATTCCCTTTTGAAGCCGTCCATGCTTGTAGCTGCCACCACTTCCTGTGGCAGTGAATTCCAAGTGTTAATCACTCTTTGGGTGAAGAAGTGCTTCCTCTTAGCCGTTCTAACCCGACCGCTCAGCAGTTTCATGGAGTGCCCACGAGTTCTTGTATTGTGAGAAAGGGAGAAAAGTACCTCTTTCTCTACCTGCTCTTTCCCATGCATAATCTTATAAACCTCAATCATGTCACCCCTCAGTCGTCGTTTCTCCAAGCTAAAGAGCCCCAAGCGCTTTAACCTTTCCTCATAGGGAAAGTGTTCCAACCCTTTTATCATTCGAGTTGCCCTTTTCTGCACTTTTTCCCGGCTGTTATTACACACATGGGGGGGGGGGCACTGCACTGAGGAGCTTATGATTTGGATCACAACAGCGGGGGAGATGAGAGGAACGATGGGAGGGAAGGAAAGAGAGAACAGCAAGAGAGAAAGGGTCAGCCCAGAAGAAGAAACGAGGACGCCAACGGTAAGCCTGTGTCCCTCAGCTTCCCAACTCATGACCGCCCTTCGTTCCAGCCACACACACACCACACACCACACACCACCAACCCGAAGTGAGGAGGAACCTGACTGCTCTCCAGCAGAGGCAGCCGCCGCTTGGGACAATCTTGTCTCATTAACTCTAATGCTGCCCTGCTCTCTGGCGACAAGCAAGCATTCCGTAAGAATCTTTATTACTACAGACTCCGCTGCCAGAAAATTCTCAGCAAAACTTCTGCTTGTTTTCCCGGCTGACCTCTCCCCCCACTTCCCCTGCAGAGGCGATCCCCCAACAGTCGAGGCTGCAAATCCCACCCGGCAGGGAGGATGCTTATCTAATTCTCTGCCACCCAGCACAAGTGGCCTCCTGACCTTTTGGAGTGGGGATGCCTCAAGACACAGCAACAGCGTGTCTCCCCAAGTGGGCAGATCCTGTTCCCTGCTTCATGGCCCGACTTCATACAGGGGGCAGCCAATATTCCCTCTAAGCTGTGGAGTCTTGTGAGCAAAAATTCTACTTTGTGAGCCACTGGCATTAAAGTTGTGAGCGAGCGATTTGGCTACTGCATCAATTAGTTTGCTCTGGAGCCCTCCTTCCTGAGTGTAGACAAAAATGTGTGAGCTAGAGGCTAAAAAACTGTGAGCTAGCTCACACTAACTCAGCTTAGAGGGAACACTGGGGGCAGCTCCTGCTGGTGGGGAAGTCTTCCTGAGGGCATCCCTCCGGGAGTGGCAGCAGGACCTCCAAGGCCCCAAAGAAGGACAGCATTTGACTGGCCTCTTCTTTACGAAAACAAAAGGCAACAAACGGTACGTCGCCATTATTTATACGGTCAGCTAGACAGGTCGGTTATTTACCCAGTGCTTCAAATAGTACAGGTTGCTGTTTATTTACACAGTGCTTCCGATAATTCAGTGTTGTACACAAGGTAAAGGGCGCCGGCAGGTAGGGCGGTGGCGTAGCACGGCTGTGGCGCGTGCACAAAATAAAATAACATAAACCAGCTGGATGGGAAGTCAGGGGGGCGGGTGGGCAGTAAGTCGGGGGGGCCGCCACAAGATGCCCCACCATAGCTATGGGCCTGCAGCGTAGCACAGTGGTTGAAGCGCTGGACTAGGATCTGGGGAATCCAGGTTCCTATTCCCACTGGGGGACCTTGGGCCAGTCACACTCTCTCAGCTTGACCTACCTCACAGGGTGGTTGTGAGGATAAAACAGAGGAGAGGAGAAAGGCGGGATGGGAATGAAGTCAACAAACCAACAAACCCTGGATTCTCCTCCCCTCGGAACTGTGAGGGCCCCTCCCACCCCCTCTTGCTTCAGAGGCCATCCCAGTGTAGTATGAATGGCCTGCCAGGTAGCCCCTTTGCTCAGGAGCCAGCCCTGCAGTCCGCTGGCTGCCCCATCCCTTGCGGGCCCACCCTGGTGGCACTCTGTCTGGGGGGGGAGGGGAGGACGTGCGCCAAGCCAGCCTTCCTCACGACCAGGAGAGGACCAGGGCAGGCCTGGGGCCGAGGCCCTGGAGGAGCCAGGGGCGAATGTGGGCAGGTCCCACCACCTGGCACAAATTCACCAGAGACCAAACTGCCAGGGAAAGTTGTCCAGCCAAATCAATCCACACCAAATCCTACAACAGGAATGAAATCCATGTAATACCTTTGAGAAGGACCAACCGAACGGACCCAAAATGTCTTGTGCCAGCTGGAATGTTTTGCGTCAGCGTGGTTGGGGCCAATAAAAAGGCATTATGTGGATTTAGTTCTTGAACTTTTAGAAGCGGCACGAAATTGTTCGGCTGGGCTGGCTTTGGGGGGGGGGGTCCAGAGCAATGCTCCCTCCAAGCTGTGGGGTCTTGTGAGCAAAAATTCTACTTTGTGAGCTTCTGGCATTAAAGTTGTGACCGAGCGATTTGGCTACTGCATAAATTAGTTTGCTCTGGAGCCCTCCTTCCTGAGCTCAGACAAAAATGTGTGAGCCGGAGGCTAAAAAACTGTGAGCTGGCTCACACTAGCTCAGCTTAGAGGGAACACTGGTCCAGAGGAAGCTGTCCTCACAGGTCCCTCACAGGGTGCTGGCCTGGGCTTCAGGATGGTCCACGGGAAGCCAGAGGCAGGGGGTGGACGGCTCCTGTGGGCCGAGGACTGCACAGCACCTGAGCACCCGCACTCCTCTGTCACATCCCCGAAACCTCCACCTTCCACAGTGTATCGATCACCTTGCATAAGGCACACAGAAATGTTTTTAAAAGCCAGCGCCATTGCCTGATAGCCTCACCTGTCTGACCAACTCTCCACAATCCTATGCCCCCCACCCCCAGTCAGAGCTGAAAGGACGGTCTACTCTGTGGGGTCGATCCCCCTACACCAGCTGCAACTTGACAGCAGTTCCCATCACCACATCCCTGACATCCGCATCAGGAGGACGGTGGTGACGGAAAGTGCAGCTGAGGTAGGGGGATCGACCCCACAGGGTTGTCAAGGCAGGAGACGTGGTTTGGCTATGGCCTGCCTCCATGCAGGGACCCTGGACTTCCTCGGGGGTCTCCCATCCAAGGACTAACCAGGGCCGACCCTGCTTAGCTTCCAGGGCTATTCAGCCTGCTTTCATCTGGCCTTTTGGGTTTTTTTGGCCATCAAGTTGCAGCTGGCTTATGGCGACACCCCTCCCCATGTGGTTCTCAAGGCCAGAGACGGACAGAGGTGGTCTGCCACGGCCTGCCTCTGCATAGCAACCCTCCTGGGCTTCCTTGGTGGTCTCCCATCCAAAGACTGACCAGGGCCAGCCCTGCTTTGCTTCCAACATTCGGCGAGCCCCCGGGTATCCAGGTCAGGGCACTCTGGAATACAGAGCAACGGCTCCCTCCTTCCAACTTGTGTGGAGACATTTCCAAAGCACAGCAAAAGCCGCCTCCTCTTATGATGCCCTCGTGTCTTTAAATACACACACACACACACCGCTTTCTTGGCCTCTTTCACACAGCCCAGGGAAATGCCAGGGGGCTTGTTTGGGTGTGCAGATAAAGAGAAACGGGAGCAGCGTGGAGGTTTTTACCGTCTCCTCCGGAGCCACACATTATGCAGCTGGGGGCGTTTTTCCTAGTTACTGTCATAGTCATGCGTAAACAAATGAGGAAAAGACATCTTTTCAGGAGGCAAAAGAATAAGAGAGAGAAAATTAAACAGATCCCTTGGCACGCAAACCGCACGATGTTAGCTCAGGCTGTGAACAAAAGAGAGAGCTGAAAAGCTAAAGTCAAGGATGGCTCAGAAGGAATACCCACCCAGCACAGCCTAAGGTGGGTTTCCCAGCACATGCCCAGAAACCTTCCAGAGCATCCTCTGAAACTAACACATTCACACTAACACAAAGGAAACCAACACATTAACACTAACACACATCCTGATGTGCTATAATCCCCAGCTGCAGAAACACTTGACACCCAGGCCACCTGGAATGGAATTTAAAGAGTCTGAAGTTGGGCATTCAGTGGGATTATTCATGTGCCAGAGAATGGACACACGGTATGGTATGCGCTTACAGCAGGAGCCATCAGTGCTACCACCAGAGTCAGCTGCCTGCTATTCCCACACAGTGTAAGATGGAAAGGCCCCGCCGACCACCAAGTGCACACTCCCCAGCAGTTGGCAGACAAACCCTAGCTGCCTGGTGTACACATGCGCAAGCGCTTCACTCACTCATTTATGCCCTAGTGAAGCACACTGCAAGAAAGCCTAGGAAGGACTCCTCACGTTGCACATTCAGCCCTCCCCAAGATCCTCCCTTCCCCTTTGTTACCCTGTCAAAATTTTGACTGCAGTGGCCTAGGAGCAGGAACACACACACACCCTTAGCACTGCTTACTCTATAAAGCTGCAGGATCACCAACAACATCCAATAAACAGGCCGCCAAATACAAGGAGTGGGGGGGAGCCAAAGGTGGTCAAGTCCCTCTGGGATGACCCAGAGGCAACTTGCCTTGAAACCTGGCTTGTCTGGGAGATGTAACTGGACTCTGGAAGCCTGGCTCCTGGCTGAGATTCAGGTACTTAAACACTCATTAAGCAACCAGGGAGGAGATCAGAAGGTCTGCTTTGAATGAGTTGCAGCCGGCAACGTTTCCCAAATGCAAGGGGGTGCAAAGAGCAGGCTCCCACCCAGCCCGTCTGCAATTAACAGGCGCAACAAACCACACACAGAAGGGTGGTTACGGCTGCCGCACAGCCACATGACCTTTCCTTGGATCCATTATCGGGATATTACAGGCAACTGGGAAATGCAGGCTCTCATTATAGCCACGCTGTGGTTCAGGCACAGACAGACAAAGGGAAGCACCGTATGACGTTAGTGAGGGAGAGGAGGCAGCGCAGAAACTGGGCACAGATTCCTCAGGCAGCACCAGAAGGTTTGGCACAGAGCTGTGCTGCATGTTCTCCAGCTGTGACTTTGGGGCTGAAAATACTCATTTTCAGGTGGGGCAGAAGTCCTTCCCATCTGACCAGCTTGCCCAAACATTCACTCTCCTCTGATCCTGCTCTGGGTCATTCTTTTCACCAAACAACGGTTGTTGCTTCTTCCGTCTTGGGTTTGTCACACAGGTGCCCCCAGTCACAGTAAATGGGACAACATTGTGGCAAGCAGATTTGGCTACAAGAGGCTATTCACTTAGGCAAGACTGGGCAATGAAAGCATTTTGTTTTTTCCTAAGCCACACAGAAGTTGTTAAATTTATTCCCAATTTTGGCTTCATTCCCGTTCTTCCAGAATACAGCTTCAGCATTTGCATACCAACAGAGTCTATGCCTCTGTGGACAATTGTGCACTGGGTTCATACATGCATATATAACACTCTCCGATGAACATGCCACAGACTCCATTCAAAAGAACCATGGATGATGGTTACACTGGACCTTACCTGAAGGTTCTTTCTCTTCCGTGGGGGTGAAGTCATCCAAGAAGTGGTTAGGTCACACCTCTGCTCACTCGGATAGGCTATGCAAATTTCTTTTACTGCGTGGCTCCTATTGGAGGGACCTAGGCTGACCTCTCCAGTTATGTCCAAGCCCTCTCCTTTATCTTTCCTTCTCTCTCTTCCCTCATTGTGTATGTATTTACATTCACTCATTGTTCTTCGTGCCACCCTTGGCTTGATTTTGAGTCAGTAGCTCTCCATCTTAGGGTGGGATGTGGATGACTTCACCCCCACTGAAGAGAAAGGACCTTCAGGTGAGGGCCAATGTAACGTTCTCCTTCGGTGGGGGGAAGTCACCCAGGAAGTGGTTAGCTGTACCCAAGCTGTTCCTCTAGGGTGGGTGTTTCTTTCTTTTTCTTTTGGTTTGCTTGTTGTTGTTGTTGTTTTTATTTTATGTCTCCAATATTGGTTTTACTCGTCTGCCACAGGCAGCCTCAGTGGAGGCCGCCTGATCTATTCTGTAGTGCCTCAAGAATGTGGGAAAGGAGGCCCAGGTAGCTGCTCTGCAGATTTCTTCCACTGTAATGCTCGCGTGGAGAAAGCTGCTGTTGCCACTGCTGATCTTGTGGAATGCACGGTCACCGGACCCGGCGGTGAAATTCCTTGCGCCTCACAGGCCTTGGCTATGCATTGTCTAATCCAGTAAGCCAGTGTGGTCTTAGAGGCTCTCTTCCCTTGGTTTTGTACACAGTGTGATACAAACAGTGAGCCTGACCTTCGAAAAGGTGCTGTCCTGTTGAGGTATTTACCGAGGGCTCTCCGTATGTCCAGTTTGTGCCAGGTTTTTTCTTTAAGGTGCTTCAGATTGGGGCAGAATGAAGGTAAGACTATTGGTTGGTTGAGGTGGAAGACAGAGTTCACCTTGGGGATAAAGGATGGATCCACCCTCAAGGTGACTCTTTCTGGGATATGCACAGTTCCTTCCTAGCCGATAGTGCTCCTAGTTCGGAGACCCTCCCGGCCGAGGTCACCGCAATGAGAAAGGCCACCTTCCATGATAGGAAATGGAGCTCTGTCGTTTTCATTGGTTTAAATGGTGGTTTTGTCAATGCACTAGGACCTTGGAGAGGCTCCATGTCGGGAACCTGTGCCTGACTGGCGGTGCTAATTGTTTTACTCCTAACAGGAATTTCTTCACATACTGGCTCGTGGACACATTTCCACATCTCTCATGACTTAGGTATGCTTGGATGGCTGCCGCTTGCTAAGGCCCATCTTCCATCTCTCGGACAAGAAGAGTACCACTTCCTTGTCTGTGGCTCGCAGTGGTTGTAGTCCCTTGGCGGAGGCCCATTTGGAAAATGTCTTCCATGTATGACTGTAGATGCATTGGGTTGATGGCATCACCTCAGTCCAAATTCCACTAAAACCGGAAATTTTGTTTTTGAATATCTGGACTGAAAATTTAAATTCAAGGGTACATAGACACACAATAGAAGTCCTTCTAGATGCAGCCAAAACAGCAATAGCATTGTACTGGAAGGAGAAAGAGGCACCCTCAGTAGAAATATGGTATAAGAAACTTTGGACTCATTACTTAATGGATGCAGTCTCCAACAAACTAAATTGCATGTCACAAAACCCAATAAAGTCTAATTTCATAGAGAAATGGTACCCAGTGCTAGATTATCTGTCACAAAAACAATTTATCTCATCTGATTGGTCTCAATATCACAAATGGATATAAGATTAATGCAATGTCCAGTTCCGCAAATTCTCATACTTACTTACTTATATCATCTCCACTAGCTCTAATATTTCCTTTTCTTTCTTCTCTTTCTTACCGCTCCAATAGTTCGGGATGCTTCCTAATGTTCCTATCAAGTTTACGCTAAGTCTGTTATCTTTCTACTGAAATCATATTCGGAAGTGTGTTGAGTAATGTATTGTAATTCTTTGAACATGTTATAACGTTGTACATACGCAGGAACTATTTACAGGATGTGAATGTAATTGGAAAATTAATTGTTCACTGTTTGAAGTGTTAGAATTGTTAAAAATTGAAAAAATAAATTAAAAAAAAATGGGTTGATGGCCTCCTAGTCTGCAACATGAAATCCACCACATCTCTGGGAAAACCCAGAACCGCTAATTGTGTACGTTCAATTTCCATACAGTCAGCCGTAACCATGCTGGGTCTGGGTGGAAGACGGGTCCTTGGTGCAGGAGATCCAGTCTCAGAGGTAGTTTCCACGGCCTCGTAGATGACATTTGTACCAGATCCGAGAACCATGGTCATCTTGGCCAGTAGGGGGCCACGAACACCACTTCTGCCTTGTCCCTTCTCATCCTGTTGAGCATCCATCCTTTCTATCAGTGCTGTGGGAGGGAAAGCATACAAAAGACCTTCCAGCCACGGGTGAGACAGTGCATCAACTCCTTCCGCTGTGGGGTCTTGGTATCTGGACAGGAACCTCTTGACCTGATGGTTCTTTAAGTTTGCTAGCAGGTCCATCACGGGGGTCCCGAACCTTTGTGCAGTTTGGGCGAAGACCTCCTTGTTCAAGATCCATTCCCATGAATCCAGGTGCTCCTTGCTCAGCCAGTCTGTCTGGAGGTTGGACAGACCCTTCAGGTGTTCTGCCTTGATACTGGTGACGTTTTTCTCCACCCATCGAAGCGTACTCCTGGCTTCCATGAAGAGGGACTTTGATCTGGTGCCTCCCTGCCAGTTGATATGTGCCTTTGTTGTCATGTTGTCAGTGCACACGAGCACGTGGTGATTCCTTATTTGGTTTCCGAATGCCTTCAATGCCATCTTGACTGCCCGCAGTTCCAGTCAGTTGATACTGTGAGTCACCTCCACTGTAGACCATCTGCCTTGTGCTACCTGGTGCCTGAAGTGGGCACTCCAGCCCCTCTTGCTCGCGTCCGTTGTTAGGACGAGTTGCTGAGGATGGATGAAGCTGATAGTCTTGCTCAAATTCAATGGCCTCGTCCACCATTCTAACTCCCTCAGGAGCCCTTCCTTCATCTCTACCTCCAAGAGATATCCTTTTGAAAGGGGGGAAGAATCCACTGCAGGGCTCTGGCATGCAGCCATGCCCACAGTATCATATCTATTGTTAATATCATTAGGCCCTGCAGGGTTGCCAGACTCATCAGGCCCACACTTTTCTTGGACCTGACGCTCTGCACCAATTCTCGAATCTTTTGCTGCTTTTCCTCTGGCAGAGAGACTGTGACCTGCTTTGTGTTTAGTCTGGCCCCCAGCTGTACAAGGTCCTGTGCAGGGATGAAATGGCTCTTCTCTTCGTTGATGAGAAATCTGTGTGTGAACAGAACGTCCGCCGCCCTCTGTGTGTTGTGCATCACCATCTTGCAGTCCCGCACCCATATTAGAATGTCGTCCAATTACGGGTACATGTATTTGCACCCCCTCCAGGTGTAGAGATGCTACCAGAGTAACCATGACCTTGGTAAAGACTCTGGGTGCTGAGGATAGGCCAAAAGGCAATGCCTTGTACTGGAAATGTTGCTCCTGGAAGCAGAAGCGCAAGAATTGCCTGGAGTCTGGGTGCACCAGAATATGCAAATATATCTCCTTGAGGTCCATGGAGGTCAGGAAGTCCCCTTGTTGTAGTATCTGTAAGATATGGTGTAGGGACTCCATTGGGAATTTTCTCTTTTTTACCCATCTGTTGAGACCTCGCAGGTTTAGAACCACTCTCCAGTCCCCTGACTTCTTTGGAACCATGAAGAGGTAGAGTGCTGCTCCTTGGGAACTTCTTCTATGGCACCTATGTCCTTCAAGTGCAGAGTTGTGAGGTGAGGGTCTGGTGAGGATCTGAAGCTGTGAGGCGGCGTGGACATGAGTTCTATTCTGTACCTTGGGAAACGATTGACAGTACCCACTGGTCTCTTGTGGTGAGGCTCCATGCCCTTGAGAAGGTCTGGAGCCGGCCTCCTATTCGATAGTCATGTGGACTGTTTTTTTATTGGGGCACCTTTGTCATTTCTGAAAGATTATGCTGGTTTGGCATTGAATCTGATGATTGAAGGTTCTGTATTCCTTGTAGTCTCTTCCCTCACGCCCTTGGCCTGGGGCGTGGAAACCACGAAAGGAATGAGTAGATCTGTGCTTGGAATCGCTCTCCCTAAGATAGGAGGATGACAGCATGGCCTTCTTTTTCTACCTCATCTCCACCAGCACCTTGTCGAGGTTGGACCTGAAAAGGTCTATACTGAAGATGAAAAGAGCGGCAAGACTCATCTCAGAACAACATCCAGTTCTGCGTCAGGGCGCAGGCAGCAAACATCATAATATGCCGGAAAATATGGCTCAAATATTGGAAGGTGGACACACTGTCTAAAAGCAACTTAGCTACAGAAAAGTTCTCAGGCGGGGCTTCTATTCACCGGGGGGGGGGGGGGGTGGTTGGAATCAGAATCCTGTGCCCTGCAACCAGATTTGCAGTCAAAGTTATGCAGTTCTGGAAAACACAGGCTGAGACTTTTTGACAGGTCTATTTTCCTTAAGGAGGGTTTAAATGCTCATCTTCTGCTCAGGGGATCCTGCCTATTGCTAATGTGCTCCACGTATGACACAAAGGAGGCTTTTTAACATACAACAAAATGCCCATCGGATTTAGTACTAACTTAGTTTGTTATGACTGTTGATGTATGTTGTAAAAATGTGTAATGGTGACTAACTGGTTGGTTTGTAATTTTGGATTCTCAGGGCATTTGTATACTGTTTTGCAGTTATACTTCCTCTTAATAAACATTTTAAAAATGAAAAAAAATACTGGTGGAAGGATGAGCACAGTGGGAAGGCATGCATATTGCAGAGAATTTAAGGGATGTTCACTCATGAAGGGACCCCCAGAAACTGGCCTTTGCAGACAGATGCTCCGAACACAGTCTCCCATGCCTCTGCAGTTGTTAAAAGCCACCCATGCAGGCCACAAATTGTTAAATAAGTCAGACATAATGCTTCAAGTACACAGCGTTATGAAGGTTAGGTCTCACACCCCCCCTGCAGAGTAAATGTTTTTTGCCTAGAGAGGGCTTCTACTAGGGGGCATGTCATTTTGTCAAGAATAGAGTTGTCCCTCCTTCTGAACGCTCCTCTGGCAGCTTGGCTTGCACTGCCTGCATGGAGGTGATGCGGCTTGGTTTTGATAGGGAATTATCCAGATCCATCCCCACAGACCAGCTCCTTCACACAGACATGGGGGGGAGCCCAGCTATTGAATGCAAAGCACAGCCAAAGAGCAGACTGTTGCAATGCTTTGCTGGGGATTTCCTGGGGATTTTCTGCATTCAGATGCAATGCCTAGCTTCTTTTAAAAAGAGGGGGGGAGAAGAAGAAGAAAGAAGAAGAAGAAAGGAGGAGGAGGCGGAGGAGGAGGAGGAAATTATTATCACGCCAAGAGGAGGAGGAGGAGGAGGAGGAGGAGGAGATTGGATTTATACCCCGCCCTTCACTACCCAAAGGTGTCTCAGAGCGGCTTACAAACTCCTTTCCCTTCCCCTCCCCACAACAGACACCCTGTGAGGTGGGTGGGGCTGAGAGAACTCTGGCACAAACTGCTCTTTTTCAAGGACAGCTGAGCCAGAGCTTGTGACTGACCCAAGGTCACATCAGCAGGTGCAAGTGGAGGAGTGGGGAATCAAACCCGGTTCTCCCAGATTAGAGCCCGCACACTTAACCACTACACCAAACTGGCTCACCAAACTACTGTAGCATGACTGAAAGTTGCCACCTATGAAGGATGCAGTCAAACTCTTCAATGGGTGACATTTATGCACGTGCGTAACTCATACAGGAAATTGTGGAAGCTTAAAAGTGTGTTATTCTTGCAGGATCACACCCATTGTGTTTCCATGTGTCATTGTGCCAGTTGTGTAATCCATCTCACCCCTGTACAAATTGCAGGTTTTCCCTTTAAAGGACATTTGAATGGGGGGGGGGAGAAAGAGAGGATCAAGACTCGCTGGCCTGTCTGTGTTCTCCATGGGAAAGGTGTGCTCCTTCCATGCAAGTGCCCTTCCGGACCGATGGGGTGCACCAAGGCAGGGCTTGGGCCGTCAAGAGTCTCTCTGGGACTCGAACTCCCAGGGCTGAGAGGTGTGTCGCGCCAGTCCCCCAGGACTGCTGGCAAGATAAAGGACTCGGCATCAGCAACCGTAGGCCGCCCAGTCAACAGGGCAATGCTTCCCGCCAGCTCCATTTTCAGGCACCAGCTGAGAAGAGCCTGACTCCGTCTCCAACACGGTCTAAGCAGAACAGGAGTAAACATTTGCAAACAGCGGCCACACTCTTCATACACTGTGGAATGCAACCGTTCTTATATGGAGAGCCAATCTGTGTTTCTAGCTCAACACTGGAAACGGATGAAAGAGAGTGCCATGCTCCCGTTGGCATCTCTTGACATTTTGTCAGGCATCAAATAGGAAAGCTCAGGCGGCCAACTGTTGAATGCTGTCATAATACCAGCTGCCACATATGGAAACCAAAATGGGGGCATCAAATGCGTGGGGGGGGGCAGAGGAACCCTACAGGCCCCCTCTCCAGGGGCTTCTGAGGAGGTCCCACGCAAGACATGAAGTCACCAGCTGCTCCCTGAGGATTAAAACCAGGTCTACTCAGACCAGGTCTGCAGGACGGTCAGCCTCAACATTCACAGCCGAACAAATTCATTCCAACTCAAACGTGCTTGTTCCAACACTTAGGTTTGTCACCAGACAGCTGTAACATTCAAGGATCACTTGTTGGTGCAGATGGCACACGCCGAGGTTCTGACATTACCTCCAACAATCCTACTATCAACAGCATTTTGTACATTAAATCCTTGAGTATACAGCAAGTGTAGAAAAACCAAATGAAGAAGAAGAAGAAGAAGAAGAGATTGGATTTATACCCCACCCTTCACTCAAAGTCTCAGAGCGGCTTACAAACTCCTTTCCCTTCCCTTTCCCACATTAGATACCCTGTGAGGTAGGTGGGGCTGAGAGAGCTCTTTTGAGGACTGCTCTTTCAAGGACAGCTTGTCAGAACTATGGCTTGCCCAAGGCCATCCAGCAGCTGCAAGTGGAGGAGTGGGGAATCGAACCCGGTTCTCTCAGATTAGAGTCCGGCACACTTAACCACTACACCAAACTGATGGGCAGCCCTTGGTGTTTATGAAAAACACGCCAAGCACATTCCTAGAAGAGGGAGCAGCATAAGAGCTACCAGAATGTTAAGACCATTCAGGAGAAATGGGACTCCACAGGAAAAGGTGACACACACCCCTACCCCACTGCAAGAAGAGCCCTGCTGGACCAGACCAGTGGTCCATCTAGTCCAGCATCCTGTCTCCCACAGTGGCCAACCAGATCCCCTGAAGGACCAACAACAGGGTACAGAGGCCAAGGCCCTCCCCCTGATGTTGCCTCCCGGCACTGGGATTCAAGAGTTTTATGACCTCTGAATGTGTAGTCATCTTTAGTCATCATGGCTAGAAGCCACTTTAGTCATCATGGCTAGAAGCCACTGATAGACCTCTCTGTTGTGAGCCAGTCAGCTGTCTCCTCTTCTGAGGATGAGGAAATGGAAGAATGAGGTCCTGCACCAGTGGAGTGCCTGCTTGAGCAGCTGGCAGAGCCAGCTCAGAAAGCATCAGGAGATGAGAGTTGCTCATTCTGGCAGGAGACAAAAGAGAGGAGATAGAAATCAGAATCTTGGTCACCACCAGTGTCTCCTGAACCAACTGAGGACAGAAGACATTGGAAGTGTTTAACAGCCTGGGAAAGACAGAATTCAGCTTTAGTTACTGAAGGTGAGTCCCTTCATGAGTAAGAATAACAAGCTGGTGAGAAGTAGGGCGTCACCAGTGAATACATCTACTATTTACAGAATTTCAAACTGCTTTCAAGATGGTACATGACTCCCAATCAACTGCACAAAATAAACAGAAACAATGTCCCCACATGTTGGAAGAAATGCGGTCAGACGGGTACATACCTTCACTGTTGGTGGAGCTGTCCGAGAATCTGCCAATTTTGGAACAAGGTGAGACTTAGGGTCAATGAGATCACCTCTCAACGCATTTCCTGCACACCAGAAGTAATGCTACTGAATAAACGGGACGACTCCATCAAGACAGAGGCAAGGGACCTCACAGCAATACTTCTGGCAACGGCTAAATTAACAATAGCCGCCCTCTGGAAATCCCCTACTCCCCCAACGCTTTCAGTGTGGCATGACAAACTTTGGGAACAGTTTGTTATGGCGAAAATAGCAGACTTACAACAAAAAACCCAAACATCAAACAATACACTACACTTAAAATTCATACAACGCTGGGCACCAATTATAAAATATATGACGAAATATGAGATACTCCCCACAAATCCTCGATACCACAGTTGGCTGTGGCTGTAAACTATAATTAGTCCCTATCCTCTAGTGACCCCAACACGTCATGACTTTTCTTAATTGCTTTGTCTCCACTACACCAGTCCCAAACACCCTACACAAAGGGTCGCACAATCCACCAGACTCATTGTATGGTAAATATAGTAAACAGCCGGAATTAGTGTTGGACTTATGAGAAGCTGTGTTTATGCTGGTTATATAACTCACATCTGTTTGTGGTTTACTCTCCCTGGTTTTTGTATGTTGTGTTATGTAATGTATGGATTGTAACACATGAAAGAACATTGTGTTGTGCTGTGTTACGTATTGTATGGACTGTAACGTATAAAAGAACAAAAATAAATTAAAAAAAGAAGTAGGGCTGCCAAGCCACGGCGGGGATCCGCACGTCTTCACAGGATCCCTGCCGCGGGGGACAGTGATACGCGTTGCACCGCCGTCGCCAGGATGTGACGCTACGCATTGCTCTGGCAACGGGACTCCAAACAGCCCTGTTACCAGAGCGACGCGTAGCGTCACATCCTGGCGACGGCGGTGACTTGCCTGGCCTCCCCACAGAATGCAAACTGGGGGCTCTGAACATTGCTTCCCCCCCCTGTGGTCAGAGACACTTCCTTTGGTTCCGAGTGATAACCCGTTAAAGGAAAGCCCGTGTCCTGACATGTGGGCAGTGCTGCATTTGCTGACAGGGCACCGCTGACTGCATTGGCATCTCTCCTTCGCAACCACTCTCTTCCCCCCTCCCCCCAACATGGGGCTTTTCACCATGGCTCACAGGCAGCCAGAGTGGCACCACAACAGGGATGACTAATTGCCCCTTCGCCCCTCTCTGCATTCATCAGGCCCTTCTCTCACTGCCATGCAGTTCATTACGTTTCACTGCGCTGCTCTTTCCCAGTTCTATAAAAAAAGTTAAGGGTTCCCATGAATCCTACTTGTGTTTCTGTCGCTCAGCTGGAGCTCAGAATTGGCCATAAAAACAACACAGAATGGAGTCCAGGGGGCAAGGCCGGTGTTCATTTTGAAAATCAGAAGTTTCTAGGTCTCATGGTTGAAAACTGACACTTGAAAATGTGGGGGAAATGGCTGGTGACATTACAGAAGCCAGAGAGGCTGGTGAACAGAAATGTTTGAGAGATGGCACCACCTTCCCTTGTTTGGCTGATCAAAGCAAAATAAATTACATAAATGTGCGAAATGTAGGCAGGCACAAAAATTCAGCTTTGCTTATGGCAGAAACTGATGCGGAACGTTGATTTGTACAGGTTGTTTTCTTCCACTGACATTGTGTTCCCATATGCGTGTGTGTGTGCGCATGTGTGTCCGTGCGCGCATTCTTTTATTTTCCTGGAACTGAGTATATCATTTACAGCCTCATTACTCTTCACAATACACTGAGTTATAGGAGAAGCTGCTGCTGCTCTTTCCCGGCAGAAAGATCGGTGGCGGCTTTGCACAGAGAGTGCAACACACACAGGCATCTGGAAGAAAACTGTACAAGGGGTGGGAAATCAGCCTGTTTTAGGGTTTTTGTCTGGTGGGGAGGGAGGGGTATAAATCCATTAAATAAAGACAAGGGCTCCACTCTAATAGCAGCCACTACATGAAGAAGACAATGAAGAGACTGGATTTATACCCCACCCTTCACTACCCAAAGGAGTCTCAGGGCAACTTACACTCTCCTGTCCCTTCCCCTTCCCACAACAGATACCCTGTGAGGTGGGTGAGGCTGAGAGAGCTCTGAGAGAACTGCTCTTTCCAAAACAGTTCTGAGAAAACTGTGACTGACCCAAGATCACACCAGCAGGTGCAAGTGGAGGAGTGGGGAATCAAACCCGGTTCTCCCTGTCCACACTCCTAACCACTACACCAAACTCGCTCTCAACACGAGTTAACATTAAGACTTGCTGTCGGATCAGACCAAGAATTCTATCTGGTCTCGAATTCTGCTTTCTAGCAGAGGCAGCAGGGCATGAAGGCCCAATTTATAGGCGCAGGGAGCAAAAGCACCTGCCTTAACATCTAGCGAACAGCCTGTAGGCTGTTCGAGACCCACCACGGCCGGAGTGAGCACCCGGCCCTAGTCCCAGCTCCCGCCCACCCAGCGGTTCGAAAGCCTTAAAAAAAAAACTTGCGAGTAGATGAATGGGTACCTGCCTTAGAAGGCAGGGAGCACCCTCCTCCATTGGGAGGTGGGTTTGGACTCTAGCAGCGGAGATTCGGCGAGCGGCGGTGGAGCGGTGTGTAATGGCGGCGGCAGGCGAGGTGGCAAGCAGAAGTAAAGAAAGACGTAACATTGAGCGGTGGACCGGCGGCAGAGGCAGAAAGGAAGCGCAAAGACCCAGTGGCGCAGGCGCGGCGGAGCCTGAGGGACGGAGCCGGAGCTGCGCTGCGGTCGGCGTGAGGGATGGCCCGTCGACTCCAGAAGACCACCGAGAAGTCTGAAGAAAGAGTGGATGGAGAGGCCGAGCTGAAGCCGGGAGCCGAGCCGAGACAAGCTGAGGAAATACTAACTGAACCCCACTGGGTGCTGGTAGGCAATCCCACCCCAATGATGTATGTGCCCATAGTTAGGGATAATAAACTATGTAAGCCACTCAGAGACCCCGTGGGAGGGGTTCGAGCGGGATATAAGCTGAATGTAAAAAAAAAAAAAAAATTCCAGGACCACAGACAGACTGCCTCTGAGCATGGAGATTCCACTTCGTTCTTGATGCCTGATCCTCCGAGATTTTTCAAGCAGCTGTGTGGTCATAATGCTGGATCAGGGCTCTGTTTCTATCAGCCAGCAGCCTCCAGGAAGCCCCTGGGCAGAGCACTAAGTTAACACACACACACCCAAGGCAGTGCAACCTCTGTCCTCTACGCTGCCTGGGAAGTGAGGGGAGGAGGCAGTGGCAGACGTGCCTTGCCCATCACTCGAGCCCTGAGGGCACCAAGGGAGTGGCCGCTCCAGCTACAGGGGTCCTGCCCATATCCATACTGTCTTCCTTTGCCTCAGACCCATTCGCTGAGGCTTTGCCAGCCTACATGAGTGGCACATGGACCAAAGAAGAAAAACTGGGCAACACCAATATGTGAGGAAAGGCTAAGAAGAGGTCACTGTGAATCTTTCAACACACCCATTCGGGAGGGTGCCCTCTGCATCTCTGCATGATACCCTGCTCTGACTTGCCTCCTCCCAGTCAGCCTCCGCTTGCGGGGAGGGCGGCCTATAAATTGAAATAAATAAATAAATAGGGTGGGAATTCTGTAAGGAGCCTGGCAGCAAGAATGAGAGGAGGAATTTGGACTGGGAATGGCGAAACGTCAGAAGGTTGCATAAACAGCAAATGTTATGGATTAGCTATATATCCTGGTTATGATGCATCTGAGGGCGGGAAGATGAGTTTGCGGGGGGAAGATGTGCAAAGCCTCCAAGGGAACGGGTGGGGCTCGATGTAATGTTGAATGTGCCTCAGTGTGACAAGAGAAAGCATTTTCAACTTCTCATGCTGTAATCTGCCTTGAGCCACTGGGAGTTAAAACAAACAGACACAAAGATTTGAAAGCCAAACTCTCCTGTGAAAGAGCTGCAGAGAAGATCGGGAAATGCAACACTTCCATATGGGGGGGGGAGGTTTGCCACTTTTAGGGCCGGGGCTGCTCCAGCCAGACATGCAAAAATCCCGCAGGTGACCCTGCCTCCTGCTGCGCCGCCTCCCCCACTGAACGTCCTGCAAGGCCAGGCGGTAGAAGATGTCCTTGAAATAATCATTGGTTTTAAACCTGTCACTGCCTTGCAAGCTTCCTTGTATTACTGCTCATTTATATTTGTAGGGCTGGCATCAGCAGACCCTGAGGTGGGGCAGCTGCCAGGAACCAGGTCGTCCGGCAGGGCCCACTCCCACAGACCACTGGCTTGCGAGCACCCCCACCACCACCACTGCTGCCTACTCAATGTCTTCTAATCACCAAAAATTTAAGGAAAAATTATGTGATTTAGATTTGGATGTCCAAGAATTAAAAAGTAAAAATAACAAATTAAGGAAACCCTCATCAACTTAGAAATAGATAAAGCGGCACTAATTATAAGATGCCAAAATATACCAGAAAGTATAGAAAAAATATTTATTTATTTATTTATTTTATTTTTGGGATTTATACCCCGCCCCATCCAACAGCTATGGGTGGCTAACAGACAGCCATGCTGAAGTTAAAATATACATACAACAAACCAGTATAATCCAGCATAATAAAACAATGTATTTTACATAAAAATTTGGTGCTCTGATAATCTACATAAAACCAAGATGCGCGACGTCCCACACTGGCGGCCAAGTTCTTCATAGCATGGGCATGTGCACCAGGAGAGGTATTCCCCTGCACTGTTGGGCGACATCTGCCCCTACCCTATGAGGTAGATGGTTAGACCCTCATTGGTGGAATAGTGGCGGCGGCGGCTCCCCCTCAAAGGCCTGGCGGAAGAGCTCCGTCTTGCAGGCCCTGCGGAACTGCACCAGGTCCCGCAGGGCCCTGATCTCCTCCGGGAGCTCATTCCACCAGGTGGGAGCCGCCACCGAAAACGCCCTGGCCCTGGAGGAAGTGACACAAAGGAGGAAGTGACAAGGAGAAAGTGACACAAAGTTTAGCAGAGCAATTAAAAATAGGTACGAAACAGGAAATAGCAAATGAAATTGAATCACTATACAGGAAAAACTCTGCTTACGCGAGGAGACACAAAAAACCCAGGGAAGCTTCCCAGCATGGATGGGGAAGTGCATGCAGGTGGTGAGGCAACACACTGATGTTTATGAGTTACTAAAGATGCAAAAATTCCAATTTCTTTTGGGTGGGGGAGCATGCTTTTCCACTTTTTAATGGGAAAATTGGAAGAAAAAAAAGTCCTGGCAGAAGGGGAACAGAACCACTGTTAGAAAAATGGAGCAAAGGGGGCAGAAACACACTGGCCTTTTCCCACCCTCCAGGTTTACAGAATCCCCCATCATAACACCACCGCCACCCAGGCCCCAGTTAACTTGAAGGGTTAGAGAAACACAGTGTGCATTTTGCACACCCTTTACTGCTCTGAAGAGCACAAGTGTATGTGCACATCTATGCATAACCGCTGCCTACTCAGAAGTAGGAACAGACAATTAGGCTGCAGTCACACACACCAGTAGAAGTGGGGGGGAAGTGGGGCTATTTCCTCCGAGGGTTCAGGCAACCTGAAAAATGGAGTGAACTGCCCATATTTTGGGAACTCTGTCCTAGAAGTGTTTAAAAATTAGAAGCATATCACAGTTTCGAGGGAAATCACAGCCCCTTTGAAACAGACTTCCCAGTGCTGCCTGCAAGACTGTGCTGTGATAATGCTTTGAGTAATCAAGGCAGTGTTTGACAGCTCAGTTCTGGCTCCCAGCCATCCTCTCAACAACCTCTCTTGCAGTGGTCACAATCAGCAGAGTCCCTCTGTCCCACTCCACAGAGCGGTCCTGAGATCTTACATAACGGGAGCCTGGAATCAACCTTCCCCCCCCCCTCTGTGTATAAAATTTGCCATCCAGGCAGCCCAATTTTGGAACCAGCAAAAGACCACTTACGTGGCCGGTTTAAACAACGAAGCAGATGTGATGTCTGCATAATTTATTCAGCATTTTATCGTTTTGTACCATTTATTCCAGCTTTGTTGGTCTCAGGAAAGGGAGTCGATTTCACTAGGCTCGGCACAGCTTGACGACCAGCAGGGAGATGAGGGAGATGGGGGCTCCCAGGTGTGTGCGTGCGGGGGGGGGGGGGGGGGGGGAGAGAGCTCAGCATCCCCAAAGTGATGACATCACTTCTGGTGCAACCTGGATCTGACGTCACGGCACTGGGGGCCATGCTGCAGCATTCGTCCGAAACTGTCTGCTTTAATAACAACAGCATTCTGGGCAAATACCAGAGTGTCATCTGGCATTATGATGGCACTTCAGTTAACATCACACGGGGGGGATGCTACCTGCTCCCCATTTCACAGGGCGTTTCCTTCTGTCACCGGGCTGAGAGGCGGCGGACAACGGGGACTGAGAGTAGGAGATCTCCCACCCACCCCACCACCAGGTTTCTGGCAACTCTATTCCCTTCCTCTGTTTCCTGAAGTGTCCCCAGCCCTTGCCCAGACATATCTATGCAGCCTTAAGGGCTAGCAACTTGGTGTTGTAACAGATGTCAGCAGATTACACAGGGTTGCCATCCACCCTGGACTCTTCCCCCCCCCCATGCTGAGCAGCTTCTTCACTGCCCAGAGAGCAGCAGCGAGGTGACAGAACGGCCAGCAACTTAGGGGCCGGGGGGGGGGGGGGTGCGCAGGCTGCCCAGCAGCAGGACCAAGAGTGTCTCTCCTGGGGCAGAAGCAGTGGCGGCGGCGGCGGCAACAAGGGGACTTCTTCATCCAAGACAAGGAGCCTGCTGATGCCACAGGAAGAGCCCTGGCTGAGCCTCCCTCCAGGAAACCCCTGAGGACGGGCTGGCAACTCCCCTCCCCTCCGGCACTGGAGACGGAGGGGGGAGGGGCAGGCCAGAACTGGTCGGGGCAGGTCCGAGGCCGAGGCCAGGAGGCACAGGGCAGGAGGGGATTAGATCGGCCAATGGCTGCAGGGAAAGGCCTTGCATTAGATCGGCCAATGGCTGCAGGGAAAGGCAGGTGAATGGAGGAGATTGGCGCAGGGGTAGAGGGGAGGGACTGTTGGCCTCTATAAATAAGAGATAGGCAGGCAGTCCGGGGAGGAAACGGAGGGCTTGCCTGAGAAGGGAGAGGAAGGACTGGCGACTTGCCTCCCTCCCGTTCCTGAGACCTGCGAGGGAAGCTCCAGGGTAAGGGCAGGACGAGAACGGAAGGTGGCGGGCCTGGGGAGAGGAGCGTGGGCTGCACACAGAGAGTCACAGGAAGCTGTACTAAGTTAGAGTCCAGTCTGGCACCTTTAAGACCAACGCGTTTTTATTCAAGGCGTGAGCTTTCTCGTGTGCACGCACACTTCGTCAGACAATGACATGGAATTACAGGTCATCGTTGTATATACATGGGTGGCTTGTTAAATTAGCATGCAAAACAGTAAAGATGTTGATTAACAGATCAAAAGAACAAGCTCCATTTCTGGTTACCACCTGTTTGGGTTCAACTGGGGAGAAAAAAACAATGTAGGAGATAATAAATATGTTAGAACTGGAGACTGATGTGCTGCGCACCCAACGCCACATGGTACTTTCGCACAGCCCAAGCAACACAACCCTCCTCTTACCTCATCCCGAAACAGAAACAGTTTGTTTCTCCCTTCCTCACTATATTTTAGAAATAAGGGCACATGGCTGTATGGCAAAGAATGTGGAAACAGACACTTCGTGTCAAGGAATAATGACTGTAAACCAAAACGGAACATTTGAATTTTTTAAAGGAAAACAACCCCAATTACTCTAATTTTTGCTGTGCCTTTAAAAGGGGGGAGGGGACCTCACAATATCTCACACCCTCCCTGGGAAATTACTTGACATTTAATTTCGAGATCAAAGGTGACTGCCATTAGAAAGATTAAATGGCCAAGTTCTTGCACGAGAAAAAAAAGAAAATTTCTCCTCCCAATTAGAAGCATTCAGAGGCACCAAAAGTCGGTTAATTATTCATCAGCAATGCTGGAATAACACTCCCGCAACACCAAAGGCACACTGGCACAAGCTGGTATTCGTACCACACATTTAGTGTAGACAACAGTTGCCAGCATAGAAAAGGGAAGGTCCCTGCCCTGAGAAGCTTACAACCTAGCCTTTGCCCATCTGGGAGGCTACAAGAGATGTGGGGGAGAGGGGCAGCCGAGGCCAGGGGCTCGGCCGGAAGGAAGGAAGGCCAGGGAGCTGGGCCTGGGGGCCGGTGTGGCCGGGGCCCGGGGAGGAAGCGTTCCACACAGGGAACAAGGAGGCTCAGGAATGGCTGAGAGGGACAAAGCCCACCCCCTTTTTTAAGAGAAAATAATTAAAAAACTCAAACGGAAAAAGAGCCAGGGCTTGCAAGGCCCTGGGACGCTTTGGAGACCAGGCAGGAGTCCTCTATGAAGCCCCATCACCTTGAGGACCAGAGAACCACAACTGCTTCAGGTTGCTAAAACAAGCCAGCCCTTGCATCAGTGGGAAGGAACCCCTCTCTAATGGGCGCCACGGCTCATTACCGGACCCGCACAGGCTTGGCTGGCCCCCACGTGTGGGGTGGGGACCTCCTTCCCCTCCAGCCAGGGGCCAGGAGGCTGCTGCACGTGGGGCAATCCATCTTCCCAGCTGCCTCCCCGGCTTAAAAAAAAAAGGTTTCCATAGAAACAGCTAGGTAGCGGGCATAGCAGCTAAATCTTTCCCAGCCACCTTAAACAGAAAGAGTTTGTTTCTCCCCTCCTCACTATATTTTAGAAATAAGGGCACATGGCTGTATGGCAAAGAATGTGGAAACAGACACTTCGTGTCAAGGAATAATGACTGTAAACCAAAACGGAACATTTGAATTTTTTAAAGGAAAACAACCCCAATTACTCTAATTTTTGCTGTGCCTTTAAAAGGGGGGAGGGGACCTCACAATATCTCACACCCTCCCTGGGAAATTACTTGACATTTAATTTCGAGATCAAAGGTGACTGCCATTAGAAAGATTAAATGGCCAAGTTCTTGCACGAGAAAAAAAAGAAAATTTCTCCTCCCAATTAGAAGCATTCAGAGGCACCAAAAGTCGGTTAATTATTCATCAGCAATGCTGGAATAAACAGCATTTAAAATCAAGTCATCAGATCAGAGGCCCAAAGAGGAATCCAAAATGGGAACAGCTCGGATTTTTGTCTAATGGTCTCCCTGCATCAAATTCTGAATGCCTTACATTTTTAAAAAATTCTTTTTGAAGCATCCTTTTCCAGGACTCTGACATGTCACGCCTGGAAGTATCTTCTGAGGGCATCTGGATCTGTGTCAGTAAGTCACTAATAACACGGGTGCAAAAAACCCACCCTTTCCTCCCATTAGGAATGGAGATGCCTCACAGCAATATGCCACTCTACCAGAAATGTGCTACCACTGAGTAGGGATGCTGTCTCCTTGGGAGCAATTTTAGGGGGCGAAAATCCTTCTTCCTCTCTAGTAATGAGCTTTTCAAAAGCCTGCAACCCTCTCGTTGGACCGGACCCTGTGCTATCCCAATCTGCTCTCCATTCTACCATAAGCCCCACCACCACCACCATTCCCTGGTTATACAGCAGAGTCACAAAGAGGGATTGCGGGGTGGGGTGGAAGGAGCTGAATTCTCCAAGAGCCAAAAAAAAGGATTCAAGGAGGAAGCCGTGCCACCGAGGCAACACCCTACTGGGCATCCAACACAGGAGCCGCGGTTGTTCCTCTTGGGCGCACCCCACTGATCTACAGAGTCAGCAACTGCTTACCTTGGGGGTGGGGGGGGGGGTTCTGCTACTGGTCTCTCATTCTGGTGCTACGGCTTCCGCCTGTGCTGGACCTTAAGGAGCAGGATGGCTCAGCATGCCAAAAGGAAAAGGATCCTGCTTTCCCCTCTCAGTCACATGCCCAGCATGGTGTAGTGGTTTAGAGCACTGGGCTCTAATCTGGAGAATCGGGCTTGGTTCTCCTCCACATGAAGCCTGCTGGGTGACCTTGGGCCAGTCACCAGTTCTCTCAGAGCTCTCTCAGCCCCACCTGCCTCACAAGGTGCCTGTTGTGGGGAGAAGAAGGGAAGGCGATTGTAAGCCGCTTCGAGATTCCTTGGGGTAGAGAAAAGCGGGGTATAAAAACCATCTCTTCTTCTTCTTCTTCTTCTTCTTCTTCTTCTTCTTCTTCTTCTTCTTCTTCTTCTTCTTCTTCTTCTTCTTCTTCTTCTGTTGTTCTTCTCTGGGGAAGTTTCCAGAGCAGGCAAATGCCTGCTACTGGGTAGACTGTAAGACTCCTGGTTATGTCAACGTGATTCATGCTGAGAGACATACAGAATGGCACTGCCAGAACACGCACACTGAATCCGACAGAACATGCTACAGAACCCACTAGAAGACCTACGAAGCAGCGATGGTGGTGGCAGCAGCACAAAAATGTGACTTCTCTGCTACCACTGCATTCGCTAGCTCACAACCATCCCAATTGTTTAAAGCAGTTCAGCATCTGCTGGCTCCTAAATCTGAGCCTTTACTGTCTCAGAACCCTCGGCCCCGTCGCAAGCATGAATTAGATGGCTTCCATGAAGTTGCAACCAGCGTTTACCTGTGTTTAGACTGCTAATGCGGAAAGGCCTGAAATTGTTCTTGGTATCACTCTTCCCCCTGTTGCCCTGTGCAACCGGGACAGCAGAATATGCATTACCGCAGATGAATAATACATAAACATCGCAGGTTGGCAATCCCCGTGGAGCGGGGGGGGGGGGGGGGGGGGGGTCTGAGGGAAGGATTCTGGGCCCCGCCTTGCTGTCTGGAGGGGGAGAGGAAGAGAGAGGCCTTCTGCCTTGCTGGAGAGGGGGAGGGACACGGAAGTCCAGTTAATTAGCAGCTGGCTTCCATGAAGTTGCAACCAGCAACTCCTGGCACACGTGACCTCAGCCGGGGGGGGGGGGGGGGGGGCAGCCTCAGGCCCAGTGGGAATCTGCTGCTCAAAGGCAGCCGTGGGTAGCAGGAGCTGAGGCCTGTTCCACAGAAACGAGAAACTGGAACACAGGTCCTTGGAGTGCCTTATTGGCTGCCTGCAAAGATGTGGAGGGCCACACCACCCAATGGGAACCTGGGGCTTTGGGTCTGGCAAAGATGCCAGAGTGCCAGAGCTCTGAAGTAGGGAACAGGTTGCCCATTCACTCCCCAGCATCTGCAGCTCAAAGAGATGCTCACTACTGGGTTGGGTGGGACAGGCCTTGGTATATAGCAGTGCGACATGTCCATAAGTGGACCTGAACCAGGACAGTATAGGTGAAGTGTGAAGAGTGTGCCCAAGCCATCTTCTCGGCATTTACCTTGTTTTATTATTGTTCCAGTAATTGTGGACTGACTCATGCACACCACACTGGAAGAGCATGTGGGCTACAAGGCCCCGGTTTTATTCTAGTGCCCTGCTTCTGGCATCCGTTCTCAAGAGACTCACAAGATCCTGCATTTTCAGACTCTTCTGATCAGCCGGGTATTTGGGATGACGTGTGTACAAACGCTACGTGGGGCTGCCCTTCGCAAGCGTGCAGAAGCTTCAGTCCGTACAGGGTGCTGTAGCCAGGAGGGTGACTGGAATGGGTCGCGGGCACGATCTATATGTATTTTATTATTATCACTCCAGTCCTGGCTTCCAAATGGTTTCTGGGCACAATTCAAGGTTCTGGTCTCGACCTTGAAAGCCCCATATGACCTGGGACACACATCCCGGAAGGGCCGCCTAGCCCCTTATGAACCCAACCGGACCACGGCAGTCCCCTGCTGAGGCCCTGCTTCGGGCGCCCCCGCCTCCTGGGGTCAGGCAGGTGGCAACCCGGGAGGAGGGGGCTTTCTCGGTGGTGGCACCAAAGCTCTGGAACTCCCTCCCCAGAGAGATGTGTCTGTCTTGTTCCTGTCTTCCTTCAGCAAAGACTTTTTTTGTTTCGTTTGGCATTCCTTCAACGACCCTTCCTTCCTAACCAATGCTTTTATGTTTTGTATATATTTCAACTTTGTTTTTAAACTCTGTTTTAATTATGGGGTGTGTGTGTGTTGATTTTAATGGTTTCAAAATGAGACTTTATCATGTATGTTTAAAATCGTTAGCCGGCTCGGTGGCCCTTGTAAGGGTAGAACGGCAGCATACATCTTTTGACAGGGAGGGAGGGAGGCTGTTGGTTTTGAACCCTTATCGACTCTGGCATCCCACCCAAGCACTTTTTATGTACATATCCCCACTCTTAGCTCAGCCCCTGCCTGGGCTTAAAGTCTTAAGGGGTCAGTCGCGTCGGCAGTGGTAGAAAAATGGAGGGCCCTCCAGGGGGCAGGTTGGTGCAAGGGCCCAAATGATTGGGTGGGGGGGAGCCAGCAGCTGCTTGCATTTGTACGCACCACAGCACAGAAACTCTGCCCTTTGGAGGTAGAGCCTTTTTTTTAAAGAAGGGGCAGCTCTTTTTTATGTTGCAGTCAGACTGTTACACAATATTCAGCTCCAGCTTAAAAGCCAAAAAAGGTAAAAGCCTGCTCCCCTCCAATGTTCATTACTCTTCTTGGATCTCTTTCTAGCACTACATTCTGTTTTTAACATTGCAATGACTGAGAATCTTCTGCCTTAATCTCCCCTCTCAGACTATCTCCTTAACATTGGGTCATTGGAACTGTAAGGTATGCGTATGATTTCTTTGTACTGCAATAGACCAGAACACTCTTCACCCAAAGTATGGTTGGTTGTATCTTTTGTATTTTACATGATGTAACTTATCTTGAAAGCTGTCTGTTTTTGTTACTTACCCAATAAAAATCTTTAAAAATAACAAAATAAAAACATAAATAAAAAGGGCAGATCTTCCACATGAACATAAGAACATAAGAACATAAGAGACGCCAATGTTGGATCAGGCCAAAGGCCCATCCAGTCCAACACTCTGTGTCACACAGTGGCCAGAAATACCGGTGCCATCGGGAGGTCCACCAGTGGGGCCAGGACATTAGAAGTCCTCCCACTGGTGACCCCCCCCCCAAGCACCAAGAAGACAAAGTATCACTTGCCCCAGAGCCCCTATCTATACTTTGTGGGAGGGGTGAGGCAAGGGTCCAAAAGGAACACAGCCATGGCTTGCATCCAATGTGCCTGGAGACACAAAGACATCCTGTGGATGCACTCAGTTAGCATTACTGGGGCATCTCCGCCAAGCACAAGCAAGATTACATTGCCCCCCCCCCCAATATTCATTCATTAATGCAAAGCTGAACCATTCCCTCCCTTGGCCAAACCTTTGTTCATCTTCCCCCCCCCCCGGTCCGTGCCCCCTGTGGCCCTCGGCCTTGAGACCTGATGGGGAGGGCCAATCTGTCCAACAACCTCTCACCTGCCACATCTCCAGGGCTCAAGACTAGCTGCAATGTGTCTCCACAAATGGCTCAGGAACAGTCATGCAGGCCAGGGCTCTGCCTGCCTGCACAGTGGATGTCCAAAGGCATCTCTCCGCTACAGACTGGACACAGCCATGGGGGGGCGGGGCAGAGGGGGTCTCCAACAGGGGGAGCCAGGTCCGCAGGCACAGGATATGCCTTAGGAGAAGGGGGAAATTGATAATACTGAAGACCCGCCTTGCGGTATCAGGCTCAGGGCCATCTAACTCAGTGCTGTGTTTCCAGTGGTGGACAGTCAAGATGCTCACAAGCAAGGCATGAAGGCGGCCGTTCCCATCCACCCCTTCTTTGTGCTGGGAAGTGCAATGCCTTCTAACGTCCGTCCATAGATTCAGCCCTCCATAAAAAGGTAAAGGTTCCCTTGCTCGAAAGCCAGTCGAGTCCGACTCTAGGGTTGCGGTGCTCATCTCCGTTTCCAAGCCGAAGAGCCAGCGCTGTCCGGAGACGTTTCCATGGTCATGTGGCCGGCATGACTAAACACCAAGGCGCACGGAATGCTGTTACCTTCCCACTGAAGTGGTACCTATTTAAAGGTAAAGGTAAAGGTTCCCTTGCTCGAAAGCCAGTCGAATCCGACTCTAGGGTTGCGGTGCTCATCTCCGTTTCAAAGCCGAAAAGCCAGCGCTGTCCGAAGATGTTTCCGTGGTCATGTGGCCAGCATGACTAAAAACCAAGGCGCACGGAACGCTGTTGCCTTCCCACCGAAGTGGTACCTATTTATCTACTTGCAATTTCTTGCTTTCGAACTGCTAGGTTGGCAGGAGCTGGAACTAGAGACGGGAGCTCACTCCGTCATGCAGCACCCGGGTCTCGAACTGCTGAACTACCGACCTTCCACAGCCTGCAGTTCAGCGTCTTAACCACTTGAGCCACCGCAGCTCCTTCAGCCCTCCATAGACACGTCTAATTCCATTTCTTTTCCACCCCCTCCCCCTGCCAGATGACATACAACAACATAATACATAGTTCTTGTTTCACCAGACCTTCTGATAAATGATGTATACTTGGTGAATTAGCACTAAAGACAAGCTCACCCTCGCAACCAAAACATTTACCCACTTGGAAAAACTGTGTAGGGATAACAACTAGCCGTCCCCCAAGGAGTTCGCCCTCTGTGTTTCTGAGAGAGTCCCTGTTCTGGGCAGGCCTCTTCATTGGAGAACCAACCTTCTTTCAACAGGTGCCACAGAATAATGTAATCACCACCAATGCACAAAATTATACCTCTGACACAGGCTGACTGGGGGAAAGATGGGCTAGGGCAATGTACTCATTTAGAGATGCAGGAGGCAGCTTCCTCGGAGGATGGGTTCTGCACGCACAGGAGGGGGTTGTTTAGTGGCATGCATGCTGAGAGTCAGGCCACCGTTATTCAGTCCAAGATCAGATCTGTAGTCGGGGGCAGAAGGCAGACTGTGGCACACCCGTGGGCCATGCCAGTTCCACCTGGCCCCTGCTGGTTGCTGAGGGACTGGAGAAGGTGGGTCTCGGACAGCAGGGAGCTTCTGAGAGCATCCGAGACGGAGGGCCCAGGAGGAGAAGCACAGATTAGCTCTCCCTCCCTTGGTAAGACCAAAGTTAGGCTGGACCTGGCAAAGATCTGTGGAAGTTTAGAGGAGGCCTCTGCCGAGGGAGGTGTATCCCCAGGCTGTTCAGGGCTGGCTCCCATCTCCCCATGGAAAAAGTCTATGAGCCAGAGTTCCCAGGTGGATCCAGGCTTCTGCCAATACTCATGGCTACACTCCAAGGCAGCTTGGGGAAAAAACAAAACAAAACAAAACAAAACTGTGAAGGGGGTTGGGACTAGATGACCTGCAAGGTCCCTTCCAACTCTAACATTCTATGATTCTATTATTCCCCCTCTTTAAACTGAAACTCAGTCCTGACAAGGCAGAGGTTCCGCTGGCTGGGAAGGCAGAAATCTTGAAGGACGCTGTGCTCCCCACCCAACCTTGGATGGGGTTCGGCTGACCCCTGCTGACTTGGTTAAGAGCCAGTTCAGTTTAGACCGGAAGACAGCTCCCTGTCTTGACTTGCTTGATCTGGCCACTTAGATGCCTGCCATGCTAATAGTGAGACTAGACTACTGCAATGCACTCTACATAGGTCTCCCCATGAAGTTAACTCGGAGACTCCGGTTGGTGCAGAATGCGACAGCTCCACTATTACCAGGAGCTGGGTGGAACATGCATATTACTCCCATTACTCCATTGGCTGCCCATCAGTTACAAAGCCCTTCACGGCTTTGGACCCTCATATCTGCAGGGCCGCCTCCCCCCCCAAGCTCTGCTACAACAGCTCTGCTCACGCAAGCAAGTCCTTCTGCGGGGCCACCCTGTAAATGGACAGGATCAACAACTGCCTTCTCTACTGTGGCCCCCGAAGCAAAAATAAAACTTTAAAGCAAAAAAAAATGTTTAAATACTGTCTTCCCATAACATTCTGCAAACTATGCAACACTGAATTATTCAGGAAGGCATGTCGGCACAGGTAATAAGGCTACATTGTAACCAAATTTTTCAAAAAGAAGCTTTAAAGAAGAGACTGCAACTGTGAACTATACCACTGAGTATAATATGCATGTCAGTTTACTGTATGTATTATCGCACTATAGGCGCGATCACACGCACAATTAGCTGCACCATAGGTGCGAATGCCGGGCAGATTTAAAGGCCGTGATCAGACACGAACATCTGGTAAGTGCCCTGCACCCGTCGGCAACCCATTTTGCTCCGTTGCAGAAGCAGAGTAAAAAGACACCAGGGAAAGTCCAAGTAGCAAACAGGTTACGACGGGCCACAGACGGACTTTCCCCTGTCTGATCGCACCAGCGTGCTCTCACGGTGTCGGGGTGGTCTGATCAGGCCATCCGGACTCCATGCCATTGTTTCTCTGCCCTCTCAGTACGTGCATCATTGCAACCTCCATAGGGAGCCTTCAGTGCAGAGATGTGATTCAACGATTCCTCGTTTAAGCGCATCGAAAACAAACGGCAAAAAAAAAAACGACTCACCCATGGTTGCATCTGATCACACAGTGGCGGGCTGTGCCCGCAGCTTCCAAGACTGTGTGATTGTGCAACTGAAGGTCAAATTCCTCATGAACCCGCACCCTGTGTAATTTCTGCATCGTTTCACATGTGAATACTTATGCTTTGTTTCAGCTTTGTCCTAGACTTCTGCAATCTTAATCCCATTATGCTGTTTATTGGATGTCCCCTCTTGTTTCTTGTATTGATCCACTCTGTACAATCCACCCTGGGTCTCAGTGAGAGAGGGGAACTACAAAAGTAGTAAGCAAAATAAGTAAAAAGTGTGCTAGAAATGGCTACTAAGGTCTGTGGCTTTATCTGCAAAGCTGGTGTCGGAACGCCGGCCTCTCTTTTGGAAAGGAAGAGAAACTCAGTAGACAGAGTTTATCTTAAAGGCAAAAAAATGAAAAAGAAAACCGCTTGCTGAAGAAGGTAATTCAGACTGACACCAGCCACTGCCCGGGTCAGCAAGTCAGGTTCTCTCCACCTTCTGGTATTCCTAAGCAGCCTCATTAAGACAGAGGAGCTGAAAAACATGGTTGACTTTCAGCACACCAAGGCTGCCCACCTCCACCCAACTTCCCTAGAAAACCCAAGTGTTACGTCCTGAGTTGTGTTGCAGAGAAGCAGAAAGCTCCACAAAGGGGTGTACATGCCCCCACCTCACTGGTTTC
Source organism: Gekko japonicus (assembly GCF_001447785.1). Taxonomy (NCBI): domain Eukaryota; kingdom Metazoa; phylum Chordata; class Lepidosauria; order Squamata; family Gekkonidae; genus Gekko; species Gekko japonicus. Next base: position 416,926 of record NW_015163101.1, on the reverse strand, counting down.
CCCCATGAACACTGTTCCGGAGGCTCCCCCTCTGCTTCAGCCATAATGACAAAGAGCGCAAAGCCCCTGGTTGGCTGTCTTGTCCTGTACTGTGCGGACTGACCGTAAGGTCAAACTAATGGTAGCTCCTTCCTGCCGCAATGAGGTCCCTCACCTCCTCATACGCACAAAAGCCAGATCTCTGTCTTAAAACAAAACTATAACCAATGTTCCCTCTAAGCTGAGTTAGTGTCAGCTGGCTCACAGTTTTTTAGCCTCTAGGTCACACGTTTTTTGTCTTAGCTCAGGAAGGAGGGCTCCAGAGCAAACTAACTTTTGCAGTAGCCAAATCTCCTGCTCACACCTTTAATGCCAGTAGCTCACAAAATAGACTTTTTGCTCACAAGACTCCACAGCTTAGAGGGAACATTGACAATAACCAACACCTGAGTCAGATTTTTCGGGGGGGGGGGACTTGAAAAGAGGGCTGCAGAGTAGCCCTGAATACTTAAACTCCTTTCCCTTTCCCCCCCCCCACAACAGACACCCTGTGAGGTGGGTGGGGCTGAGAGAACTCTGACACAAACTGCTCTTTTTCAAGGACAGCTGTGCCAGAGCTTGTGACTGACCCAAGGTCACATCAGCAGCTGCAAGTGGAGGAATGGGGAATCAAACCCGGTTCTCCCAGATTAGAGTCCGCACACTTAACCACTACACCAAACTGGCTCTAGAAGAAGTCTATAAAAGCCCACGTGCCCTACCTTTAGAAGAAACCTTGTGACTGCATGAACCTGGTGGGTATTCTTAATGACCTTCTGCAACCTTGTGCGAAGTGTGAGCAGGAATCCACCCTTGTGGGTCGCTCACAAAAGCCCCAGAGGAGAAAGAGCCAGCTGAGAAAGCCATGGGCTACCAGAGCTAGTCCCAGGTTTTGAGGGTTGCCCTTTTCGCAGTGCCAGTGGGCAGTGAGCATAGCTGGGAGCAATAAGGGCATGCCAACCAATAAGGGAGTGGGGCCCGCCAGAAACCTGGGACAGATCCTGCAACTGCAGAGGATTTTCTGCTCTTAGCGCAGATGATGTGCCTTCAAGGAAACCAAAACCCTCTTCAACGAAGACTCAGCAGGGGACTCCCAAACCTCACAGCAATGCTCGTGCCCCAGAGAGGAAGATGGGGGCTGGCAGAGCAAGATCTGAACCAGCTCCTGGTCTGAGCCTCCCTGATCCACCCACCCGCTGCCCCCCCCCCCGTCTGCCCTGTGGGGGGAGGGGGAGGAGGCTGGCAAAGCTCACGCAGGAGAAAGAGAAGGTTCTTCGCTCTGCCGGGCCAGCCCCATCCAGGCAGGAAATAATATTTTGTAAAAAGGAGACTAAGGGCAGAAATCTGAGGAGAAGACGGGACTGAACAGACTGAATCAGGACAGAACCAGCCCTCATCCCACCCGCTTCCAAAGCGTTGCTTAAGTAAAATAAACTTTAGCAGCCAAGAATAACTCGGCCCCACCCCCACCCCTTGATCCCCCCCCCCTTCCTCCTAAGCTGAGATGTGCATAAACACATCCCGGGGCCAGGGCTTTTCATGTGCTGCCAGGAAGATAAAGGCTGGTTCCAACCACCCCACCACCACGACCACAAGCACACACCGCCCCTCCCCACCCCCACCCCTTGCTCCCCCCCCCCTTCCTCCTAAGCTGAGATGTGCATAAACACATCCCGGGGCCAGGGCTTTTCATGTGCTGCCAGGAAGATAAAGGCTGGTTCCAACCACCCCACCACCACGACCACAAGCACACACCGCCCCTGTGCATCAGGGAATGGAGCCCGCTGCGGGGAAGGAGGACTCTGCCCAGGAAACATGAAGAACGCCACAAAGAGGGAAACAGAGATCCAAGACAGAAAATAAAGCTACACACCCTGCTTTGTTCCAGAAAGCCATCAGATAAAAGAAGAACGTTTTTCCTGGAACCGCTTCTGCAGACGACGCGGACAGGCCCTGGGGTTTCATGAACCTCCTTGGGGCCAGCTCCAGGGCTTGGGAGGGGGAAGTTCACCTGGGGGAGGTGGGGAGAGCAGGTCAGGGGTTCTCTCAGGCTAGCTCCAACCTCCCCCTGTGGAGGGGAGCCCGGAAGTCTCCAGGAATCATAACTGATCTCTACACTAAAGAGCCCTGTTCCACCAGAGGAAACAGCGGCTTTGGAGGCCGGACTTGGTGGCACCATACCCCGCTGAGATCTGTCCCCTCCCCAAACCTCAGCTTCCCCAGGCTCCACCCTACAGTGGCCAACTCCAGGTTGGGAAATTCCTGGAGATTTGGGGTGGGGCCTCAGAAGGGCGGGGTTGGGGAGGGGAGGGACCTCAGCGGGAAACAGTGTCATAGAGTCCACCCTCCATAGTGGCCCTTTTCTCTAGGGGGACTGATCGTTGTCACCTGGAGATCAGTTGTCATTCCGGGTGATCTCCAGACAGCAGCAGGAGGTTGGTAGCCCTACTCCACCCCCAAATCTCCAGGAATCCCTCAACTGGTAGCTGGCAATATTGCCCCTCGGGCACCCCATGAAGAGTAAGATTAGCCGCATGGTTGGGACTCTTGGCTGGTTTTGCCCCCTCTCCAGGGGAACTGCCCTTGCCATCCCCTGAAGCCCTCCCGCCCTCCGTAGCCGGCAACCGCTGCTTCCACGTCAGAGTTAAGGCAAAGAGTGCAGTGAAACACCTGAGCCCCAGTGAGAAAGGCCGCCTAGAAACACAGGGGGAACATGAAACAAAGCCCCACCCTGGCTGAGGGAGGATTTGAATCTAGGCCTCCAGCATGCATCCACTGCAGCCTATGCTGGCTCTAGTCTGGTTCAAACCATGTGAGCCAGACCCAGCGGACAGCACCATGCACCATGCTTGAACTAGCACGGGGGGGGGGAGAGAATTCCCTTCTGTGGTGTTAGACACACAGCATCATGGCTAAGAGGTCCTGAGCTACAGATCAGGACGTGTCCTGGGTCAAATGTTGCCTCTGCCACAAACTCACCAGGTGGCCTTGGACTAGCCACTCACACTGCCTGCTCCCCCCCCCATCTGCAGTCTGGAGAGAATTATAGGCTTGTAACAAGGATTACAACAAGACACTGCTGCATACATACCCTTTTGCAATGCTTGATTATAATAATACACAGCATTTAAAATACACTGAGGCGTTAGGGTTTCGTTTTGCAGTATAAACCTTGAAAATATCCATGAATACAGAACTTTTGAGCTTGTTGTGAATCCCCCCCCTCCCCGTTAAATCTCTTTGCCCCTTCCTGATCCTGAAGAAGGGCCTCAGAAGGAGCAAGGGCGGCTGGCGTGACTCAGCTCTGAGCAGATGCCAAAGGGGGAGAGCCGCTTCCCAGCTTGCACTGCAACAGAAGGGGGAAACGGATTTTGGTGGTGGTAACTTCCAGTTAGGCATGAGGGGGGGCTGGTCACTCTGAGAACCAAGCCAGGTTCCCCTGGAGGGTAGTCATAGCCCCCCTGTTCTCACCAAGCATCGTGCTTGTTCAGCTGGGGCTTTCAGCAATGCCGGGTGGGAAAGACCCCTCTGGGTGCTGCATTAGAAGTAGCTTCCTCTTTTCCAGAGCACAGACTATTAATAACTATTTAGGGTGCCCCGGAACATGCACAACTCTTATTTTCTCTCTTTTTTTCTTTTATAACAAAGACAGACAAGAGAAACAACCCTTAGTGCATACAAACATTAAATGGGAGAATCTCCGACTCTATGAGTTATCTATTAAGTTGTCCATACATCTCTCAATAAAAGTATGATTCTACATCTTATAATGTCAAATATACCTTTTGCACAGTTTAATATAGATGTTCTCATTGTCCTCTATTACGGATGTATTCACATTTCATTTAACGTATTCTTCAATCCAACTGTAAAGTCTTAACAATGTATTTTCAAAGTTTTCCTCTTTATATCCTTTCAAAATTAATTTGTCGATTTCAGCAGTTTCAAGTAGTTTGTTTATTATTTCTTCTTTGGAAGGTATCTCCTTTCTTCTCCAATATTTGGCATATAATATTCTAGTAGTTGTAACTACATGTACAATAAGATAAGGATATTGCTTTTTACAATTTTCTGGAAGTACTTCAATATAAACAATTCTGGTACAAAGGGTATACTACTTCTTTTTTAAAAAATTGCAATATTTCATGTATCCAAGTCCAAAACTTTTAACTTTTCTCACAAGTCCATCACATATGAAAGAAAGAACCAACCTTTTTTGACATTTCCAACAATCATTTGACATAGTAGGATAAAATTTAGATAACTTATCTGGTGTAATACACCATCTATAAAACATTTTATCTTGGCTTGTTGTTTAGTATATATTGCTTTAACCATTGTATAAAATTCCTCTCCACATTACCAAGCTAGTAATTTTTCTAACATAAAATTCCAACTGATGTTGTCAAAAACTTTTTCAGCATCTAAATATATTAAAGCCATCTATTTCTCTGAGTGGGCTTCAAAATATTCAATTACATTTAATATAGTTCTTACATTATTTCTGAGTTGTCTTTTTGGTAAAAAAAAAACAACCCCTGCTTGATCTTGATGTATTATTTGTGTCAAAACTCTTTTCAATCTTGTTGCCAGGATAGAGGCATAGATTTTATAGTCCACATTTAATAAAGAGATTAGCCTATAATTTTTGATTTCTCTCTCGTCTTTCTTTTGTTTGTGTATTAAAGTAATCACGGCTTCATTCCAGGTCTCTTGTATTTTGTTTTCTACTAAAACATTCTGTATTACATATTTTAAAGGGGTGATTAATTGATCTTCAAAAATCTGGTAAAATTCAGCCGGAAAGCCATCAGGGCCGGGTGCTTTCCCTTTCTTCTGTTTTTTTAATGCTTCTGTCAGTTCAGAGACGGCAATTGGATCATTTAAGGTTTTCTTTTGTTCTTCTGTAAAGTTTTTTGAGTCTTGTTTTTTAAGGAAGTCCTTGACCTCTTCTTGTGTGGCTTCTCTTTTCTGATATAGCTTCTCATAAAAGGTTTCTACAAACTTTTTCAGGTCTTTAGGTATATATTTTTCTTTTCCTATTTCATCTATCAATATCTTTATGTGACTTTTTTCTCTTGCTTTCCACAATTTGTAGGCTAGCCATCTGGTTGGTTGGTTTGCATTTTCAAAGTAGTTTTGTTTTACATAAGTAATTGTGGAGGAGTGGGGAATCAAACCCGGTTCTCCCAGATTAGAGTCCATGCACTTAACCACTACACCAAACTGGCTCTCAGAGACCGTTCATTTGATGCTGTAACATCTTTATAGTCGTTCTTGTTTGTTCAGTTGAGGGACCTTGTTTCATCTTTTCTTCTTTTTTGCTCTCCAATGTTGTATATTTTTGTTTCTTTTGTTTCCTAATATATGCATCTTCCTTAATTATCCAACCTCTTGCGTAGGCCTTAAAAGCATCCCATACCACTCGAATGGAAATATCTGGTTGGATATTTTGCTTAAAGAACATTTGAAATTCCTTTTTAGAGTCTGCTACATTTTTCAAAAGGAAAGTATTCAAAGTCCATCTTTTCCTCTTTGGTGAGTCTTCTAATGTCAAAAATAAAGGGTTATTGTTCCACGCGCAGGGCCGGAGAGACAGAAAAAAAAAAAAAAGGGTTATGATCTGCAAATGTTGCTGGTAAGATCTCTGCTTCCACCAGGTCATTTATGATTGTTGACAAGATCCAACACATGTCTATTCTTGACCATGACTTGTGTCTTGCAGAGTAATATGTAAAGTCCTTCTTTTGGAAGTTTCTTACTCTCCAGGCATCCACCAAATTATATTCTTCTGCAAGTTGTAGAAAGTTCTTAGGAAGTTCATTACCTTGTTTCTGCTTTCCAGTTTCTGTTTTTCTATCTAAGGTTTTATCAAATACTGCATTATAATCTCCAATCAAACATATTTCTTCAAAGTCTTGTTTTGAGATAAGGTCTTGCAAAAGTTGGTCGAATTTATCATGATGCTCATTAGGTGCGTATATATTAACAATCAGGGTTATTTTGGCTTGTCTTTGAATTTTCACCATCAAAGTTCTACCATCTCCGGAATTGTGTACTAATTCTGGGTGAACTGTGTTGAACTTTGTATGCTGTAATTTAGATTGTAAGTTCCTTGAGGACAGGGATCTACCTTTTGCTCCAGTCCGTCCGTAAAACAGTTGTGCATGCCAGAATTAGTACACCCAACATGCACAACCCTTTTACGGAAAGACTGGAGCAAAAAGTAGATCCCTGTCCTCAAGGAACTTACAATCTAAATTACAGCACACAAAGTTCAACAAATGCAGCCGTCTAGATAAAGAACAACAGAGCCCAAGTGGGTGCTGAAGATTGTGGCACCCCTGCACAACGGGAAGGACAGAACTCTCTCAGCAAGGAAAGCAGGTTCTGCAGAAGAGCTCATTGGAGGGTTTGGTCTGCACACGGAGCAGAACAAGGGGGCCACACAGGTGGGGGGGGGACTCATTTTAATGCTTCCCCATGCAAAAGACTCCTGCAAATAATAAAAAAGGAGCACAACAAAGGGAAAGGTACCTGTTTACATGCAGAGCAAAAGTGACATTCTTCTGCGTGTTATGTGCCATCAAGTCATTTCTGACTCACAGTGACCCTATGACCTCCAACACATCCTATCATTAATGGCCTTGCTCAGGGCTTGCAAACAGAGTGGCATCTTTAGGGAATTCTTAACACAGGGGAACCAAAAAGATGCAAGCCCTCCTCTGCAGCCTGAATGGGTGGAGACCCAATTCTAACAGCCGGGAAATTTTGCCACCCCTCCATCACCATCTGTAGCCCACCTTGAGCCTTCCAGTGAAAGGTAGACCAAAAAGGACTGCAATAAGTGCTGACCCCCAGAGAGAGGTGGACAACAAGCACAGCTGGTGGCGGTGTGCCTTCGCCCACAGTTCTCTGCCCACGGACGCCTGACACAAGAGCAACGCAGCGACGGCAAAGCAGAAGGAAAGGGAGGCAGGTTTCTACTCCACATTTCTGAAAGATCTGGAGACTTGGAAATAGAAGGTGACGTAACCTCATTGCTAGGAGTCAGATCCAGGAAATCCCTGGCCTCAGCCCTCATCCATAAACCTCCACAGAAGCCTCAGGCAAACCAGGATTCTCTCAGACTTAGCTGTTGCAAGCTGGGATGAAAATACTGGCGCACCTGACTGGGTACGATGCAGAGATGATGCACGTGATCTGATCAGAATACCTGCCTGCGGGAATTGCTTCTTAGGAGGAGGACAGATAAAAATACCTCCTATATCCTCCTTCCTACAAGTGTATTCCTTACATATCTGAAGTATGAATATATAAATGCCATCTAGTTTATACAGCCCTCCTGGAGTGTCCCAAGCCAAATCATGCCCACTTAGACATCGGTGAAGCACTGCCTTTCCCTGCCCCAGAAGACTTTGCTAGAGATTCTCCTGGTCCAGCAGCAGGGCGAAGAGCAGCAGCCACGGCCAAGGCTTCCTCTTCTGCATGCCCCACAACCAGCTCTCTCGTGGCCTTCCACAGCTTCGGTGGAGGAAAGTGTCATCTGACCGCAGCCAACTTACAGCAAGAGGCGTTTCAAATGCGGTTTTGCCAAGGCCTGCCTCTGCACAGGGGCTCCGGGCTCCCTTGGAGGGCTCCCACCCAAGTCCTAACCAGAGCTGGCCCTGCCTGGCTTCCAAGATCTGATGCTAGCCTCCGGGTCATCCGGGTCAGGGCGTCACAAGGCTGCAGTTGGCCATTAGCTGATGGCAGGTGTCTCCTTTCATAGAAGCCGAGACTTCTGATGGTGCTGCTTAATTAGTCATTTCATTTATTTATGCTTTCAATTTAATACCCCGCTCTAATCCCATAGTTGGGGTCTCTGAGCGGCTTACAAGTTGCTTGGTGCTAATCACCGTTACTGTCCCTAACTACGGGCACACAATGTATAGGGGAGAGGGATCTCCTACCAGCACCCCCTCTGTGGTGGTCATGATGTTCTCTCTGTCGGCGGTTCGGCTTGGTCAGGCGAGACTCGGGACCCGGCGGAAGCATCTTTTATCTCCGGCGCTCGGTGGTGGTGCGCTCCTCCAGACGCGCGACTTCGCCTGCTTCCGGCCCAGCTCTGTCCTTTTTCCGGCTCCGCTGG
>NW_015163101.1:392058-408697 GCF_001447785.1 Gekko japonicus | reverse complement strand
GTTTAATAAATATACTTCCGGCTCTAATGATAAGTTTATTCCTACTATTTCCCAAATCAGTTGTTTTATTTTCCCCCAGAATTTTTCCACTTTTTCGCACCTCCACCAAATATGATAGAAGGAACCCACATTTCTTTCGCATCTCCAGCAGTTCCCTGAAAAGTTCTTGTAACATTTTAGCGATTTATCCGGTGTCCAATGCCATCTGTAGAACATTTTGAAGATGTTCTCTTTGTATGATGTAGCTCTTAGAAGTTTTGTTGACTTCCACATTTTTGCCCATTTCTCTGGCCCTATGTTGTTTCCTATATCTTTTGACCATATCTTCATACATGGTTTTTCTTTTTCTGTTTGCATTTCATCATCTAATAAGTAATTTGCTCTGTGGGAGGGTGACCTTCAGGCCCATCCTTCCACTTCTCAAAAGCAGAGGACCGGGGTTGCTAAGCACGTGGCCAAAAGTCACTGGCTGGGGTGTGCAAGAGGCGTGTGCAAGAGACAGAGCTGTTTTTGACATCCAAAATACCCCTGGCTAGAGATTTTATGACAACCAGCCAAGAAGTAGGCAATCAATGCTAATTGGAACAAAGTAAAGGGTCACACATCACTCCTCCCGCCTGGCCACATACGTGTTTGTGAGGAGCAAGGAATTAACAAGAATGAGCCCCAACCAGCCAAATTGTTAAATCAGCCAAAAGGACAGTTTTGCACGCACACGCACAAGCACGCACAGCTGCTTCCTTGGCCACAAATACTTGCACACACACACACACACACGCACACACTATCAGCTATAAATACACCAGGTAAGTTACATCATTTCCTGGCAGGCCACCGACATGAGCCTGGAGGAAGTGGAGGCTGCCAGCGGAAGACTGCGAGGCATCGCAAGGGAGAGCAGCAGGAAGCTCAGGAAAGGGAGGAAAGGTTGCCACCGCGAGAGGAGAGGCCTCCTGCCAGCTTTCTGGCTTCCTCACTAGCCGCTCGGCCATGTGTGTGTGTTGCAAGAGACATGAAGACCACTGGTCTGGCCAAGCATCAGTGGTTGGCACAGGCGGACAGCTGCCATCACTCCACAGTCTTAGGGGACCGCCAACCACTGAACAGGTGCAGGGTAGTAATGGGATGGGGTCCACGTGGAAGGACTGAGCCTGCCCATCCCCAACTACACGGGCACAAGGCCACTGGCTCCTTCTTCTCCTCCCCTGCTCTTCTGCAGTCCGCTGGCCAGCGCCCTCTCGGCTACCCAAGCAAGGACTGATGACGACAAGGAGGGGAGAAGGCAAGACAGGCTGGCTGGTGCTGCTGCTTTGCCCGGAGAGCTGAGCAAGAAACGAGGCCCGCGAGAAACTGCCACCAGGCCGGCCATCCTTTGCTTGCCCGCCCTCTCAGTCTGTGTCACAGTGGGGGAGGTGGGTGTTCTGATGGACACCATCTTGCTGGGCCCCGAAAACCTGGAGCCAGCCCCATGAATCAAGAACACCCAACCTACTCCCCCCGCCACCCACAATGAAGGACAACAGGCAGTGGTGGCCAGTTTGGGGGAACTCGTGAAAAGCCAGACCATGCCGAGATGGTGGGGAAAGCCTTCCCTTGGTCTGCCGTGGGCCTATGGCCGATCAGCCTCCTTTGGCAATCCAGAATTCTGCCACTGCGAGAACAGGCGAAAGATTCCTTTCTACCCCCTTCCCCATACCAGTTAGGTATAGTGGCTAGAGTATCCTACTAGAATAATCTAGGAGACCCAGGTTTGAATCCCCACTCTGCCATGGAAGCTTGCTGGGTGACCTTGGGCCAGTCACACACAATCTCAGCCTCACCTACTTCGGAGAGTCGGTGTGAGGTAAAAATGATGGAGAGGAGAACAGCGCAAGCAGCTTCGGGTCCCCATTGGGGAGCAAGGCAGGGGGCAAAGGAGGTGAATAAATCCCTTCACTTGCTGTTACACTGACCAAATGCACAGCTACATGCACACCCTCACATGCCTGTGCACTGCCACTCCGGGCTCCAAAGGTCAGGAGACCTTGTTGTGGAAATGCATGATGGGAGGCTTCTTTAATACTGAATAATAACCTGGAAAAGTCTGAGTCCAGTGGCATATTTTGACAATTTCCCCCCGGAATTGAATCCAAACAAATGTTGACCATGTAGACTTGGCTTGTTATCCCTGTTTGGTGCTTTGCATCTGTTCAAACATCTTCATTATATTAAATGGTAACCATATAAACTAAGCTTGTTATTCCTGACTCTTCATTATGTTGCATGCTAATTTACTGCCCACCCTCTGCCTATATGTATGGACTGGTGAATTCCATTTCATTGTATCTGAGGAAGCGTGTGTGTGCACATGAAAGTCCAGACACTGAATAAACCTTTCTTGGTCTTAAAGGTGCCACTGGAGTCAAACTGTGTTCTTCTGATTCAGACCAGCATGGCTACCCACCTGAAAATAACCTGGGCAGGAAAAGATGCGAGACTGGCATGCTAAGAGTCCAGGCAAACAAAGACCGTATCAGGCCAAGATGGTGATCTGTGCTCTGGCCCCGTTCTTTGTTGGAAAGCACTCAAGAAGGACAAAGGGGACGAATGAGCCAGCACTAATAAGATCTTACAACCCCCTTCCTAGGTCAACACAGCAAGAAAAACCTTGTGCTGTTGCCGACAGCAACCAGTCCATGCCTCAGGAGGAGGAGGAGGAGAAAAAGAAGAAGAGTTGGTTTTATACCCTACCCTTCACTACTTGAAGGAGTCTCAAAACGGCTTACAATCTCTTTCCCTTCCTCTCCCCACAAATGACACCCTGTGAGGTAAGTGGGGCTGAGAGAGCTCTGAGAGAACTGTGAATGACCCAAAGGTCACCCTGCTGGCTGCATGTGGAGGAGGAGTGGGGACTCAAACCCGGTTCTCCCAGATTAGAGTCCGCCACTCTTAACCACTACACCAAAAAGAGGCATGAAAGGCACCAGCCTTCCATTGTTGTGTGTATCCAGCATGCAGGATGCAGAGAGAGACTGCCTCTGTTCATGGAGGTTCCCCATTTAGCCATCTCAGCTACAAACAGTGGAAGAGAGTATTATTAACTATATCATTCACAAAATATAGACATTATACTGAACCATGTTGAAATATTAAAACAATACATATGGATAGCATTAGTAAATGAACAGATTCAGCTACTCAAAATAACAGTGATGGGAACTTTGAAAGCCCCTTCCCACCCTAAATCCATAAATCCTCTGTTAATTCTAATCGCAATGACATTGTGCAAGTAGGGAATTCTGCAAGTTAATTATACATAAATTAATAATTCCAGAGAGAGAACTTTGCAGATGCCAGAGCAGATTTGCTAATCTTTAAAGTGACACAAGGCCTTAGAGAGGAGATAATCCAGGCGTCCTTTAAAACTGCTCTGAGCATGTGACCAACCAATTTTATCAGGTGACCACAAGCTCCACTACCACAAGAGAAGGTGAAATTTTTTCTCCCATGCCGCACCATTCTTAATTTTTAAAGCCACTATCATGCCCCCCAAAACCGTTAAATTGCCTTTTAAAAAAAAAGTTTAAAAGCTCCAGTTCCTTTAATCTTTCCTCACAGAGAAGATCTTGCAGTTTCAGTCATCTCTGACAGGCACATACAGCCCCCCGGGGGGGGGGCTTAAACCCAGAGGTCATTTCGGGGGGGAACGCGGGGGAACACAGTTCCCCCGGGTGAGGTGCAGGGGGCGGAGCACACAATGAAGCTCCGCTCCCTGCTTCCGCCCTCCCTGCTTCCAGCCCTCATTCAGCCAGGAGGAGGCAGGAGAAGAAGGAGGGAAAGTTGCTTCCTCCCCGCCTCTCCCCACCCCTGCCTGCCTGGGGCCAGGGAGGGCCTTGGCGGGGCTTCCTTGCACTCCCGCCGGCCTTGCAGGTCCACCGCCGGGCCCCTGATGTCAGGGGGTGTGGCATATGCTAATGAGTTATGCTAATGAGTTCCCCTAGCTCTTTTTCTACGAAATGACCCCTGCTTAAACCTATCCAGGTCCAAAGAGTAGTCCTCCTTTTCTTGAGTCATTCAGGTAGCTGGTAGTCAGTCCCCACAAATATTCACGGAAGTGGTAATCATTATCGCTACTTTTCCATTAACTCTGAATCCGTGCCTAATTATTGATTTGCTATCTAAGGGGATGTAACACCAAATGCATGACTGTTGCCAAAAATGGCAACTATGAATCTAGCCCTGCCCCACTCCAATATTCAAAACCTTATAAATATATAAAAAAACAAAGTACAATAATAAGTTTTTGGATTGTTACAGGTGATAACTGGTGATGGACGAAATTCTCCAGAGTATCTTCCGTTTCGTGAGACCTTCTTCTACATCAATATTCCTATTATTGATGTAGAACGGAAAATACTCCAGAAAATTTCGTCCATCACTAGCTATCACCTGTAACAATCCAAAAACTTATTATTGTACTTTGTTCCTTTGTATATTTGTACTATTGTTCCTTTGTATATTTATAAGGTTTCGAATATATCTTTGCACATTTTGCAGTACTATTGGTTTACTTTTGGTCTTTTGTACTGCAACCCCTTAACTGCTATACCACTCCAATATTCAACAGAACTTAACCATGCTCTGACCAGCATGTTGTTAATGCTTATCATGACATTAGATTAATAATAAGTCTTAATTTATTTATGGAGTGCATGGTACAGACAGGATAAATGAATGACTGAAACTTGTACTTTTACTGACTGTTGGAAAGAAGAGAAAAAGAAGAAGAGAAGAGACTGGATTTCTACCCCGCCCTTCACTCAGAGTCTCAGAGTGGTTTACAAACTCCTTTCCCTTCCCCTCCCCACAACAAACACCCTGTGAGGTAGGTGGGGCTGAGAGAACTCTTTCCAGAACTGCCCTTGAGAGAACAGCTCTGACAGAACTATGGCTTGCCCAAGGTCATCCAGCAGGAGCAAGTGGAGGAGTGGGGAATCAAACCCGGTTCTCCCAGATTAGAGACCGTACAATTAACCACTACACCAAACTGGCTCTGGTCCCAGGGCTGCCGTTTCTAGCAGAAGCCACACCTTTAGTGCTCTGTCCCACTTGCCCTAAAACAACTGCTGCTTTCTAAAGGGGTCTGCACCATTGGTCTCTCTAAGCCCTGCAGGTGAGCGGCCACTCATTGACACCGGAAGCCCCACTCGGCAGCAATCCGCATTGTCCACTGCAAGATTACAGCAGTTCTATTCTGTTTAGGATGTGAACCACTCCACTCAATGGGGGGGGGGAATTAGAGGGAACATTGGTCTGCACCCTCCACTTTTTCCTGGTAATGTGCTGAATCTGGGTCACAACTGTTAGCTAGCCTGAGGGCCCACATTTATTGACATATATTGACACAAAAAATTAAAATAGACATGTCCTAAGCCGATCTGGACAAATTCACAATATTAGATTGTCATCACCTCAGGGAAGAGACTGTGTCAGATGATGCATGACTTAGTTCAAGGAGGAGAGACTGTAGATACACAGAGGGCTTCCTGTCGTTGCCAACAGGACCAAAGCAGGAGGGTGTCCCGGTTCCATTTTGAAACACATTTCTGCCCTCCTTCCAATTTCCATTTCAGAACCATGTCTACATTCAGACTGCAAGCTCTTTGGGGGCACAGGCCTTGGGGGTATTTTATTTATTTATTTATTTATTATTCAAATTTATACCCCGCCCTCCCCCGTAGGTATCTTATGTTACTCTGCGAAGCAGGCCGTACAAACTAACACTGCCCTATAAACAAGCACTAATAAATAGCAGGGATTCTTGCAACCCGGGAACACCCATGTAAACGGGAAAGAGGACCCAGAAACAGGGGCCAGGAGCCAGAAATTGCTTCTTAGGAGGCGAGCGGAGCAGTAACAGTGGGGGAGGGGGAATAATCTTTGCAGAACAACAAGAAATTATGTATTTATGTACTTCATTTGTAGCCCGCCTTCCTCCCCAGTGGGACCCAAAGCAGCCAACACCCGTCTCCCCTCCCCTCCTCCACTTTATCCTCACAAGGACCCTGCAAGGAACGTTAGGCTGAGAGAGTCTGACTAGCCCAAAGTCGCCCGAGCCAGCTTCCCTGGCACCAGTGGGGATCTGACCCCGGGTCAAATCTGATCTGTGCCTCTGAAAGGGCAGGTGCCGTTGCCTTGCAGTCCTTGCAGGAAGCCTATAAGGTAAGCTAGTTACAGGTTTGGGGAGTTTAAGCTGGGGGCTCACCAAAGACCACTGAGCAAGTCCAGTGAAGTGGGAAGAGCAGAGCCAGGGCTCCCTGACTGGTTTAGTTGTTCAGCTGTTACCAAGGCTGGCCTCAGCCAGGCTTTGACCAGTTTTCGTCAGCTTTACAAGCCACCCGAAAAATGCAGGGGCCAGTTTTATTTTTCAGCCTTCAGGGTTTTATGTGAACATACTTTCTAGTTACTGCGACCACAAAACCTAATCTTAAATTCTTCACAGTTTCTTATCATTTTTATTTGAAGCTCTAACAAAAATGTTGTAGCGTATCATACAAATAAATAGCCTTGGTGAAAAGCTAACCTCTATCCCTCACCCTCACTTTGCACTTCTACTGAGAATCACCAAGCAGCACTTAAGAATCATGACTGCTGAAAATAACACGTGCCCCCAACAAAACTTCTAGGTGCCACGGTGCCCTGGCGCCTGAGATCCATCAAGGCTTTCTTCAAAAGCTGCAAATACAGCACTGGGCAATCCGCCATGCCCTCCCTACCACACCCCCGGCTACTGACAATTGCAAGACACCTTCGAAATGTCACGTTCCTTATAAAGATTAGTAAGTAGCCTCGATGGGGCTCTGGAGGAATTGTAACCATGTGTGCTTGTAACTGCATTGTTTGTACTGTGCTGCTGCTATGTCTGTCAATTGTCTGTACATCTGTGCATTTGGGATAAGGGGTGGCTGTGTGTTTGAGTGGACTGTCCTACCTCTCATGCCTCTGCATGAGCAAGGTTTGAACTGCCTGGACTACAGAACACGTGCCTCCCTGCATATTCCCAGCGTGCCTCTGGACAAAGGAGACAAACGCCATTATTGCTCAGTTTGGAAACCTGGCAGAACAACGGGCTTCCCCACCATTGCTGATCTGTGGGAAACCATGTAACCCACTCTTCTATCTGGTTTGGCATCACAAAGAACTCATCCTTTATTGCCTCTGGAGCAGGCACATCTCTGCAAGTCAAAGGTTGCCAATGGAGACAACGGTTTCACACCTGGCCACATGGCTCCCTTTGAAGTTAGGGTAGAGCATTTGAATATTGCCCCCTTCCCCTCAATTAGGACGTCACAAACCCTGAACCTATAGCATAGGAATGGGGACGGTCTTCTAGGGGTTTATTGGCCTTAAGCCAAACCCAAAAACAAGCTTTTAAAAAGAGAAACACAGCCTTTGTTTCTCCAGTTAACCCACCCCTCCCTTACCTTGCAACTTAAGTGCTGCAGGTGATTCTTACTGCGTTCTCGGGAGTCGCGACTCAATAACCCGCACGTGGCTTGGCCGGTCCAGTCCGTGTGTTTAGAGTCCACCAGCTGATACTTGAGCTGCCCCATTCTTTCTACTGAGGAGATTTCTTCTCAGCTTGGACCTCAGATAAGTATAAGCGATATCCTGCTGTGTTATCCCCCTTGTCTGTTGAATTTCTTATTTTCCATGCTGATTGCTTTCTATATACTATTGTAACTAAGGAACTTGTGTGAATCTGCGTGTGCATCTGTTTTTCGTATGCTTGAAAACTGCTTAGTAAAAGGCAACATTTATTCAGTAAACCTAGTGTGTTGTCTCAATTCCTGGGAAATAGGAGCGTTCGTTGGCCAATCCGCCCTCTGGATACATGGGAAAATTACTCACGCCACACCCACTGTCGTACATAAGTCTGAGTTGGGCATTCGGAACTGTCCTTAGAGGAGTTTCGGTATCAGAATGGGATCCCACCTCCTTTGCTTCTGCACAGCCATGAATGCTAAGCAGCCTTTCTGCCATGGAACTCCACGGGGTAGCAAAAGATCAAAAGGCAGAGAGGCAGCGCGGGGGGTGGGTGGGGGGGTTCAACCTGCCCAGAACCGTTCAGATGTCAGCAAGAAGGCGGCAGCTGAAACACTTGTTATAAATAAGAGACCGTTCAAGTGCAGCTTCCAGCTGCCTGGACTAACATCAAAAAATGCAGAGATGTTTTGTATCCACAGTTTTCCCAGTCAGAAACCGAAATGTGTAGCTGTTTAACCTCTCCTGGGAAACATACATCATCAAAAACTACATCTCAAAAGAAGCAAGGTAAAGGAAGAAGCCCGTCTGGGATTGTGTTATACTTTGATTCTGCATTGCCCTCCTCCTCCAGAGGAGACCCAGTGAGCTGTTCTAGGGCAACCTTTTAACCTCAAACAAGGCAGCCTTAAAAGTGGGTAGCCTGTCCCTGGAGAATCCAATTTTTTTTACTGAAAATGTAAATGAAGCCTCCGTATACAAAGGCATCTACCTCTAATACCAACTGTTGGGAGCAAACAAAAATAGGACCATGGGCTCCTTCATGTCCCGCTTTTGAGCCTCCTCAAGACATCTGCCTGTCCCCTTTTGGAAACAGGAGACTGCTCTACAGAGACTTTTGGTCTGATCTTACGCATTTTCTGAGATCTGAAACCTTCTTGCATTGAGGACCCACAAAGGAGCTCCCCTGGCCCCAAGACTAAACACACCCACCTGCCTAACACCTGGCCCATCCTGCCGTGATGCTGTTTGGCCTCTTGCAGAAACCAAGCCAAGAAACCAGAGCAAACTCATTTACGCAGCAGCCAAGCCTCCTCAAGACATCTGCCTGTCCCCTTTTGGCAACAGGAGACTGCTCTACAGAGACTTTTGGTCTGATCTTATGCATTTTCTGAGACCTGCAACCTTCTTGCATTGAGGACCCACAAAGGAGCTCCCCTGGCCCCGAGACTAACTTATGGGGAGAGCAGTGAAAACATGCATGCCCCCTAAACACACCCACCCGCCTAACACCTGGCCCATCCTGCCGTGATGCTGTTGGGCCTCCTGCAGAAACCAAGCCAAGAAACCAGCCAAGAAACCTGAGAGACGGCAGAGACTGAAGATGGCACCTTCTGCAAGCAAAAAGATATAAGCATTCCCTCCCAACCCCACATACACACACTCCCCAAATGCACACTGAGCACTGCCTGGGGGCCTGATCCATCCAGCTCCTCTTGGGGAAGCACCATTCAGAAAGCGAGTGCAGCTTTCTTAGGTGCCTGGCCTGCTGTCCCCACAACTTCAGTCTTTCCAAACCTGCACTTGATTTATAAATATCAGTACAAAAAGCCTGGCTAGAATCAACACCAGTTAATAAGACTCTGGAAGGGAAACCTGACGTTTCCTGGATCACGGGCACCCCTGCCCCATAGATCAATTTCCATTTCTCCACACAGAGGTAAAGGTGCTTCCAGCCCTGGTAAATAAATGCCAGGCACAAGGAGCTTGGAAGCAACTCGCCCGAAAGTAACAAAGAAAATGACAGTTGCGCTTGCGGGCAATCCCACCTGCTGCCTCTTAAAATGATTACCATGAACCAAATGACACCAGGGGGAACGGGGGCGGCTGCAAATGCCACTCTGCACACACACATACACACACACACACTTGGTTATCCCCCCCTTCCCCCCGCAGAAGGGGTTTACCATAATCCCATTCCCAGAGCCCACTTTCTGTGCCAGTTTCTGCTTGCCTCTTGACTTGCCCGCGGCCCTTGGTCCTTTGACCAGCAATGACAGGCAGACCGAGCTCTTCATGTATGGTTGCCAGCCTCCAGGTGAGGCCTGGAGACCTCCCGGAATCACTACTTCTCTCCAGACTACAAAAGATCAGTTCCCCTGGAGAAAACGGCTGCTGCTCTGGGGGTGGACTCTATGGCACCATACCCTGCTGAGGCCCAGCTAGCTCACAGTTTTTTAGCCTCCAGCTCATACATTTTTGACTTTACTCAGGAAGGAGGACTCCGGAGCAAACTAATTTACACAGTAGCCAAATCTCTCGCTCACAACTTTAGTGCCAGCAGCTCACAGAGTAGAATTTTTGCTCACAAGACTCCACAGCTTAGAGGTCCTTCCTTTCCCCAAACTCTGCCCTCCCCAGGCCCTAACCCCCCAAATCTCCAGGAATTTCCTAACCCCATAGATGGCAACCCTGCCCCCACTCTCTTCCCCAGTTCCTTCTGGCAAGAGGAGGGAACCCAGTTCCCAGAGGCTGCTCCTTCTCTGCCGGAAAGAGGGGCTCTCGGCTGGCTGTGTCTTTGCAATATGCGCCAGCCTACCTTTCTCCAACAGCCGACAGCCAAGGCAAGCAGCAAACTTCAAACACAATATCAGTCAGAACACACAAACACACACGAGCTAACATTAAAACACCTTCCCAGAAATTTGAGTTTTACAGCCCCCTCAGAAGGTGGTCTGGGCAGGAACATAAGAACATAAGAGACGCCAATGTTGGATCAGGCCAAAGGCCCATCCAGTCTAACACTCTGTATCACACAGTGGCCAGAAATACCAGGTGCCATCAGGAGGTCCACCAGTGGGGCCAGGACATTAGAAGCCCTCCCACTGTTGGCCCCCCCAAGCACCAAGATGACAGAGCATCACTTGCCCCAGAGTCCCTATCTATACACTGTGGCTAATAGCCACTGATGGACCTCTGCTCCATATGCTTATCTAATTCCCTTTTGAAGCCGCCCATGCTTGTAGCCACCACCACTTCCTGTGGCAGTGAATTCCAAGTGTTAATCACTCTTTGGGTGAAGAAGTACTTCCTTTTATCTGTTCTAACCCGACCGTTCAGCAATTTCATGGAGTGCCCACGAGTTCCTCAACCGTTTGGGAGGCTGTTCCATAAACAGGGGCAGGTGCTGAGACAGCCTGGGGCCTGGCGGAAAGCTGGATGCACCGTAGTGGGGGAGGGGGGAAGCACGGCCAGAAGGGGTTACAGTGTCAAATGTCACGGCCCTATGGGAGGGACAGTCTTGCAGAGATGTGGGTCCTGAAAGGCAACACCTTCCATTGGGCCCGGAAACAAACTGACAGCCAGTGAAGAAGAGACTGCCAAACAAGATTGAAATGTACACTCCGGTTCTCCCCTGACACCAAACAGGCTGCCACGTTTTGTTCCAGCTGCCATTTCCAAGTCTGCAAAGGCAGCCCCACAAAGAGTGTGTTACAGTAATCAAGCCTTGAGGTGACTGTAATGTGGAGCAGCGTGGCCAGGTCAGCAGTATCAAAAAAGGGGAAAGCTTTCAGGCTAACTGTAGCTGGAAACACATCCTTAGGCACCATAGTAACTGCTTCTCTGTTGACAGAGTGGGGTCTATAGGAGCCCCACAGCCCTAACAGTATCTGTCAAAGACAGGTAGGTAACATCGGAAGTAGGTAACATTACACAGAGAGAGAGAGAGAACAGCTGCCTTACTGAGCAGCATCACCTCTGTCCTGTTTGGATTCAGCTTCCGTTGACTCTCTCTCAACCACCTGGCTACGGGGGTCAGGCGCTGACCTAAGACAGACGGCAGGATTCAATGACATGTATAGCTAGTGTCATTTGCATCCTGCAAAGATTCATATAGTCTCCTTAAAGAGGCTTCATGTAGATATTTAAAAAAAAAAAACTTAAGGGACCGTACAGATAGGAACTCTCAGTCTGGGGCGAGTGATGCTCTATATTCTTGGTGCCTGAGGGCGGGGGGCAACAGTGGGAGGGCTTCTAGTGTCCTGGCCCCACTGGTGGGCCTTCTGATGGCACCTGGTATTTTTAGCCACTGTGTGACAGAGTGTTGGACTGGATGGGCCATTGGCCTGATCCAGCATTGGCTTCTCTTATGTTCTTAAGCCCCCATGACCGTCACCTGGGGGAGGGGGGCTGTAACACTAAATCAGAAACCACCTTTATCAGCTCAAACAGGAAGCTAATTGGGAATGTAGGTGGTAAAGGTAAAGGTTCCCTTGCTCGAAAGCCAGTCGAATCAGACTCTAGGGTTGCAGTGCTCATCTCCGTTTCAAAGCCGAAGAGCCAGCGCTGTCCAAAGACGTTTCCGTGGTCATGTGGCCGGCATGACTAAACACCAAGACGCACGGAACGCTGTTACCTTCCCACCGAAGTGGTACCTATTTATCTATTTGCAATTTCTTGCTTTTGAACTGCTAGGTTGGCAGGAGCTGGAATTAGAGACGGGAGCTCGCGGCACCTGGGCCTTGAACTGCTGAACTACTGACCTTCCACAGCCTGCAGTTCAGTGTCTTAACCACTTGAGCCACCGCAGCTCAATTGTTAATTGGGAATGTAGGTGGACTGTAAACCAAAAAGATGCCTCACCTGTCCCTGGATCCAGACATGCAGTAGGTGCAATCGGTGTTAGCAATACTGTGCTGGGAATCCACTGCAGGAGAGAGGTCCCCAGAGGATGATGGCAACCCCTCCCCCTCCCACAATTCTGGGTTGATGGAGGACTCAGCTGTGTCAGAGTGACATTGCCTGAATCCTCGGGCCGGTTTCGGTCACACAAGTCAGGTCAGCCCCCTCTCCTCCTCCTCCTCCACCACCATATCACGGATCTGGCCGGTTTAATTTCTCACAGGGCTGGCACCGCAGAGCATTAAGTTCAAAGGCCAGGTGGGAGAGAGGCCCTGAGGAGGGGATGGGAGCCAGAAGGACCGGGAGCATCAACAGAACCCCCAGCACATGGCAAAAGTTCATCACTCCTCCAGCCACCAGACCTCCCATGCCCATGTGACAACCCTGTATGGTGGACAAGCAGGCTCCAGAGGCACCAGGGCCAGCCACTCCATTGTGCCCCCAGCACCACCCTGCACAAAGCCGTCCCCACTTCCCCATCACAACCAGCTAGGCAGAAAGACACTCTGCATATTACAAGCCAGTTGTTAAAAGATCAGAACAGTGTCCAAAGGGACTGGAGAAGACAGAAGTCCCTGCAGGAGGGGCTCCTCCTCCGGCACCACCTCAAGGGCAGGAACCAGAGAGCCCGCAGACACAGCCTGGGTTGCTAAGGGAGAGGCCTCCTGCTTCCCACCAACAGAATCCTGCTGGTTAAAAAAATTAACAACCAGTCACACCCATAGCAGGCAGGCATTCTGAAGAACGAGGGGGCAGATGGACTTGCTTGCTTCTCCCTCCCAGGTGGCTCTTTGTGGCACAGGCAGTCAGAGTTATTTGGGGAAGGAGCTGTGGCTCAGCGGTAGAGCCTCTGCTTGGCATGCAGAAGGTCCCAGGTTCAATCCCCGGCAGCATCTCCAGTTAAAAGGACCAGGCAGTCGGTGGTGTGAAAGACCTCAGCCAGAGACCCTGGAGAGTGTCAGCAAGCTGCCAAATGTTCTTTATGTTCCTACAGGCTCCTGAAGTACCTGTGCATGGCAATGTACCTTGTTCTGTGTCCCCCCCCCCGAGGTCTGTTCATATAACCATGCGCATATATTCATAGCTGCATTCTTGTTAGTGTACGCCAGGCCTGTCTGCTGTATTTCCAAGGTCACAGGTGGTTAAGGGATGTGGACTGCTCTGCTTTGCTTGGTTTTAATGAGTAGAAACCGTGGGAAGTGTAAGGGAACGATAACACAGTTACCGTTGAGTTCCCAGGGGTTTTGGGTGCGTAAAAATGCTTCTTAGGCGCGGGCGGGAATCATAGCTATTGACCGCATTGATTATGAAATTGCTTTAACCTTTCCAACCCAAGTCCTTCGGGTTATTCTGAACAGTTCTTCTGTGCAGTGACTCATGGCTTCAATAAAGTAATACCTTTCTATAAGTGTGTACTCCGTTGAATTGCGGTGAGACCTGACAGAGAGCCACTGCCAGTCTGACTGATGGACTGAGGGTCTGATTCGGTGGACTGATGGACTGATGTTCAAGCCTTGGGGGTGGCTAGTTCCCCTTACCAACCCTCATCTTCGGGGGGGGGGTTTGCAACCATCGTGTGGCCCTCTAGCCTCTGAGGTTCTGCCCCAAGGAACAGTCTGCCACCCACACAGTTGACCCCCACGTGCAATGCACAGCCATGAATAAGAGGCTCCTCACTGTTGCTACGGAAAGGGGTTCATTTTCCTTGTTCCCTCCTCTGAATGTCTAAAACATGGGCCTGTTATCCTCCCACATGTTCCCCACAATCCCGTGGTGCTGCCTTATGCGTCTAACCACGGGTCCATCTAGCCCCGACCCGTCTCCTGTGACTGGCAAAGGCTCTCCAGGGTCTCAGAGGGGATGCTGAGACCACTGGACTCTGTTCTTCTACTGCGCATCGACTGAGCCATCCAGCCCATGGGTCTGGGAGCTCCCTCAGTGAGGAAAGGAGAGGGAGAGAGGGTAAGCCTGGCTGTGGAAACCTGGGTACCAGTTCCAGAATAAGAGCCAATAAACACCGCTGTCGTTCTCAGAGCAGCTGGGAAAAGGTCAGTTATTAGACTGAAAACTGTAATTTCCCAAACGGAGAGACAGCCTTGCTGGCCATTTTATTTGTGTTTTACAAAGTGAAGCCATGCTCGCTTTATGGCCCTCTCCACGCTTTCCGACGGCAGGGGCACAACATCCACCGCCAGCCATGACCACAATTGGAAAAGGCAGGATTTATGAGCCAAATGTAAGTTTCAGTGTTGTGCAACCTTTCAGTTATGGTCCTCGCCAATGTTCCCTCTAAGCTGTGGAGTCCTGTGAGCAAAAATTCTACTTCGTGAGCTACTGGCATTAAAGTTGTGAGCAGGTAATTTGGCTACTGCATAAATTAGTTTGCACTGGAGCCCTCCTTCCTGAGTTAAGACAAAAACATGTGAGCCGGAGGCTAAAAAACTGTGAGCTAGCTCACACTAACTCAGCTTAGAGGGAACACTGGTCCTCACCCCACCTGCTGTTTGGTGGCAGCGCAGTGGAACAGTCAACGATGTCCAGAAAGACTCAGAACAGGATTCTCCCTGACCCCTTTCAGATCCACTCTGTGGGGGGCAGCTGGCTTTGGTGGCGGAGGCCGGCCGCTGGCATTTCCACAGTAACACTCCTAAGTATTCATGGTGGAGGAGGAGAGGAGGAGGAGATTGGATTTATACCCCGCCCTTCACTTGGAGTCTCAGAGCGGCTTACAAACTCCTTTCCCTTCCCCTCCCCACAACAGACACCCTGTGAGGTGGGTGGGGCTGAGAGAGCTCTGACACAAACTGCTCTTTTTCAAGGACAGCTGTGCCAGAGCTTGTGACTGACCGAAGGTCACATCAGCAGGTGCAAGTGGAGGAGTGGGGAATCAAATCCGGTTCTCCCAGATTAGAGTCCGCACACTTAACCACGACACCAAACTGGCTCTCTGGAGGAAAGTGCCGTCAAGTCACAGCCGACGTGTGGCGACTGCTCGTGAGGTTGACGAGGCCAGAGGCCTTCAGAGGTGGTCTGCCACCGCCTGTCTCTGCGGAGCAGCCCTGGCCTGCCTTGGTGGCCTCCCTCCCATCCAAATGCTATGATGAGGTCGAGCTGCCCGGACCATCCAGCCTTCATACATCCACAATCATCTTTAAAACAACCCTGCAGAGCAGAAGTGGGCAAATTATAGTGTGTGTGTGTGTGTGTGTGTGTCACATTCCAATTCAGCCTGCAGGAGCTTTTCATCCAGCTCAAGCTGTTCAACAATTTGCTGGGAGAATTCTCAGGCCCTGGAGAAAACGGGAGAGGAGTTCAGGGCTTGTTAAGGGCGGGCGGCAAAAGAGGGCCGCTCTTGTGTCTCTGTCCACTATGGGGGGGGATGCTAGCTGGATGTCAGCTCCTCCCATTACAACAGCTCTCCAAAGCCTCATGGCCACCCCCTGCTGCATAGTACTCCCGTCTGTTTAGTATATTTTTATCCCACTGTTCTGCCAAATAGGGTCTCTGACTGGGATGCAGGAGACCCAGGTTCAAATCCCCACCCTGCCATGGAAGCTTGCCGGGTGACCTTGGGTTCGTGGCGATCTCAGCCTAACCCTACCTCACAGGGTTGCTGTGAGGATAAAATAGGGCATGAGAATGATAACATTTATTTACTTCATTTATACCCTGCCTTTATCCCCAACGGGAGTAAGGATTTCCACTACTTGGCTGGGTTATGAAGGAGCAGGGAGAAGGCAACTGCGGCTCTGCCAGAATAAAGCCCTCCCATGAACTAGGCACAGGGCGACCTCACCTAAAAGCTGTAGGGCCTGCCAGCTGTGCCTTCACACACAACAAGGAGAGCTACTGGGAAGCCACGGAATGTTGACAACCATTCTAAGAGCTGAAGAGAAAGGATCGCTGTACGACGCACAGCCCAGACAAATAAGCACAAGGCCAGCCTGGCTCTGCCAAAACCTTCATGCCCAGCTGTGCCTTCACACACAACAAGGAGAGCTACTGGGAAGCCACGGAATGTTGACAACCATTCTAAGAGCTGAAGAGAAAGGATCGCTGTACGACGCACAGCCCAGACAAATAAGCACAAGGCCAGCCTGGCTCTGCCAAAAACTTCATGCAAGAACCAAGGGGGGGGGGGCAGCGTGGAGATGGCAGGAAAGGGGGGAGGGGAGGAGGATATCGACTGGGAAGAAAATGAGCAGGCTTCCTC
>NW_015163101.1:386547-390903 GCF_001447785.1 Gekko japonicus | reverse complement strand
TAAAGTAACAGAATGACTTTCAATCTAGAAAAGACAAAAGAAATGCTAATGTCGCATTTTTTTCAATTTTTCCGAAAATTTCCGTTTCCCCCCCAAAAAAACCGGGTTTTTTTCCGAGCTTCAAAATTTCCAGAAATTTTACATCTCTAGCCCCGCCTACCTCACAGGGTATCTGTTGTGGGGAGGGGGAGGGAAAGGAGTTTGTAAGCCGCTCTGAGACTCCCTTGGGTAGTGAAGGGTGGGGTATACATCCAGTCTCTTCTTCTTCTTCTTCTTCTTCTTCTTCTTCTTCTTCTTCTTCTTCTGGACTTCACAAAAAGAGCTAGGGTTCTCCATGCTCTTTTTTTTTAACTGAGGAGCAGCCAATTTTAGCAGTGGGACTGAGGGCCCCTCCCCCTTTGGTATTCATCTCCTCAGATCTCACCTTCCCCTTTGCGGAGCCCTGCTGTGGGTGGCCTCGTGAACCACCAAGGAGATCAGCCAGATGGTGCCCTCTCGCATGCCCACTTCTGTCTTACAAGAGACTGCCACGTGCGGGGAACCAAGACTAGACCAACCCACGTTTGCCAGAAAGCCTGAAGGCTGCCTTCCCCCGCATCCGGCGGTCTCCCTGTGGTCCTCCCACAGCCTCCCAGGCCAGAAAGGGCACTTCCACCCTGGCAGCATCAAATCAGCAAGGCCCTCAGCTGAGTCGGTGGCTCCAGGCGTCAGCCCACCTGAAAGTCCACTTTCGGAAGCATGCTCTGGCATCATTTGACATGCAAACAGGAATTTAAATTTTCTTCTGTGATATGACTAACATTCAGTGGGTCTGGGTCACCAACAACTGTCTTGTTGACACTTGGGCTTTGCAAAGAGGGATTCATCTCAGAAAGCCACAGACACTGTTTATAACCCTGGGTCTACATGAACCACTACCAGCGATATACAATGCTCCATGCCTTGGATGAAGTGGGTCTGGCTCACGAAAGCTTACGCCATAATTAAGGTGCCGGCCTTTCAAGCACCACAGGACTTTCGATATCTTGACGGCAGCAGACCTGCACAACTACTCCTTCGGAGACAAACCAACGGCTTGAATTTCTTTTACTGAAGTCAACCACTTTAAGACTTCGTTTTGTTTGCATTTTTAGTAAGTACAACTGCTTCATACAAAAATGCATAACAGAAAATGCAAACGAAGCCTCATATCAGCAGTGTGTTGAACACCAGACAGCCTTAAGTTCATTGAAGTTATTAGCTCACAGAGATTTTCTTAATTTTATTTATAAAATCACAGATAGTGATGTTAGCCACTGGGGAACAGTCACAGCACAAAAAAAGAACAAAGGAATAGTCACTCCTGACAAAGAAAAGCATCATTAGTGGTCGCCTGGAGGAGAGTCTCATGCACCGCAGGTGACTAAGGACCGGACCATTTCTAAGCATGTACTAAACCACAGCAATATTCCCCTAACCAGCAATCAGTTACACTTTCATTCTCCTCCCCACCCCTTCTTCCAAGGGACAGAGAGCAGAGTTCGTGTTTCTCCCTCCGTGGTTTTATTCCTCACAACAACCCTGTGAGGCTGAGGGAATGATAAGTCCAGCAGAATAAGAAGGTGATCCCAGCAGCACAAACTTAACACTAATGATGCCTCTGGCTCTTGTGCAATCCTGTCTCTGTTCCGCTCGTCCTTTCTTAGTGCAACCATGTCGTAACACAAAGGGTCCCATCCCATACTTAAGTGGACTGTGCGAGCTATACTTTCTGTGCAGGACGGAAGTCATCATATATATCATCAGACAGAAAACGAGGCCAGTCTGCCAAAGGAAACCAAGTCGCTGCCAATAGAAAGTGCCGCTAAATCTCATTTGCCCTTATCGCTAGGCAGGCAGACAGCCTGGCACCAGACCCAAACAAGCCGGCCGGCCTGCAATCAATAGCAGCTCATGTCTGGTGATGGAAATCGAGAGCAAAGCCAACCAGCAAGAAACAGAAGAAAGAGCCTTCTGAGCCAGCACGGCCCAAGAGACAGACTGTTAGATAGGGGGAGCAGGGCTGCATTACCTGTAACTGCTGCTCATTGAGCGGTCACCTGCGCAGTGCCACTCATGAGGCGCACACAGAGTATGGCCGTGAAAGTCTGCTACGTGACTGCTGCTTCTTACTGTGTGCACCTCTTGGGTCATGGATCCACAAAGGAGGCACCATTCCCATATTTTGGATGTTAAGAGACACAAGGCTGAGGAGGCTGTGCCTCCCTGTTTGTTCATATAGACCCTTGCTGTTAGGCTGTCTGTCACCTGGACGTTCTTCACTGTTAGGTGGGACCAAAGGGCAGACAACGTAGGTAAGCTGCCTTGATTTCCAATGTGAAGCAATTTCTCATGAGTATACCAAACCCCAGGAGCTGCGGTGGCTCATGTGGTTAAGACGCTGAACTGCAGGCTGTGGAAGGTCAGTAGTTCAGCAGTTCGAGACCCAGGTGCCGCATGATGGAGGGAGCTCCCATCTCTAGTTCCAGCTCCTGCCAGCCTAGCAGTTTGAAAGCAAGAAATTGCAAGTAGATAAATAGGGACCACTTCGGTGGGAAGGTCACAGCGTTCCGTGCGCCTTGGTGTTTAGTCATGCCGGCCACATGACCACGGAAATGTCTTCGGACAGCGCTGGCTCTTTGGCTTTGAAACGGAGATGAGCATGGCAACCCTAGAGTCGGATTCGACTGGCTTTCAAGCAAGGGAACCTTTACCTTTATACCAAACCCCACTGACTGGAAAGGAGTCTTCATGAGCACCCCAACCTGACAGTGGGGCACCTGTAAGAAGGATGGCTTCTGGTATGAGGGGAGGCAAACCCCTGGCAAGACGTTCTGGTGAAGGGTCCCCCACGACAGGGAACGCGTGGCATGTCCCGGTTCATTCAGTTTTCTGGATTGAGGAGGACACAGGACATTGAAGAATCACAGCTGCAAGATGAGCATACATAACCAGGCATATGGGGCTATGGCTCTGATAGATGCCATTAATCTCAGCAGCCTTTGGAAGAACACGGCAGGTCAGAGCCATAGATGACTGCAATGGAAGACTCCTAGACATAGCTAGAATTCTGTCTGCGGGTGGGATTGCTCTTACGAAGCACACCCTTTGGGTAGGGTCTAATCTGGACTTTCTGAAGTTGTACCCTGAATCCTCCTAAAACCTTCAGGGTTAGCTGGACATTTGATAGAAGTTCTATCTGCTGTGGTGAACCAATTGTCTAGGTCAAGGGAAATCTCACACCCTAACCTGTGAAGGTAAGCTACGACCAGTGCTACAACCTTGCTGAATACTTTGGTGGCTATAGCTAGGCCAAACAGCAGAACACTGTTTTGTAGGAAGTGGCTGTTGAGTTGGGAGCATGGGTATTTTTGGAAGTCCAGCCCAATCCTGAATGGAAACAGACATCTAATAAATCTAGAGTTACAAACTGTACACCCTGACACATTAAAGGAAGGACATCTGCAATGGATAGCATGCTGAACTAAACTTATTTAGGTTCCTCAGGCCAAGTATTGGTACTTCGACCAAGAAGTACCTTGAGTTGCTCTTTTCAGAGCAATTGCTTTTTTGCTTAACAAAGCCTCTGCTTCTGCTAGAAGTTGAGAGGAACATTTTGGTGGACTGGTGATCGCTGGAGAGTAAACCGGGGTGCTGAGGAACTCTTATGACATAACTCTTTGACAGTACGGTCTTGACAAACATCCCCCCCCTCCCGTGTTATGCCAAAAGGGTTTTCTTCTGGGCTGTAATTGCCAGCAGCTCTGCTTTAGGGGGGTGAGGTGGTCTGGGGGATGGGGATTTGGTCTTTCCCTTCAGAGAAGGAACCTTCTCTTAGGATGAAGAGCAGGAGGAGTGTATTCAGCCCAGATTCAGCCCATGCCCACCGTATGGAAGATTTTCCTGCAATTTTAATATTACAGTTGATCCACGGTATCAATTCTACAGGCATAAATGAGTCAAGTGTCTGGATTAACCCAGTTTCTTACCAGATTCTTCTGGTTGCCAGTACTGTGGGGGAAGCATCCATTTGGGTGTCCCAGATGGCTGGAGCCCAATGCCTCAGCCAATGGCTCCCAGATAAAATAAAGCTTTTTCCTTTGGTGCCCATATAGGGTGAATAGAAAACTTGGAGTGGGCTCTTCGGCAGGGGTCGTTTCGTAGAAAAAGAGCTAGGGGAAC
Organism: Gekko japonicus; assembly: GCF_001447785.1. Taxonomy (NCBI): domain Eukaryota; kingdom Metazoa; phylum Chordata; class Lepidosauria; order Squamata; family Gekkonidae; genus Gekko; species Gekko japonicus. The sequence continues at coordinate 386,703 of NW_015163101.1, read as the reverse complement.
TCATTAGCATAACTCATTAGCATATGCCACCCCCCTGACATCACCGGAAGTGTGTCATAAGGCCACACCCCCTGACATCACCGGAAGTGTGTCATAAGGCCACACACCCCGCCCACAACGGTCCCAGCCGCTGCCGCCGGCCTTGCAGCTCTACTG
>NW_015163101.1:367843-386417 GCF_001447785.1 Gekko japonicus | reverse complement strand
CGAGAGGCAGGGAGGAAGCACCTTACCCTCCCTCTTCTCCTGCCTCCTCCTGGCTGAATGAGGGCCGGAAGCGGGGTGGCCGGAAGCAGGGGGCAGGGCTTCGTCATGTGCCCCGCCCCCCGTACCTCACCTGGGGGAACTGCGATCCCCCGCGATCCCCCCCGAAATGACCTCTGCTCTTCGGTATTCTCTCCGTGCTATTTAAAAGGCCATGTGAGAGGCCAGGGGTCCCCCACATGGTGCCCATGGGAGCTGTATTGCCCCCCACCCCCCACCAAGTGTTTTTAGAAAGCAGGTGGGCCCAGGTGGGGCTTTTCCCATCAAGGAGCCCATCTGCCATTGGAGATTTGATTGTGCAGATTTTTTTAAATGTTCCATTGGCGGCAGCTGCCACCACAGCACAAGACTCTTCATTCCTGTGACCAGAGATGACCTGTGGTGGCCATGCTGTGGCTGATTCCACTTCCTGCAGTAGCCATTTTGAATCAGCCATTTTGTAGATGTGCCCCCAATGCTGTGTCAGAATTCCTAATGTGCCCACAGGCTCAACAAGGTTGGGAACCCCGATAATAAATAGGCCACTAAACAAGGGAGTCCAAACCTTCCTTTTTCAGTTAGTCGCTGTAACTTTTGTAGGCCATTCTGAGGCACTGATTATCCTTCCCAAATGAAGGTTCAAAAAAGGGTATCCATTTTGAGAAATATTTTTGAGGGGAACACACTTCGGTAGGCCTCTAATGGTCTAGATTAGATTGGGGACACCTTTCCTCTTTACGACGTTAATTTTATGCCAGAGTGCTAAAGGTCCATCCCTAGAAAAAAATGATGTGGCCAATTATTGCCCGATCTCTAATTTCCCTAACTGGGCAAGATGAAAAGGCATCATTGCAGAACAACTCCAGGTCTTCCTGGATGGCTCATCTGCTCTAGATACCTGTCAGTCTGGTTTCAGACTGGGCCATGGGATAGTGGTCTTATTTGATTATCTCCATCTGAATGGAGACAAGGGCCATGTTTCTTCGTTGCTCCTCCTGGATTTATCAGCAGCCTCTGGCACTGCAGGCCAGGGCAATCTTGCTGAGGCAGCTGGAGGAAGCAGTTAGGGCTGCTTTAAATGGCTGGTTGTGAACTGGACTCAAGAGGGTTGCTGTAGGAGATGGGCTGTTATCAGTGCAGGGTTCCACTCGGCTCAGTCTCATCCCCCAGGCTATTCAGTGTTTAAGTCCCTGAGAGGAACTATTTGCAGTTTTGGAGTGGGTGGTAATCAGTCTGCCAAAACCTAGCTCCATATTTCTTTACACGAATTCTCCAATAATGCAGCAGAATCCATGAACCACTGCCCAACGTCTGTGGATGAAACTGGATCCTGACAAGATGAAGGTAGTGCAAGCTGGAAAAGCTCAGGTATTGAAGGATGCTGTGCTTCCTACATTTGATGGGTCCAGGGGACACTCGCTGCCTCAGTTAAAGCCCTTGGGGTTATACTGGACCCAGGATTACTAATGCAGAAGTAAGGTAATGCAACTGCAAAAAAAAAGAAAAGAAGTGTTCTTCCATCTTTGTTTAGCCCAGAAGATGTCTCCCTACATTGACTCAGCCAATTCAGCCTCATGAATCCATGCCACGGATTATAAAGAGATCAGAACGCCGGTATAAGAGAACAGTCCAGGAGGGCACTTTTATAAATGGAACAGGCCTGTAACCTACTGCAACATCTCCTGCCTGCGTCATCTTGTTTTTAGGGCACTGTCTTGTACCCCTGCAATCCACTCCCATCCTTGCTTATGGTACATCACGCCTTAGTTCTCTCTTTGCTTTTCTGTAATCCTAGTCCTAGTGTTTTGTTGTGGGATGTCTTACGCTGTCTGGTTGTTTTCTGTATTTTGTCATCTGCCTTGATCTTCAGGGAGAAGAGTGGGCTTCAAATGAAGGACATACACCTGGTGTTTTCATACCTGGTGGACTGCCATCTCAATGATCCAAGAGAAGCTCTGGCAAAGTGGGACTGCCTTATTCATCTATCCACACACACACACCCATGCAGCGGCCCTGCATGGCCCTCTTTCATGGCACATCAACGCAGAGGCTCAGCAAGGATTCTTCGCCTCTGACTCATGCGCCCGCTGCAGCTGGGACCCAGGGCACGAGGGGCTCTTTTTGTTATGCAGCAAGTGGCATTCAAAGAGGCTCATGGGAGCTTTGTCCAAGCCTCATCTTGCAAGATTTCCCCCCTAGTTTTATTCTTCCCCCCCTTCCACTATGCAGTTTTTTAGATTGATAACAGTCAGTAGACTTGATATACTTTGACTTCCAAAAAACTTTAGACAGGGTACCTCACCCCAGACTCCTGAATAATCATGGGACAGGAAGACAGGTCCCCTCAGACTGAAAGATGGCTAAGTGGCAGGAAGCAGACAGCAGGAGTCAATGGACATCTCTCACAACGGAGGGAGGGAGGTGAGTCACAGGATCCCAGAAGGACTGGTATTGGGGGACCGGTGCGGTCTCATGCATTCATAAACGATTTTGAGTTGGGGTGAGCTCTGTAGTGGCCAAGTATGCAGATGACACAAAATTATTCAGGATGGCGAAAACCAAGGCAGACTGTGAAGTGCTACAAGGAGGATCACCAAACTGGGTGAGTGGACAGTAACATGACCAATGAAGTTCAATGTAATGCACTTTGGAACAAACAAACCCTAATTTGAAACCGTGTGCACCAATGGTGAAAAAGGCAAACTTCCACGCTGAGGTTTATTAAGAAAGGGAGAGAGAACAGGGCAGCCAATAGCATAACACCCCTGTATAGATCTATGGTGTGGCCATGTTGGGAAAACTGTACACAGTTTTCATTACTGTGTCTCAAAAAGATATTGGCGCAGCTGGAAGTCCAAAAGAGGGCAGTCAGAACGATGAAAGGGTTGGAGGAAAAGCTACAGGGTCTTTTCTGGTCAGGAAAAAAGATGACTGGGAGGTCATGACTGATGAAGTTTATAAAATTATGCATATGGGAGGCAAAGTAGATAGAAAAGGTTTTTTGTTCTCTCTCATAAAAATAGAAGTCAGCAGCACCAGTAAAGTTGATCGTCAATTGATTCAGAATAGAAAAAGAAACAGGTTTTTCTCAAAGAGGAATTAGGCAGTGGAATTCACTGCTGGGGAGGCAGTGACAGCCACAAGCATAGATGGTTTTAGATATAGATGGACTGGACAGATTCAAGGAGGAGAAATCTATCAGTGGCCACTAGCCATGGTAACTCAAGAGAACATCCCTGGCCTCTGTGCCTGGTTTGTTGGCCCTCCGGGGCAGCTGGCTGGCCACTGTGTGAAACAGGATGCTGGGCTGGTGTCAGGTCCTCACAGCAAACAACGTAGTACACACTTGCAAGAAGGTTTTACTTTATTGAAGCCATGAAGCTTCAGAATAACGATAGCTCAGAAAGCTGGAAAGGTTAAAGCAAATTCATAATCATTACAGCCAATAAACATGGTTCCCGCATGCGGCCAAAGGGTTTCTTGCGCGCTTAAACCTTGGGAAAGCAACGGCTACCTTATTATAAATAAGCCTACGATTCTCACAGTCTCTACTAATTAAAGTCAAAGCAAAGCTCTCTTGCTCTTCCACCTGTGGCCTTGGCTAGATAACGTTACATCAAAGCATGGCTGGCGTATACTGAAACGAATGCAGAGCTACTGGGGAGATGTGCGCATGACAAGCTGAGCGCATCTACGGAGGGGGGGGAATGCATAGAGGAACATATAGACAAGAATGAACTTTTGGCAGCTTGCTGACAGCTGGCTGGACTCTCCCTGGTCTGACCTAGCAGGGCAGCTGTACTTTACCAATGTGTCAAAGTCACTTACAAGGAAAGCAAAGAACTGCTTAGAAAATGAGGAGATCTGGGTTGCTTTTAAAAAAATATACTTTACCATCACAAGTGACAGGATTATAGCATGACACCAAATGATACATTATGGAACGTTCTCTTGCGTATTATAATTTACAGATGATACCTAAATTATTTGTCTGATGTATACTTAGATTTATTTTGTGAGTAGGCTGCATCTTGTTGATAGAATACTTGCATTTACAAGACATAAATTTAAAATGAAACTGTCTACAGCATTTATAGTCTGTCTATCTCGAAGAAGACCCCATAACAGCTCTCAATCATGCCAAGAATCTCTTACGTCAAGTCTCAGCTGACTGATGGCGACCCTTCATGGGGTTTTCAATGCAAGATACATTTTCAGAGGTGTTTTTGCCTTTGCCTGCCTCTGCCTCTTGACCCTGGGCTTCCTTGGTGGCCTCCCCTCCAAATACTAGCCAGGGCTGACCCTGCTTAGTTTCTAAGAGCTGACGAGATCCAGCAGGCCTGGATCGCCCAGGTCAAGGCAAAGACATAACGCTCCTGAACGTTTCTGGCTTCCCTGTCCTGTTCGTCCTCTGAACTTTCACATAAAGAAGCCACAGGAACACCTTGGTGGTGTCCGAACGGTCATGCCCAGGCCCACGATCAGCTTGTTGCAGAGAGGCTGGACAAAGGGGCTGGGTGCCAGCTGGCAAAAAAATGTTTTCAAATACTTGTATACTGAACAGACAACAAAGGTAAATAGGACCCAGAAATTTAAGTCAAACAAGCAAAAAACACATTGCTGAACAAGTTCACAGTATAATGAATTAACAATGAAGATGCTGCTTTAATTGTTGTTTTGTTTCAACAGCTGAATACATCAAGAGACCGAAGTCTCAGCACAAGCAGGACGAACTTTCCCAGGCTTGACTGTCCATTTTGACTTTGCGTCTTTATCAAACGTCAGTTTGTAGTTGTTTGTCTTCAGTACAAGGTTTTCAGCAATGTGTGCATAGTTTCAAAGGTGGCTACTTCAAGCTCTCACAATCAACAATTCCCTTCTGGATAAAGACACAGGGATGACGAGAGACAGTTAACCTACCTTTTTATTTTCTCTCAGTTAACTGAGTTGTTCCCATTAACTCCCCTGAGCAAAAACTGTACACTACGGGGAGCAAGGCTTCCACGCCCAGCCCTTTGTGGGATGCAGAACACGCCACAGAGCTACATGGCACATGTGGCCCTGCTGGCCCTCCATACAAGACCAAGGCACTGTGGGTCAAAGGTGAAGCTGCCTGAGGACTGAAGAGTCCACTCAGCCTCCCCTGAGGGGCGGTGTGCTTCCTGCCTTGAGGTAGCAAGTTGTTCGCTTCAAGGTGCTGTTGGATCCTGGATACAGCTGGAGGTTCAGATTCTTTTGTGGAACATGGCACTTATGCACTTCAGCTGATGTGCCAGCTGTGGCCCTTCCTTGAAAAGTGTGACCTGGCCACAGTGATCCCCATTCTGATCATATGTGGGTTAGATTACTACAATGCGCTCTATGTGGGATTCCTCTGAAAACTCAGTTGGTCCAAAATGCAGCAGCCAGGTTATTGTGAAGATACACGCATTATATTACCCCAGGACTGAAAGATCTCCACTGGCTGCCTGTCTGTTTCTCAGCACAATTCTAACTGGGGTTTCGTACCTTTAAAGCCCTAATTGGGGTACTTAAGGGACAGCCTCTTCCCATATACTGTCCAGCCTGCCAGTTAAGATCCTCTTCTGAAGCTCTGCTCTCTGGGCCCCTGACTTCAGGGCCTTTTCGGTGGTGGCACCTTGCGCCTTTGGAATGCCTTCTCCTGCGAGGCTCACCTGGCATCTACCTTACTCTCTTTTTAGGTGCCCCCGCTAAGTCATCCATTTTTATCCAAGCATCTAACCAAAATTGTATCTCAGGTGTTTTATGGCCTGCTTCTGGGCAGAGGATCGCTTAATTTATATCACTTTTGCTACTCAGTGTGTATGTTACTGATTGACTGATGGATTTCTAGGCTGCCTTTCTACCCAACTTCCCAAGGCAACAAACAGTAAAACAAGATTGATAACACATATAAATATACACAAAAGAATTAAAACAAAACAAGCAAACCAGTTAACTGGAACCAGTGAGGGAGCACCGGACAAAACACGGGAGTCTTTACCCACTGGTGGAAGATGACAGAAGGGGGGGAGACAAATCCCCCTGGGAAGGAAACCCCATAATTTTGGTGCCAAGACCGAGAAGGCCCTTTCAGGATGGCGCCCACTTAGCCTCAGAAGGGAGGAGCACCCACAGCGGGGCCTCCGCAGATGGCCGCAGTGGTCAGGTGGGTTCCTGTGGGAGTTGGTGGGCCTTAAGGAATGCTGCTTGCAAGCTGCAGGGGGCAGCACCTGGACCGGGTCCAGAAGCAACATGGGAGCCAGTGCAGGGATCACGGGACTGGATTGATGCAGCATCCATGACCCACTCCAGCCAGAAAGCTGGCGCAGCATTCTGGACCAATGGCCGTTTCTGGCAACTCTTTAAGGGCAAGCCCCGCATATAGTGCATTGCAGTCATCTAATCTAGATGATACCAGGGAATGCACCACAGTGGCAAGATCTTTCTCATCCAGGAAGGTCTGCAGCTAGCTTACCAGCCAAAGCTGGTAAAAGGAACTCCTGGCTGCTACCAGCACCACCACCACCACCGCCCCACTTATCTCACAGGAGACCCGAGTCCATCAGCACCCTAAGCTGCAGAGCTGTTCCTTTAGGGCAAACGCAACCCCACCCGGAACAAGAGACACCTCAGTTCCCGGGGCAGCCCTTCTGCATGCCCCGAGCACCTCCGCTCTGTTGGGGTTCGGTTGACTCTGCTGCTCTGCCCCGGCTTGTTAGTGGCTTCGTTTAGTGGCTTTATTGTTCATGGCTCTGTTCCACTGCCGCAAGCCGTCTTTGGAGAGGTGGCATATACATTTTCTAAATCAATAAATGCAAATAAAGGCAACATTGTCTGCCTCTCAGAATGACTGCCATTTTGCTACTATACTTTAGCCCACACAGGCAGCACAGCTGGGATGCCCCTGACCATTTGAGAGTGGACGGCCAGCGCTGGGAATCTGTTCTCCTCCAGCACCAGCATGGAAAAATAATCAGCCAGGCAGCACCAATCACACAGGGAGACAGGCCCACAAGGCAAGGGGGGAGGGGGAAACGCTGCACAGAAACTGCAGCCACAGACCAAGCTGCTTGGTGTTCCACGGGACCCACAGGGCCTACAAGGGTGGCAATCACAAAACAAGCTGGAATCCCCCCCAGACGCCCGGGCGGCCAGAGCCGAGGAAAGCACCCGCCAGAAGCCAGATCCTGGTGGTGTTGTATAAACAGAGGTGCAGAGGAGGCGTATCCCCTGCAGAACAATGAAGAGGCTGTCACCCAGAGAGGAGAAAACAGCCCAACAGGGTGGGCCTCATGTTTTGGCAATAAAGAAAAGGTCTTGGAGACAACTTTCCATCCGGAACACTGACTTGGCACCCTGCTCACAGTGAGAGACACAGTCATGGCCAGGAGCAGCATCTAGAGTTTGGGAGGCTCTGGGCAAAAGATCATCTACAGGACCCCTGGAGGGTGGAGGAGGCACAAAATGACAAAGCACCCCAGAGAATCTCGCAACGAAGATGCCTCGCACCCAGTCAGCCAAACCAGGTTCAGAGTCCTTCTTAAGCAACTGTCCTTTCCATTCCTCAATGGTGTCATTCCGTCAGCCGCCACAAGCCACATGTGTGTGTGTCCCCACCAATATAAGGTCAACAGTCGTGTTAGTCTGACCCGCAATCAACAGTCATACAACTTATAAGAATTGCTGTACATGTATTGTGCTCTGAAGCATTACAATGAATCTTCTTCAGGAAATTTTATAGAGGTGCCAAAGCTCTCATTTTCATTCAGATAGGACGCTGATCTCAATTAACACGCAGTGTTTTTGTCTGGATCCTAGGAAGATTCATTTTTTGAAACGTTGGTAAATAATCCGGAGACGACGTTGTACCTTGGTTTATAAATTCTGTTAAATTGTGTATCATATTGTAATGCTTCAGAGCACAATACATGTACAGCAATTCTTATAAGTCGTATGACTGTTGATTGCGGGTCAGACAAACATGACTGTTGATCTTATATTTGTTTATCTGTGTGTCCCCACCACCACCATGACTTATTGAGCCACCAGCACAAGATCACCCCAACTTACAGCCGTCCTCCAGTGCACTGCCTGGATAAGTCTGATTAAACAAGGCTACGGCATTCGGTGCAGGTTTCTACATTATCACATCATTTTTTAAATGCAAAGGAACTCAATTCTCACCTATTGCTACAATGCCCTTTCTAGCAGTGTTCAGAACTAACAAAACAGTGGGATGGAAATTTCCTGGCTAAAATCCAGATGATTTGGTGGGGGAAAGCCTCGGTGATTGACAGGGAAAGGTTATTTTAGTTTTGGATTAACAAAGAGAGCAAAAATGCTTTGTGGAAACGGTATCTTTCCCCCCCGCCCAAGCATTATTTCAAACTAATCACAAAGCGTAACTGACAAACATTCTTGAGATGGGTCGGATCTCTAGTGCAAAAGGCGCATCACCAGGGCATATTCTGCCCAAAGGAACATGAAACCAGATCTGATTGTTATTTTTTCCTTTCTACAAAGGCGGCTCAGCAGCAAAGGTGAAGAAAAGCTGCTATGCGGGGCCTGGCACCCCGAGGCCTTGGGTGTCGGCAACGGAAGCGAGGCGGCCACAGGCTCCTCTGGGGCAGGGCCCAACCTGAGAATCCTTGAAACATACTGGGATTAAGGGCTTCTATGCAAGACATGGTATCTATTACACTCCCATGTGTCAAGGAGAACACCCACCCACCCGGGCACTAACACTAGGGCTCAGACCCTCAGTGAATTGTCCCTTCCTCCTTTAAGATGCCACAAAATATCTCTCTGTCTCTCTGTGGTGTTGTCAAGTCATGGCCAACTTATGGAGACCCCTCATGAGATTTCCAAGGCAAGAGATGTTCAGAGATGGCTTGCCATTGCCCACCTACGCACAGCAACCCTGGACTTCCTTGCTGGTCTCCCATCCAAGTACTGACCAGGGCCAACCCTGCTTAGCTTCCGAGGTATGATGAGATCGGGCTAGCCTGGGCCAGCCAGGTCTGGGCACTTCTAGTAAAGGTAAAGGTTCCCTTGCTCGAAAGCCAGTCGAGTCCGACTCTAGGGTTGCAGTGCTCATCTCCGTTACAAAGCCGAAGAGCCAGCGCTGTCCGAAGACGTTTCCGTGGTCATGTGGCCGGCATGACTAAACACCAAGGCGCACGGAACGCTGTTCCCTTCCCACCGAAGTGGTACCTATTTATCTACTTGCAATTTCTTGCTTTCGAACTGCTAGGTTGGCAGGAGCTGGAACTAGAGACGGGAGCTCACCCCATCTTGCGGCACCCGGGTCTCGAACTGCTGAACTACTGACCTTCCACAGACTGCAGTTCAGCGTCTTAACCACTTGAGCCACCGCAGCTCCTGGGCACTTCTACCTTACACTTTTTAATTGCTCCCTCCAAGGAGCTTTGGGCAGCACGCACAGCCCTCTCCTTCTCCAGCAACCTCATGAAGTCTGTTAAGCTGAAAGAGTACAAGAAGCTCACCAAGTGAGCTTCACGGTGGGGTGGGGATTTGAACCTGGGCCTCTCCAGTTGTGGTCTGGATGTGTAATTGCCACATCCCACTGGCTCTCCGCTGCCCTACCAGCATCAAGCTCCATGTTCCTCCACTTGCCCATGTGTACAGGATTCAGGCACCTAACGCTCCCTCCCTATGCAGCCATGTAGGCCAGGTCGGCATCTTCATACCTATCTTGGCGTGGTTTGTGCATGGGGGGAACCATTCAAACCAGCAAGAATAAACCGGCCCACCTGTATACTTGGCTGCGCTGAGGAGGAGGAGGAGGAGGAGAATAAGAATTTAATATGGTTTAATTTCAGCTGTGCCAAGAGCTGTCCCCATTCCTTCCTTGGTACCAGCTCAGCAACTGAGCCAAACAGACAGCTGGTCTTCAGGGTCTCTTGTGACAAGTTTAGGTGGGCAGTCATGTTGGTCTGAAGTAGGACAGCGAGAGTCAAGTCAAGTGACACATCAGAGACCAACAAGAGTCAAAAAGCTGAAACCATGAAGATCTTTTGTTGGTCTCTAAGGTGCTCAAAATCTAACTTGTGACAAGGTGCCCCCCCCCATATGATACTTTACTAGGCTGGAAAAAAAGGAGGGCAACATGACCCCCTCTGGGCAGGGAGACTCTGCCTCTCAAATAATTCTGCCCATCTCAGGCTTACAGGCCCTCCCTTAAAAAGCCGAAACATTAACAGGAATGGGGTTTTGTTTTTGTTTTTCCATTTCAGACTCAGAGAACTATGAACACTGCCAAGAGATCCTTCTCTTGTTTTTGAGTCTTCTCCACCTCCGCCAACCTTACCCTTAAGTAACGTTCACTACCTGGAAACCCCCCCCCCCCCCCACCCAAAAAAAAAGTGTCAACCCCGATCACACAAGGGCGACAACCCACAAGGGAGATCATGAAGCAACAAACTTCACAAATGTTTATTTAAAAACAACTGTTTATTAAAAATAATTATGATGTGATTGTTTTAATAAACTTGTCTTTTTCTTATACTGTTTATTGGGAATGTCTGTACCAAACTTGTTCTCTGGACACACTTCAGCTGAATGAATGCCAAATGAAACTTTCCTTCCGACGGATCACTGCATGTGGCTATCCATGCCTCCCCTTTCCTCCTTCAAAAGCAGTTGCCATGTTCACCTGCTCTCCCTCTCCCAGGGGTCGTTTCGTAGAAAAAGAGCTAGGGGGACTCATTAGCATAACTCATTAGCATATGCCACACCCCCTGACATCACCGGAAGTGTGTCATAAGGCCACAGCCCCTGACAAGGCCCTCCCTGGCCCCAGGCAGGCAGGGGTGGGGAGAGGCAGGGAGGAAGCAACTTACCCTCCCTCTTCTCCTGCCTCCTCCTGGCTGAATGAGGGCTGGAAGCGGGGCGGCCGGAAGCAGGGGGCGGGGCTTCATCATGTGCCCTGCCCCTCACCCGGGGGAACTGCGATCCCCCGCAATCCCCCCGAAATGACCTCTGCCCTCTCCAAAAAGAATTCTGCCAGGTTTGGAACCATCACTAAGTACCTCCACAAATGCTCCCGCTATATTTCCACCATGCTCCAGCAAAGTTAAGAGTATTCTCTGGATTACAAGTCGGAGAAAGCTATTGTTGATTCATTCTTGGAATCCAGTTCTCATGGTTGGTGTACAGCCCAATAATTTGGGATCCTGAGGGAAGCACCACCCTAGTCTTGGTAGTTCGGGAGGGGGAATTGCCACAGTCTATTGTAAAAGCCATGCTGGAACGCTTCTGAGCAGTGAAGTGCCTTCCTCATCTGAACAAACTGGAAGATACTACAGAATACTCAGAGGTGCATTCCTGGTGTGGAAAGTTCAGATCTACTCAAGAAACCTGATGAAAAAGTATTCTAAACATGACAGACTTAAGACAAGATATGGGTTACATTGTGTTTGAAAAATAAATGTTATCTCCTGAATACTCCAGCATATTGAAAACAGCAAGAGTCCAGTAGCACCTTAAAGACTAACAAAATATGTGGCACAGTATGAGCTTCTGTGAGTCACTGAAGACGTGAGCAGGGACTCACGAAAACTCACACCCTGCCACGGAACGCTTGCTCTTTTCTACTACTTTGTTGTTGTTCAGTCGCACAGTTGAGTCCGACTCTTTGCGACCCCATGGACCAGCTCCCGCCAGGTCCTCCTGTCTTCTGCCGTCCTCTGAAGTTGGCTCAATTTCATGTTTGTTGCATCGATGACACTGTCTAACCATCTCATCCTTTGCCGTCCCCGTCTTCGTTGACCTTCAATCTTTCCCAGCATCAGGGTCTTCTCCAGTGAGTGCTCCCTTCTCATTGGGTGGCCAAAGTATTTGAGCTTCAGTTTCATTATCTGGCCTTCCAGGGAACAGTCAGGGTTGATTACTTTTAGGATTGAGACTGATTTGATCTTCTTGCAGTCCAAGGGACTCTCAAGAGTCTTCTCCAGCACCATAGTTCAAAAGAATCTATTCTTCTGCGCTCGGCCTTCCTTATAGTCCAACTCTTGCAGCCATACATGACTACTGCTACAGACAGACTAACACGGCTACCCGTCTTGATCCAGCTTATTGTAAGACATGAAGAAGAGGAGGCTTTAGAGGACTTTGGGCCAGTGGTTGCTTTGCTTGCTCTTTAATGTTGGGTTGCTTTTGCCGTGGAGAAAGCTTAGAATCCCCCCCCCCAAGAAAAAATGGAAGATAGCTGTGGGCACCTTCTTCAGAGGCCAACGGGACTGGACCTCATGATCCAATTCACTTGAAACTTGGGAGTTATTTAGTGGACAGGCCCGAGCAGCTCTGCTGCAATTTTGGTGCCATTAGCTTAAGAAACAGCCCCCTCCAGCCCTCTGAAAAGATTCCTCAACGGAACGAATAGAGCCAAATAATATTACAATCCCAGAAAAAAAGATCTGAATACTAAAGTGGTTTCTGGAACCGAGGTAACCGGGAATACCAATGTTTTTTTTGGATCCCTGATATCCAGACCTGAGGCTCTGGGGCAGCAACCCCAGTCTGATCCCCCATCACAGCCAAGGCCGCCAAGCGTGACTTGAGCTGACGGCAGGATCCGGTCTGTACCTTATAACACTGCAGGGAGGAAAGGCAGAATGTCATCTCTGGCTCCATCAAAATTCTCCAGAGCAACCCTGACACACCGGTGCTCACCCCACCCCACCCCCAACGGAGGACAGACGAGGGAGTGGGAGTCCCTCGAGACCCAGCTTGCCCGGAAAGCCCTCGACAAAATCGCTGACCAATTCCAGAGCCCTTGAGCTTCAAAAGGATGGCTTTGCATAAACATTTCGATTACACGCATCGATTTCTCCCTCCCCTCCTCCTCCTCCTATGCTTTTTAATAAGGCAATACTAATAGAGTTATATATTCAGCACGTCAGGAAACAAGGGTGCTCCTCTCTTCCCCAGCAAAGATAAAACTCCTAGACACAACAAAACGCACCCCTGCCAATCTATAGTAGCCAAAAGTTTAAATGCAAGAAGAAAGAAACCGAAGACCAGGCTGGACTTTCTTTTGAGGGGGGCCCTTCTGTATTCACAACAGAAAATCTCTTCCTTCAGCATCTCTTCCCACAAGCTTGTGACTGAGAGATGAGGGGGTGAAATCTTCAAATTTGCTCCATTTGCATAATAACTCAAAGTGCCCAGATGAAGAATCTGGATTGCCCGGGTACCAAATGTTATCTTACATACAGCCCCCAAAAGCTCATGCTGCAATAGACTTCCTAGTCCTTAGAATACCGCAGCAGTCTCCAACATACAAGCCACAAGCGACCAGTGCAGCAAGCCATCAGTGGGACTTCTCTTGTGGGCAGCTCCAGGTAGAGGTGGCCAGTCTGAGGGCATCTCAGTTTGTGCCCCAAGGACGACTCACTCACAGTGATGAGGGAGGCCCAGTCAGCAGCTTTATAGGACCAGGTGGGACCCTATTGGCTCCTTGTGTCACCTGACATTTGCTGAGCTTGGTAGCTGTAATGCCACCTGCCATCCATCCACAGAAGTGGCACTGCAGTGTGGCAGAGGGCTAGCCGCTCCCCTTTCCAGCACACACCACTCCAGTGATGCAGAGAAAGGTGCAAGGGCCCTGATTCCAGAGTCCTTAGCTCATCTCGGGCTCTGCGCTCACCCTTGTCTAAAGCCGTCACAGTACATCGGTAAACTCTATCAATCTGAGTGCCCACGACTGAACTCAGAGCTCTGCCCCCAAGCCTGGCCAGTGCCAGTAAGGGCCGCGGGGCCGCCCCTTCCCCACCTATTCTGGTTCAGGTCATTCTGGATGCCACACACTCTACTCTTACCCTACAAACAAAGTCGCACTTGAACTTTGACTCCGAGGCCCATTTAAAAAATGTTCTTCCCATAAGGGCCTGCTGCATCCCACGACCTCAGGAAATTCATCGTGGCTGGTATCCGAAAACTGTTCGGGGTTATTTAATTTGTGGCTCCTTGAGGTTTCCACACCTCCGCCCCTTCAACATTAGGTCATCTTCGACTTTCCCTCTCGAAAAGCATCCTTCAGCCAGTCGATAGCAACAAAATTAAACAGAGCAATCGTTAGAAACTTGAGGGCTTAATCCACACAGATCCAACGCTGCAGAAGATTATAAATTAAGCAATAAAATTAATTGAGCCGTCAGCCGCAGCTACAAAAACGCAGAAAGCAGCAAGATTTAAAAGGAAAGGGGGGGAAAGACAGGTTATTGACTGAGAACCTCCATATCTTTAGGTCTGACACTATGAAATAATTAAATCTGTTAAATATGTAACTAAATTATTGTTTCCCAGGCAACACATTTAAATGACAACTTGGCTGCATATATGACCGGGAGACGGAGACTGAGCCCTCTACAGCACCATTTGGGGAACTGAGGCAGGGGGGCTGGGGGCAGGAGTTGTTTCGTAGAAAAAGAGCTAGGGGAACTCATTAGCATAACTCATTAGCATACGCCACACCCCCTGACATCACCGGAAGTGTGTCATAAGGCCACACCCCCTGACATCACCGGAAGTGTATCATAAGGCCACACACCCCGCCCCCAACGGTCCCGGCTGCCGCCGCCGGCCTTGCAGCTCCACTGCCGAGTCCCATGAGGGGCCCGGCGGTGGACCTGCAAGGCCGGTGGGAGTGCAAGGAAGCCCCGCCAAGGCCCTCCCTGGCCCCAGGCGAAGCAGGGGGCGGGGCTTCGTTGTGTGCCCCGCCCCTCCGTACCTCACCCGGGGGAACTGCGATCCCCCGCGACCCCCCCCCCCCGAAATGACCTCTGGCTGGGGGTCTATGTAACATGATGGCCAGGCAGCCAGTGGGTGCAGTATTTAGGACTGCACTGGATTAAATTAGCAGCAGTCCTGAACTGTGATTTTAAATTTTGCTTTTATGTATTTTATTTTATGTTTTTTATCTACCTTGTAAGATGCCTTGAGCTCCATGCGGAAGAAAGGAGACTAATAAATCTTTACATAAATGAATGAATAAATAAGTAGTGGCTAGAGAGTTCGGCTGGGACAGGTATAACCCCCCCCCCCCAGCTTTGAGGCTCACTGGGAGGCTTTGGACCACTCGCCAGCTCTACTTAACCTGCCCTCCCCAGGTTCCTGTGAGGATGGAATGGGGCTGGGGGAGACACGCTTACTACCCTGCAATCCTTGGAGGGGAAAGGCGGAAGAGAAATGCAACATGGAGTTGGACCTACAGACACACAATGAAGTTTATGGACCGAAGGCTCAAGATTAAGCCCTTCTTCACTCAACAGGACTTCCTGCCGCCAGGTTCAAGGGCAAGTTTCTTCACAGCTCTGAGGATGACTACATGGCACCTCCCTCCCCCAAAGCAGAAGAAGCAGAAGAAGCAGAAGAAGCAGAAGAAGCAGAAGAAGCAGAAGAAGCAGAAGAAGCAGAAGAAGCAGCAGAAGAGGAGGAGGAGGAGGAGGAGGAGGAGGAGGAGGAGGAGATTGGATTTATACCCCGCCCTTCACTTGGAGTCTCAGAGCGGCTTACAAACTCTTCTCCCTTCCCCTCCCCACAACAGACACCCTGTGAGGTGGGTGGGGCTGAGAGAGCTCTGACAGAAACTGCTCTTTTTCAAGGACAGCTGTGCCAGAGCTTTTGACTGACCCAAGGTCACATCAGCAGGTGCAAATGGAAGAGTGGGGAATCAAACCCGGTTCTCCCAGATTAGAGTCCGCACACTTAACCACTACACCACTACACCAAACTGGTATGAAGCAGACAACTTCATACCAGATGCTGGAGAGAAAGGCAAACTGCCGGCTGTCCCCTTCCACCTTCTGGTCCCTTATCCATGTCCTGCTCCTAGCAGACAGAGGAATCTGGCTGGCCAATGAATACTAGTCTAGATGGGCTTTGGTCCAATTCAGAGGGACCACTTAGGCCAGTGGCCACAGCATCTTAGGCTCACCTTCACACCAACATTATGGCTCTTGAAACAGCACCACACCAGAATGTCAGAAACCCTATACAGAACCGCAGACTGGTAACGACCTCCCCCACAGAGGGGTTCACTCCCCAAACCCATGGCAGGAAGAGTTCTGCTTCCAAATCCAAGCTCAAGGAGGAATCTTCCCCCATCCCTTGACGGGCAACATATTAGGAAGTCCTGGCACAGAGCTGTAATAAAGCTTGATAGAGGGAAACGAAAATAAACCGACACTGGAACAAGGCATAAAGGAGCGATTTGTAAAATTGAGCAGAGACGGTGCCTCATCTGAGAGATGATAAAAATCAAACTGCGAGGAGCAGTATCTTTGTATCTTTTTCTGAAAAATAAACGATCAGATAAAAGCAGGCACGTGCTAGGGAGCAAATCAGCAGATGCTGTGAGACGACTAATCCGTAGGTGCCTTCCCCTAAACACTGTACATCTTTGGCTGCAGTCAGACGAGCTGTTTGACCTGATCTCGTTGCTGCTACCCTGCAGATTGAAACATCCCATTCAAACAGCATTGTTGGTGTCCCATTCCCCAGTCCCCCCCCCCGTCTCACCCCTTCCTGATTGTGAGTTTTCAAACACCTGGGAACGTTTGGGGTTTACGATTATAAGTGGTTTCACACTGCATATTGGGATGTCTGATCGTTCTGCTGCGAGATCAAGCTGTTTGGGAAGTCTAGACCTTCCTTTCCGTTTTCGCTCTTCTTTTTAAAATCAGTTAGCGATGTGTGCATCATTGGATTGTCGCACCAGGGTCATGAATCACTGCTTGTGTGTTTCTTTGCTGCAATATTTTGTTGGGATCAGGACCCCCCCCCGGGGGGGTGATTTGGAGCAACAAAAGGACCCTTTCTCCTATTTCTTGGGGTGGGACAGAGGTGGAAATATTTAAGCTCCCATATCGGCAGCCAGGATTCCGACTCAGGAACTTTACTCCAAGCCTCGTCACAGTATTCCTCTAGCAGGAAAGATTCAAAATCATTTTTCTGATGCTGACCAATCTGACAGACAAGATTCAAAAATAACTAGGAAAGGGAGTAAGAACAAGCTGGGAAGGGAGTGATTTCTGGCAGAGAAGCACAGCTGTATAGGAACCAATGAGATTACAGTATTTGGCGGAGAGATTGCTGAACTGTCAAAAAGGAATGGCGCTTTGAATACGCGCTTCTGCGCATGTGCAAAGAACAAACAAAAAGAAGGCCGCCTGGCCACCCACTCCATAGTTACCATGCACCAAAAATCTGAACGGTCAGCCATGAGAGGGGCACACAATGAAGCGGGTTAAGGGTGTGGATGCTTGACTGAAATTCTCCATCACAAAAAAACCTGGACAGAATTAGAAGCACAGTCAAAACTTGCTAAGCTCGTTGTCTGACCACAGCCTTTAAGAGTATAGGAAGAGCACAGGAGGTGGAACTGAGGGAAGCAGCTCAGCTCAGCTTTTAATAATGATTCTAGCCAGTGTTCCCTCTAAGCTGAGTTAGTGTGAGCTAGCTAACAGATTTTTAGCCTCTGGCTCACACATTCTTGTCTTCGCGCAGGAAGGATGGCTCCAGAGCAAACTAATTTATGAAGCAGCCAAATCGCTCGCTCTCAACTTTAATGTAAGTAGCTCACAAAGTAGAATTTTTGCTCACAGGACTCCACAGCTTAGAGGGCTGAGCTTGGAGAATGGGATTTCAGTGCCCCCACAGTGTGACCCCCCCAGTCAAGGCCAGGTTTATGGGACTATCTGTATCCCCCACAAGGCATCGCTCCCCAGCCAGCTCCCTGGCTTTATCAATAGGTTTATCAATAGGCAGGCTAGCTAAGTACCAGAGTTCTTTTCAAGGCTTCGCAATCTTTGGGGCAAAAACACATCTAGGTCCTGTGAGGCAACCCTTGAGAAAGAGAGCTTCCAAATAACAAAACAGTACAGCAAAAGTCTGTGCTGCTAGGGGAGGGGAGGGCTTCTGCTTCTGAACAAAGGTTTCTTTCCGTGGCCTTCTCGAATCCTAAACGATAAATGCAAAGCTTGCGCTTATCCCAGGTTCTGTCACAGCTCATGCTGGACCCCAGCATGGAGATGCTTCAAGGGCCGCCACAATTTTGCTCTGAGGAGAAGGAGCAGGTGAAAAAACAAAAAAATGGCAGGGCGGGGGGGGGGGGTAAATCAAGCAAAAATTTTATGCAAGTTACTAAATTAAACTCTCTTAAAAAAAAAGAAAAAGGGAAAGAACAAAGACTTTAAGAGAGCCAGAACGTGGTTTTCTCCAGAGCTGATAAGCTACTCCTATTGGACTGGAAGCAGATGAACAAAGGTACATTTCACCGCTCCTTAAAATATTTTCACCCATTTTCCGCAAAGCCGCACGGGATACTTAAAACAAGAAGCGTATCACAAAATTTTAGACAGACAGAATAAGGCCATCCATTTCAGCAGACGCAGGGTAAGTATTGAAGTGCCATCGGCATCTTTGGGAAAGATTCAGACGATCTTCCGGGCTGCGGCAGCGAGGCCTGTGCCGGGTTTTACGCAACGATCCCTGCAGAGCTGCCGTTCCCCCC
>NW_015163101.1:365173-367724 GCF_001447785.1 Gekko japonicus | reverse complement strand
CAACCCTTCTTTAGACCCTTCAGCCCCACAGCTCTGCTTTTAAAGACACCTGCTTGCAGTGAGCCAGCTGCTACCCCTGAGGGGCATCCTGGGGAGCTGTGGGGGGGGGGGAATCCAGACTCAACCTAGGAGCCCCAGGGACTGAAGCAATTAACTCTCCCAGGCCATGCATCCTCCCTGGGGGGGGGGCGATGCCATGTGGGGGGGGATACAGATGTCCCCTAAGCACACGTCACCCGCTCCCCACATTTCCCCACCCCTTCCTGTTTCACCTCTTCCCACCACCACAGGTAGGGACATGGGGGCTCCCTCCCATGGGGCGTGTGGGAAAGGCGTGGCAGAAGAGAGGAACTGCACTCCTGCGTCTGCAATGGGCAGCTGCGGGGAGAGGATGCAGCCGAGAAAATGCCACCCAAGATACTGCCTGACCCTCACCCAAGCGTCAGGGCTGGGCTGGGCTTCGGAGCTGGGAGTGACAGTCCAACCTCTCTCTGAGCAAGGAGCTCACCACCGACTCTGCTGAGAGCTCCAATGATGGGTGTGTGTGTGTGTGTGTGTAAAACCTACCCTTCCATTCACTGTTCTTCAGAGGGCAGCTGTTTTGGTATGCACTAGGGCCGTGCATACTAGGAGCTGTGGTGGCTCAAGTGGTTAAGATGCTGAACTGCAGGCTGTGGAAGGTCAGCAGTTCAGCAGTTCGAGACTCGGGTGCCGCAAGACGGGGTGAGCTCCTGTCTCTGGTTCCAGCTCCTGCCAACCGAGCAGTTCGAAAGCAAGAAATTGCAAGTAGATAAATAGGTACCACTTTGGTGGGAAGGGAACAGCACTCCGTGCGCCTTGGTGTTTAGTCATGCCGGCCACATGACCACGGAAACGTCTTCGGACAGCACTGGCTCTTCGGCTTTGAAACGGAGATGAGCACCGCAACCCTAGAGTCGGATTCGACTGGCTTTCGAGCAAGGGAACCTTTACCTTTACTTTACTAGGGCCGTGGTGGCTTAGAGGTTAAGACGCTGAGCGGCAGACCAGAAGGTCTGTCGTTCGGCAGTTCGAGACCCAAGTGCCGCGTGACGGAGTGAGCTCCCATCTCTGGCTCCAGCTCCTGCCAACCTAGCAGTCCGAAAGCAAGAAACTGCAAGTAGATAAACAGGTGCCACTTCGGTGGGAAGGTAACGCCTCAGCGTTTAGTCATGCTGGCCCCATGACCACGGCAAATGTCTTCGGACAGTGCTGGCTCTTCAGCTTGGAAACGGAGATGGGCTCCACCCCCTAGCGTCAGATTCGACTGGCTTTTGAGCAAGGAAAGCCTTTGCCCTTTACCTTCGGAACAATTTGAGTCCAGCAGCACCTTAGAGACCGACAAGACTTTCAGGGTCTAAAGCTACCAAGAGTCAAAGCTCCCTTCGTCAGAGACAAGTAGGAACAGCGATCTCTCAGTCCTTCTATCCCCGCGTTAAGAAGGTGGGGGGGGGCTGCAAGGGAAGAACTCAGGATGCCGAAGGTGCCGTGTGCATTGCAATCAGCCTGATTGGAGCAGAGGGGAATTGCTGGGGGTCAGAAAAATCAGCATCTGTCTTCCTGTTCAGCCCTGGAGGAAAGGTCCATTGTTCTGAACTTGTGACTGAACTCAAGTTTGGCAATCTCCCACTGTAATTTCCCCTTGGAATGTCTTTGTTTGAGGACTGCCACTCATAGGTCAGCAACGCAATTAATTGTGCTGAATTCCAGCCGCACTCAGGCAAGCCACACACAGCCGGCATCCATCGTCTTGCAGGGAGGAGCAGCGTTTGACTGCACTGACCTAACAAGGCGTGTTAACTGAGATGACTCCGTAGAGCCCCAGAACCTGCTCCTGCTGCTAAAACTCAGTTCTGCAACACAAGGAGAGAGTGCCTCTGAGCATGTATGGATGATGGGGGAGAATGCTGCTGGGACATCTACATACAAGCTCAACTGAGATCTGTACCAGAGGCAAAAGGACCCAGAAGCACTTTGCATCTTCCTCTGACTGCAGCCAGTCTTTTGAGGAGAACACATGCTTGCAGCATCACACACCAAGAAACACCTGAAGCAACGTGGAACAACTCCAAGAAAGGAAAGAGGCTCTAGAGAAGAGCCGACGCTGCCAGTTTAGCAGAAGGTGAGCGCCACCTTTCTAGATCAGCTGTCCCTCCTGCCCACCAAGGGCTTGTATTAATGCATTCAACTAGAACCAAAAACCTCGGTGTAGCACATCAGTTAAGCCCTTAAAACCAAGCAGGATGCAAGTTCTTGGGAGAACAGCTCATCGTGTTCAAAGGACACAATGCTCTGAAAGGAGGTGACAAGGGGGGACAAACTCCATGTTTAACCACCATGCTTAATCACCACCCACCACCAAATGCCATGTTCAGTCACCACCACCATCAAGCAGTCTCCCCATCAGAAATATTTTCCACACAGATGCCTGTGCAAAGGAGACTCCACCTGGAGAGGTTTCTCAGCCATGGCAGCAGCCAGCGTCTAACTGCTCTGGGCGTGGCCCTTTACAGAAGATCTGTCTACAAACTTC
>NW_015163101.1:345519-365129 GCF_001447785.1 Gekko japonicus | reverse complement strand
GCTCTTCGGAGTAGTAAAGCTGTACGAGGAAGTTACTGCAACTCCTCACTCAGAGCAAGAACAAAAAAGTTACGATGAGTTGTGACTTCTTTGCTGCTCCCAGTCGAAGCAGCTGCCGGAGGAGGGCGGAGCAGCAGGGCCAAGAATTTGGAAGGCAACTCTTGGCACGTGGCTGTGTGGCTGTAAAAGCTGTCAGAAAGGCAGCCTGCTAAAGTCTTTCAGATGCAGCACTTGGGCTGGAGTCCTGGAGAGCACACAGGCTCCAATCCCCACTCAAGCCATGAAACTGAACTGGGTGGTCTTAGACAAACAAACAGCTCAGACAAGCCTACCTCAAAGGTAGACAACTACTATGAGCACACACACCTTGGGAATCACTGGCCTATAAAAATGTCTCTGGTAGTCATAACGGCAGCATGTGGAATTTCCAGAAATACCAGAGACTTCAATATCATAATTTGAATTTCAGGTCTACGTTTAACATTGACATTAAAATTCTGCTTTGGGGGATAGTTGCTACCAGGGTTATGTGTACACATCAATGCTCAATTTTGGTTGCAACTCTAGAGTTTCAGTCAAAAGAACAGCAGACCAAATATTCCTAGGAAGAATCAGAACGAAGTCCAGTGGCACCTTTAAGACCAACAAAGTTTTATTCTGGGTATAAGCTTTTGTGTGAACGCACAGTTCTTCAGCTTCCCATCTGAGTCTATCCTAGGAAATATGTGTAGCCTGATCTCATCAGATCTCAGAAGCTAAGCAGGCTCAGTACTTGGATGGGAGACCACCACCAAGGAGGCTCTGCAGAGGAAGGCCATGGCCAACCACCTCTGCTTCTCAATTGCCTTGAAAGCTGCTTGCTGGGGTTGCCATAAGTTGGTGGCAACTTGACGGCACTTACATATGTATATATGCTTATGTGCAAAATAGTTTTGAGTCTGTGAAGCCAGGTCTCACCCCATTCTTCCCCTACCCAAAGCTAAGCTTACTGGCCTCCACTGCTTTCTGAGCATTTAGCAGATATTGTCTGTGCTGCAGATTCACTTGCAGGGGCAGGAAGAAGCAAATCCCCTGTTGCCTGGTGACATCTCCAAGCAATATTTCAATATTTTAAACTTGCCAATTAATTGGGAACTGCTCTGGGGACAGACAGATCCCCATTTGCTTAATTACCAATTCCCAGAAGCTGCTTGGCTCGAGAACAGTGGAAGGCAAAACTCTGAAAGAAGTCCCTTACAGGGAAGCCTTCCACCAGTGTGATGAAGTATGTGTAAGCCATCAGAGAAAGGGAGCCAAACACCCCACAACATACCAGTCCCACATCTCATCATCAAGGGGATTTTATACACCCAAATTTTTCTCCCAGTTTGGTGTAGTGGATAAGTGCATGGACTATAATCTGGGAGAACCAGGTTTGATTCCCCACTCCTCCACGTATAGCTGCTGGATGACCTTGGGCAAGCCATAGTTCTGTCAGAGCTGTTCTTGAAAGAGCAGTTCTCAAAAGATCTCTCTCAGCTCTGTTGTGGGGAGGGGGAGGAAAAGGAGACTGTAAGCCACTCTGAGACTCCAAGTGAAGGGTGGGGTATAAATCCAACCTCTTCTCTTCTGTCCCACAAGGCAACTTGTTGCATACCTGGACTTTTCCTCCCAAATACCTTCAGCTTGTTGTATGTTGCCTTAAAGAAGAAAGTTCCACTCCACAAGTTCCTTTTGGAAGAACCCTCAACCACAGCCAGCCAAGGCCCCTGCCCTGTCCGTAGCGTCTGGGTCCCCAGAACTAAACCCCCACCTAGGCTGGAAAGTAGCTGGCCATATGCTCAGCTGTTAACGTGGTTCAGATCACAGGGGGATGTCTTGTCTTTTTACGTTGGTACCAGAACTTCTACTAGATTCAGTCCATCAGAGATGTCACACAAATTTTCCAGAAGCTACAGTCTGTCCATCCCAGTAAATAGCCACTTGCTGTGGTCAACAGAGATCAGGAAGGGAAGACTTTAAGAACTGGGGGGGGTTCTGCTTTCGTCTCTCCCCCACCCCCCTTCAGGCCCTCAACATGCTCCAAATGACAAGGAAAGATATGCACAGGTGGTTGGGCAGGCAAGTAACAGCTTTGGTAGAAGACGGAGAAGCTACTGATTTTTTGTGTGGGTATTTACAAGGCTGTATATGTCTACAGCATAATATCCCTCACTTAGTGGAGGGTCTGTGGCTAGGTGCTACAGCATCTGCTTGGCATGCAGAAGGTTCCAGGTCCAATCTCTGCCTGAGATCCTGGAGAGCCACTGCCAGGCTGAGTAGACAGTACTGACCTCGATGGACCGAGGGTACGATTCAGTACAAAGCAGTTTTGCATGTTCACATGCACCCAATTCAGACATCACACAAACTGGACTTTGCTTATGACCAGCACGAGCCTGATTGATTGGCAAGCTCACATACTCCCCCCCACCCATCTCACAAGGTGCACAGACGGATGCCTCCCACTCCTTGCATTCTGCAGTGAAGTCCAAAAGGAGGTGCCTTATACCAAGGTTGGTCCTATCCCAGGAACTGGGATTCTTAACTGGGATTAAGCAGTAGCTAAAAATCCGAGCAACCAAGAAAGCAAAACAGAGCGTGTTCAGGCATCCCCGTGCAGACGCTGCAACTACCTGGAGCCGCCTGGAGCCTTCTGGTGTCAACCTCAGCACATGCAGGAGCAGAGCAAGAGCCCAATTCCACCAGTTAACCATCTTCACATCCACTGGGTCTGAGAAGTCAGATTTCCAGGAGGACTACTTTGAAAGGGGGGGGAGTGTAGC
Source organism: Gekko japonicus (assembly GCF_001447785.1). Taxonomy (NCBI): domain Eukaryota; kingdom Metazoa; phylum Chordata; class Lepidosauria; order Squamata; family Gekkonidae; genus Gekko; species Gekko japonicus. The sequence goes on along the minus strand of NW_015163101.1, from coordinate 362,325 downwards.
AATTCAGCCCCCACCCCCAGAAGTGGCCTGCCAGGAAGTCCTATTACTGGCTCTCCATAACCTTTTGCATTGTGTCTCAGCCCTGGGCAGCAATGAGGAGGACCCCCTCAATAGCTCACCCTGACCTGGAGAACGAGATCTCTCTCATCCAACCCAGCGTTGTCTCCACATTAGTGACAGTTACAATGAATAGTCCAGAGGTTTCTGCTTCTCCGGTTCATTCAGGTATTTTTTGATTGATTCAATTCAAAGATGTGGACAAGATACTTGGAAATGTGAGGCCTGCCACTTGTCCACTTGTGCAAGCTGCCAAACCAAGTCCTAGACCCCAAGAAGCCCTTGGATGGAAGCCGTGAGGTGCATCTGAATAACTGGTTGGAAAAACCCCACCCATTCTTAGAGCAGGTTCTGGGGGAAGTGGTGGCTACAGGACTCCAGGCATGCTTGGATGAAATCTGGATCCTTCTCAAACTGGCTTCAGATGTGAACACAGATAGCAAGAGAGTGAAATGAGAATAAAGGTTCAGGAGCTTCGGCTGGTACAGACTACAGCTGCAAGCGCCCCGAATTGCTCCCAGTTTGTTTCCAGATCCTGGCTGACCTTTAAAGCCGTACTGGGCTTGGATCCGGAGCACATGTGTCAACTGTCAACCTGTCCAAGCATGGTGCCTTCCTAAGCCAAGGCTAGGCTCACTGGGATGTGTGGCAGGCCTCCTCAGCCGCTGTCTCCCCCCCCCTGCCCTGGAGGTGAGGGTGTCGCCACCCCAGATGAAGCGACGGACTTTTCTCTGCCTGTTTGTTTCCTGAAAGGCCTTTGGATTGGGGTGGCATTCACTGGGGCAGACAGTTTTATGTTACTCTCTGGTGATTTTACAATGCGATGGTGTTTCAACATTATGACAGCAGAAAAGAGCCAGCGTTCAGGAGCACCTGAAAGACTAACAAAATATGTGGCAGGGGAGGAGCTTCTGTGAGTCACGGCTCACTTCGTCTTGATCTATCAGCACTGTGAAGCACTTTGAGGACCTTCAGGTGCGAATGCGGTCTAGAAATATCACAGTGTTCCCTCCGGATGGGAAACTAGAGGGGTGGCTGGCTCCACTCAGGGAGGCAAACTTGGCTCCGGAAACTCCAGCTGCTGATTCAGCCCATTCAACCCACCAGCCTTCAAATAAAAAAGGAAAGCAATCCTCCTGTGCCTCATTAAAGGACTGGGGCAGGGGGGAGGAGAAAGAGAAGCCCTGAGGTAATGATCAGAGTTGACCTCAAGCAGCGTTCACACTAAACTGTGCCAGCCTGCGTTCACGCATCAATTTCCAGGCCATACCGCATGAGCTTCCGCCTCAACACAGGTCACGCCTGGCCCAGCCGCCAGCCACACACACGGCTCCCTCCCAACCACGGTCCGCTCCCTTGGCCAGCCACCCTGAGCCCCATGCAAGCCACTCGGCTCCACTGTGCCTGCCTGTCTTCGCAGGCTCCCCCCACACCAGATGCCACAGCCGCCGCCAGCCCCATCACACTGCACCATGGCTCATGCCTGAAAGAGGTGCGCTGCCAGCCAAAAACACAAGGCGAGGGGCTGGCCAGGGCGAGGTGAGGTGGCCACTCAGAGCCAGCCCAGGGGGGTGCCAGTTTTCAATAAAACTTCTCTTGCCCAAATCTTTTCCCTTCCCATATTCTCCTCTATGCAGAATTTTCCCCCCATAAGCATAATACACCATATATTACATACACCTTGAAACATGAGGAAAGGCAGGATAGAAATGTTTTAATTAATTATTAATCAATGATTATACTATGGATCTATACCTCTGTCTCTGTTAGTTCTGCCTGTTTCCAAGGACTTGTGCCATTGATATCCTTGCAGCTGTGAATAAATTCTTGGCGATATGCACTCTCCTGTCCTGGATATTACCAGGGGAAAAGGTCAAGAGCACTAGTCTATGCTCACATGGCATTCCAGTGTGCAATATCCTAAATATATTAGACCAATACTTTCTCAAGGCTGGGCACTGCCAACAGATGTGTAAAAAATGGCCTATGTGCCTGTTGTGATGCCAACACCTGCTGAAGGTTGTGGGCACCCATTTTCCTATCTTGTCTAGGGTAAGGTACCATCTGTACACACGGTCTTCCATGCATTCTATCCAATACTAATGTTAGCTGATTTTTTTGTAAACTGATCCACAGATCTTCCAGATTTTTAACTGAAAGGCTCCTCTCCCATCTGCCTTTTAAAACTGTATAACGGCCGCTAGGATTTTAATTGCCAGGTATTGGAAGAAAGAAGAAATTCCGGGAAAAATGGAAGTCATACAGAAGTTTTTTGAAGTTGCCGAAATGGACAAGATTTCTTGTAGATTGAAGGGAGAAAATGATTTATTTTTTGAGAAAAGCTGGAAAAAAATGTATAATTTGAAATTAAAGGTGGAGGGTTAATTTGGAGGTGAATTTAGAGCTGGTAAGGGGTTGTATGCACATCTGTGATATAATAGAAGATTAGTTTGATGTTTGTTTATGTTTTGGAAACTCAATAAAGATTTATTAAAAAAAAACCCCTTTCCAAATTTGCTTATAAAGTCTATTTTATGGCTACCAACCTGTTCTGCTTAGCTGGTTGGTCCTAACACCTGCTCAGATTCACTAAATGGATGAAAAATATCCAACAGAGTCTGTTTAATTTGCAGGAAATTCCTAATCTCTAAAAACTGAAAGAAAGGGAATCTAATTTCCCTATTTTCCCATTCTAAGTTAGAAAATGTCTAACTTGCCACCTGGCAAACCCGGGCTGCTCAGCAATCCCCTCTCAGTCAGGAACCCTGGAGTCCCCAAGGTGGTTCACAGAGAAAGAGCACTCCTTGGCATGTGCAGAGACTTCCAGTGTCACCTGTACAGGCTTTTTCCAAAGAAAGCAGTGACATGCCACAACATACTGGACATTGTTAGGGAGGTGAGACTGGGTCGGCTTTGGGGCAAGAAACTGCAAAGTTCCCTATGTCCATCCCACCCTGGCTGGGCTGCAAAGAGAGACAACCCCAGCACCCCCCTCCTCTCCACGGGGCCCAGCTGCAGAGGTCCACCAGCCCCCATGAGATGGCCAGGTGGCCCAGCTCAAGGAAGATAGATGCCTCCCAAGAGGGTCAGCACCGCCAGCAAGGTTGGCCGGGAGCCTGACCAGGCCCAGGAAAATAAGTGCACAGACCTGGACTGGCCCTAGAAGCATCAAGACCTCCATCCCAATCCATGTGACAGTCAAATGTCAGCTTGCCCACAACTCCTGTGCCAGTAGCTCACGACGTAGAATCCCTGCCTACAACACCCCACAGCTTTATAAATCATCTTTATAAAGTTTATATCTCCAGTACCTCGTGTTACATTTTATGGCATGCATGGCCCAGCCCAACAAAGTGACACTTATGTCAGATCCGGCCCTCATAACAAGTGAGTTCAACATAGGGCTGCCAAATGCCCCCGGGGGCGGATTCCCCCCCCCCCGCTTTCAAGCCCCGATTCCCGCTAAACAAAGAGTTTTCCCCTCAAATGGCGTGGCCCCGCCCCCAGCGTGTGACGTCACTTCCGGGTGACACGCGCACATGTTCCAGACGCAGGCCAAAACATATTTGGCAACCCTAGTTCAACACCTCGGGTCTAAAAGGTGAGAATTCTCACTTAACAACTCAATAACTACTCTATGTTGACAGAGCAGCTCAGGAGCTATTTTTGTTTTCAGTTTTGCTTCTTTGTTCACCCCTCCTTTTGCAGGGTTAAGACCATAAATTAGGTGTCTGTCGGGGGAGGGGGCTGTGAGACCCCAAAGGGGAACTGGGGGGTCATTTGTGATCCCCATTCCGTCCTGTTGCATAATTCCTGTATATAAGCACTGGACCTTAAAATTTCACAATCAACAGTCAAATCTCTCTCTCTCTCTCTCTCTCTCTCTCTCTCTCTCTCTCTCTCTCAACTGTGACTTTGCTGGTGTCTTCTGGGCTACAACATCAGGTTAGCTTTTTACAAGTGTGAAAGGGTTAACCTACCGCCTGCTGGAGAATCAAGCCTCCTGACAGGGTCAAGGAAGTAAAACATAAGAGTAAAACCCAGTCCTGGACTCTCCCTAGCCACGGGAAGCACGACCCCAACATAGGACTGCGGCAGTCAATTCCATCTAACAAGACCTGCCATGACTGTCCAATTCCAGGCAAATGAGCTGTCCAGCTCAGCCCAAAGAGCTTCAAAGTGGAGCCTGGCCAGGTGAAGAGATGCTTCTTCTCACTGGCAAATCCTGAGTGGATGTGACAACCCGCCACGTATATCCACAGAAAAAGCAACAAACTGCTCAGCCACACCCCCATGGGAAAGTCTGGGATGCAGCAACCCCACTGCATGTTCAGAGTCCACCCATGTAGGTTGGAGGGGCAGAAAATTAGACACGTGGCCCCCAAAAGGAAAGCCATTAGTTTGAGTGGCTGACATACAAATGCCACAATTTACCTTACCCCAAAACTAATTGCTGAGAAAATGCATTGAACAGGTGTCATGACTTAGCGTGCTTCTAAACTCAACCCAGACCATCACAGAACCCAGAATAAACAAAGAGAACAGGTCAAACTGCACCTCTGGTTGCCACTAAATCACTGGACATGCAGTGCAGGAAACCACCATGCACGGAGCAAAAAGTCTTTCCTGCTACAGCCCAACACAGCTGTAAGGGCATGGCCGGGGTAAGCGAGACATCCCCAACCTTCAGTGCCATTCCCTTCCTGCCAATTTGGTATTAAAATGCAATCACAGTAGTGAGAGAGAGGGAGAGAGAAAGAGCCGTTAATGTGGCCCAGGAAATATTAATGACACAAGCATATGCTGCTAAGAGCTTTCCTCTCCCCTCCCCTCCCTCCCTCAGGGAAAAAGGCACTTCCACCATCATTAATTTCAAGAACTTGCAGGCAACAGTTTGCTGAGTGTCCTCCGACAATTTTCCATGAATGAAGCAAGCAGCTAGAAGGAGAGGCCTCCCCGTTCCATCCTGTTACCTCAGGCAATTTGGGGAGGGACTAGGGACTATTAAGAATAATGTTTTATACTTATACAGAGAGTATTTAAAGTGTTTCACATAACTATCCAGTTGCTATCCTTATAACAACTCTGCAAGGCAGGCTGAAGTTTTCACCCCCATACTGCAGCTCATGCAGGCCTAAGAGAGAGCCAGGCTTGCTGCAGGCCCCAGAGCTGAACTGCTTCCAAATGGAGGCCAAATTCAAGCTAGGCACCTCCCAATTCCTCATGTGGCCTCCTAACTACTATCTGACACCACCTACTGCCCAGGGAGACCCCTGGAAGAGTGAGGAGCATGGATTGGAAGAGCTCAGAGCCCCCGAAGGGGTCCTCACAGATGGATCTGGACCCCTCTGAGATATAGTCCCCAAGTGTGCAGCAGGAAAAAAGGAAACTAAGTGTGCACTTCACCCAAAGAGTGATCAACACACGGAATTCACTGCCACAGGAAGTGGTGGCAGCTACAAGCATGGACAGCTTCAAGAGGGGGTTGGATGAACATATGGAGCAGAGGTCCATCTGGGGCTATTAGCCACTAGGTATAGATGGAACACTCTGTCAGGGGCAGTGATGCTCTGTATTCTTGGTGCTTGGGGGGCAACAGGAAGAGGAGCATTGGACTGGTTGGGCCATTGGCCTGATCCAACATGGCTTCTCTTATATTCATATGTTGGGGCAGGGGGGTGGGCACTAGATGTTCTTATGTTGGGGAGGGGGGTGGCACACACTTCCTTCCACCGAGGACTGTCCAGGTGGGAATCCTGCCATCTTGATCCAATACAGAAGGAGAACTAAGACTCTGCGCCCCAGCGAATGACTAACCTCACTCATTACAGACACCAGTTTTGTAAGTACAACACCAAAAATGGAACTGATGTTTGGGCTGTATCAACTGAAGTATAGCGTCCAGATCACGTGAAGTGATTGGTATCGCTTTACTCTGCGCTGGTTAGACCTCACCTAGAGTATTGTGTTCAGTTTTGGGCACCACCATTTAAGAAGGATATAGACAAGCTGGAACGTGTCCAGAGGAGGGCAACAAAGGGACCAGAACCAACGGGTTGAAATTAAATCAGAAGAGTTTTCGGCTAACCATTAGGAGGAACTTCCTGACAGGTAGAGCAGTTCCTCAGTGGAACAGGCTTCCTCTGGAGGTGGTGGGCTCTCCTTCTTTGGAAGTTTTCAAACAGAGGCTAGATGGCCATCTGACAGCAATGCTGATTCTGTGAACTTAGGCAGATCATGAGAGGGAGGGCAGGGAGAGTTGCATCAGTGCTTGGTTCTTGTGGCCCTTTCTTACATGGCCAGGGGAATGCTGATCACCACAATGGGGTCAGGAAGTAATTTTCTCCAGGCCAGTTTGGCCTGGAATCCTGGGGGGGGGGTTGCAGGGATCCTGGAGGTTTTTTGTCATCTTCTGGGCATGGAACAGCAGTCACTGTGGGTGTGTGGGGGGGGAGGTAATTGTGAATTTCCTGCATTGGGCCGGGGGTTGGACTAGATGACCCTGGAGGTCCCTTCCAACTCTTATGATTCTATGAAGATAAGGGTCTGGGAGATCTCATTTACAGTCCCCACCCACTGAGCCAAGATGCTTGCTGGGTCACTCTTTGTCAATCTAGGGTATTTCGCAGGGTGTATGCCACTCAGCGCTCCTTAGAGGAAAGGTGGATTTAAAAAACGACTAGGTACATCATAGCAAAAGCACAGTATATGGCACTGGATGCAGAACTGAGTTTCCCCAGATCATCACTTATCTTGCGTAAACACTCCTAGCCCTTCGGGCTTCCCGAAAACATATGGGTGGAAACCTCAGAAATAAGAGGGATGACTGAGTGAGGCTTCTAGTGATGTCCTGCTTCAGTGCTCTGCAGAGCTCCTGGCTTTTCCCATGACGAAAAGAAGCAGAGGCTATCATGGAAGAAATACCAAACATTACAAAATGATTTGAAATAAATCTTCTCAACTCATTCAATTTAGACGGGCTGAGGAATTCACCATTCAGAACCTGGCACAAAACTTTAATGTAAAGGCACATGAGCTTGAAAGCATCAGCCACAGCCTGCGTGTATCATTTGCAGACACAGCTCCAGTTTGCCGCGTATTTTCCCCAAACCGCTCATCAGTTTCTCTGCGGCTCTCCGCATCAGTACAGAGAGGAGGCCTCTGTGTTTACCAGAAAATGGTACCCATTAAGAGCTGCAAGGCGAGCCATTCCGTCACAGCTCTTACCACCCTCCAGGAAACTCTGCAGGCCTGTTCCCTCTAATGCAGACTGGTTTCCGTGCTCTGTCTGGGCTAATCTGAACACTCTAGAGCAACTAAAGGACTTTCACCACCACCTTGCTGGGGGAGAGCATTCCTCCTTTTACTCTTGTATGGCTCTCCCAGATGCACGGGCTCCGTTTCACACCAATTCCCGCCTTTGCCACTCTCCAAGAATGTATTTTATAACTGAAAGCTTCCTGATGCAGCCTCAGCTCACTGGTCCCTCTATTCCAGCATCTTCCCTCTGACCTGCATCAGTCTCAGGCGAAGGGAGGCTGTTTCCCCCCGTGCACATCTGCTACTGGAGCTGCCGAGCACTGAGCCTGGGACCTTCCACGTACAGAGCAGGTGGCCTTGCCTTTATTATTGTTTTAGGAACTGAGCACCGGCGCATGCCTGACCACTAGCTGCGCATGGGAATGTGCCATTGAAGCAGCACACAGAGTGCTGGGCAAGACATGGGGAACGGTACCTAACTATGGGGGAGGTGCCAAGCCCAGGGCAGGAGTGGCTCACTCAGTCCAGAGGAGAGGAGAGCAGCCAGGCGGCTCCTTTTGCTCATCCGGTAATGCTGCCTGCCCCCGAGGGGTGCCTGCAATACCCTTCCACCTGTCTTATGGGAGGATAGAAGGAGCATCTGCCTATGTGCCCCCTCGCTACCTCTGTCAGGTGTCCTGGGAGTGGACGTCCGCCCACCCCTTGCTGGGCACCTGTCGCCCTTGAGCAGCTGAACCCACCCCCTGCTCACTGACTGGTGTTGCCTGTCTACCCGGGGGGGGGGGGGATACATGCGTGCCAAATCTAGGGCCAATGACCTCTGCTTAAAAATGGCAAGAGAAATGGGTTCCCGTTGATTCTTCTACACTGCAGATCAAGCTATTTTGTTCCAGCGCTTAGAAAAAGTGGTGGGTCTTCCAGGGATGGTCCCATGGTGATTCCAGGCCTGTGAGGTCCACCTGGATTCAGAGAGTCACCATTCGGGATGCTCTTTAATGTTCGCGCCAGCCTGCTAAATAAGATCATCTGAAGCTCCTAGTCCATTGCTGCCATCAATAAGCCAGTGACCTAAGCCTCCAGAAGCAGCTCTCCTGAATCAGGGCCCAGATGTTGGCATCAAGAGGATGAGAGGGAACAAGCTGAAACGGAATCCACGCATGACAGAGGTCAGCTGGGAAGGCTGGCATTCCAGAAGCAAGGGGTTTGCCAGCTTCAGATGGCGTAAACTTTGGCAATCCTGTGAAGTGTCTATCACTGCTTCCCGATCCAGCCTTGTGATTACAGAAACAGGTTGGGGCATTTGCTAAAAATGCCTTCTTTTATCACCATTATTATAGGAAGTTGTCTTCGCTTATTGTTGCTCCCATTTAACAGCTCACTAGAAGAAGAAGAAGATTGCTGGGGAAAAGATCAACAACCTCAGATATGCAGACGATACCACTCTGATGGCAGAAAGTGAAGAGGACCTAAAGAGCCTCTTGCTCCGGGTAAAAGAGGAGAGCGCAAAAGTGGGATTGAAGCTCAACATCAAAAAAACTAAGATCATGGCATCCGGCCCCATCACTCCTTGGCAAATAGAAGGGGAAGTCGTGGAAGTAGTGACAGACTTCATGTTCCTGGGATCCCAGATCACCGCAGACTGTGACAGCAGCCATGAAATTAAAAGACGCCTGCTCCTTGGGAGGAAAGCGATGGCGAACCTAAACAGCATGATAAAAAGTAGAGACATCACCCTGCCAACAAAAGTCCGCATGGTCAAAGCAATGGTATTCCCAGTAGTCATGTATGGCTGCGAGAGTTGGACTATAAGGAAGGCCGAGCGCCGAAGAATAGATTCTTTTGAACTATGGTGCTGGAGAAGACTCTTGAGAGTCCCTTGGACTGCAAGAAGAACAAATCAGTCAATCCTAAAAGAAATCAACCCTGACTGTTCCCTGGAAGGCCAGATAATGAAACTGAAGCTCAAATACTTTGGCCACCCAATGAGAAGGGAGCACTCACTGGAGAAGACCCTGATGCTGGGAAAGATTGAAGGTCAAAGAAGACGGGGACGGCAAAGGATGAGATGGTTAGACAGTGTCATCGATGCAACGAACATGAAATTGAGCAAACCTCAGAGGACGGTGGAAGACCGGAAGGCCTGGCGGGAGCTGGTCCATGGGGTCGCGAAGAGTCGGACTCGACTGTGCGACTGAACAACAACAAGAAGAAGAAGAAGAAGTGCAGATCCCTACTCTTCCAGAAAGCTGTGAGGCTGTTCTTTCAGAGGGCTTTCTCTTGAACCAAGTAACCGTGAGCACTCTCAGAAACAACGGTGTATCTTTGGCTAATTTTGCCATCTTTGGCATTCTAGGGTGAAGGAAAGCAGGCTGAGATCTGACGCCCTCACTCCCAGCTCCTGCTTTAACCGCTGAGCCACACTGGTTTTCTAGAAAAGAGACAACTGTTCTAAGGTCCAAACAACAATCAGATCATGGGAAGCGGTTGATAAACTGAAAAGGCAGTAAGGATTATTTTGAGGCATATTGATGATTTCCTTGCCACCCTGGGGATTTTACACACCTGTCCTTTCAACAGCTTGAGAGAGGCCAGGCACTGGCACAGATCTGAAACCACATGCTAATGAGGCCCTTGATAAGTTAATTACTTCTTATTCTGCATCGCCTCTAATCAGCTGCAGGACAATTATAATTACCAGATGTTCCAAAAGAATTTCAGAACTCTGAATCATTTTTAATGCTTCACAGCACAGCACAGGAAAGGGGTTTCCACAAAGCCTCCGTCAACTCTGGAAGTTGGCTCCGGTGCACCTTCGCTGGGATTGCACAGAAAAAAATCAACTCATGCAGACCTGAAATGCCAGCACTGGAAAACTACACTAGCAGCAACTTACAGTTGATACCAGTTACCCACACAACATGCAGCCAAAGATCAGGCTAGTTATAAAACCACCATGAGAAATCCCATCTTTCAATGATCCATTACTACCACAATCTTAGAGGCCAATTTCATTACTAAATGTAGATTACAAGATTTTTGCAACAATAATGGCTGAGAGACTAAGAAAATGTATTCCAGAATTAATCCATGAAGATCAAACGGGATTTATCCCAAAAAGATATATGAAGGACAACATCAGATATGTGCTCAATGCAACTGAATATTCTAGGAGAAAAGTGTCACGGCTCCTGCTGAGTACGAGCAAGCGGCTCTAAGTGCTGCTGCTGGGGACAAGCTCCCGATGCCGGAAGCTCCTGCACCTGACAGGGCTAAGCTTCCAGAGGCTACCCCAGCAACAGCTGAGGCAGAAGCACGCCCGGACAGTTCTCCTCCTGATTTGTCTCCACCGGTATCCCATTTGAGAGAACAGTGCCGACGGGATATGGCAGCCCGGCGGCGAGAGGCACGCATGCGTGGCAGGCACTCATTCAGCCCCGAGTATTAGCAGGAGCCTGGGCTCGCTTAGGGCGTGCTAATTGTCAACAGGCGTTTGGGCTATTTAACCCTCGCACATACCGACAAATCATGCCAGCAACTGGTCTTTTCAGATGAAGCTCTGCACCTCCTCGCTCGTGTTCCTAACTCCTGGTTCCTGTCTGGATTCCCTCGGCTCTTTGACCTCGGCTTGAACTACTGCGCTTAGACTCTGCACCTCGAACCTTTGACTCCCTGGCTCTTGACTCTTTTGGACTCAGGCTTTCTGACAACTCTAACAGTTTGTGCTTTGAACTTGGTTTCCTGGTTGGTTTGCTTGCCTGGCTCTTGACTTTGGACTGTACCTTGACCACCCCGCTCTTGCTTTGTGTTTTGGACTTCGTTTTCCAGCTGGCTTGCTTGCCTGGCTCTTGACCTCGGACAGTATCCTGCCTGCCTCGCACCTGCCCAGCCCCGCATCGTGACAAAAAGGCGGAGAAAAAGCATTTATGTTCCTGGAAAAGAGAAAGCCTTTGATAATGTGTCTTGGCTATTTTTTAATGAAAGTATTATAAAACTGTGGAGATAAATTCATAAATTGGATTCAAAGTATCTATACCTTTCAGCATGTCAGAATTTTAGAAAACGGCTCTTTAGCAGAAAAAATTGAGTTAACGAAAGGAACTTGACAAGGTTATCCGAAATCACCCCTATTATTTGTTCTGGCATTGGAAATCAGACAAGATGATAGAATTACTGGAATAAAGGAAGGTAAGGAAGAATACAAGATGAAAAATTACGTGGATGATGTTGTTATAACAGTAATGAAACCAAGCACCTCCTTGAAAGATATAATGGAACAAATAACCAGATTTGGAATTCACTCGGGATACAAACGGAATAAAAAGAAGGCCAAGAGAATCTTATTAGATGTAACCAATGAAGAACAAGAAGAAATACAGACATTAATAGGATGCATTGTTACTAAAAACCAATAAAATACTTGGGTATTTATGTAACAGGACAAAGTAAAAACTTATATAACAACAATTATCAAAAAGTTTGGGCAAGTATCACTGACGAGCTGCAAAGATGGGGAAAATTGAAAATATTGTGGCTAGGCAGAATTTCTGCTATTAAAATATATTAAAAATTAATATATTCTTGTTCCAAATGCTACCAATTGATACAGATGAAAAGGTTTCTTAAAAAATGGCAGGATACAATAAACAATTTTATATGGAATGGAAAGTAACCAAGAATAAGATTTAAGATATTACGGGGGTGGGGGGGAGGCCTGGCGTGAACAAGCCGATCCATGCATGCCTGGAGGCCACTCAGCAGCAGCCTGCGCACACCAAGATGCAGTTTGAAGCAGAGGAGGGAGGGAACAGGTCGTCCCTGGGGCCCAGCTGAGCCCCTGCCCTGGCTGCTGCCCGCTGGCTTTGGGACCACTCCCTCACAAGGCGGCTCAGGCTCATTCCACTGGAGCTCACCAATCTCACATCCACAGTGTGTCACCACTTGGGTAGTTGTGGGCAGCGGCTGCCAAGGAGAGCCAAGTCCCAAGTTCAGCGCTCCTCTCAGCCCAAGACTCCACTAGGTGATTTCAGGCAAATTCCAGTCACCCATTTGCAATGCAGAGGATACTATTGACCTGCTTCTCTGACTGCCTGAAGAATTAACAGTACGGTCCGTAACAAAAGAAGAAACAAACCAGTCATTTTAAATGGACACCAACCAGACAAAAATTGAACAAATTTAGAGTCCTGTGGCACCTTTAAGTCCAACAAAGATTTATTCAAGGTATGAGTTTTTGTGTGCAAAGCACACTTTTTCAAATACAGTGGAATGGAAGGTAAGATTCAGACTTATCGACGGCTGAACAACAAATTAACATGTAACATGATCAAGATCTTTTAAATTATGCAAAAACAGAATTAAATGACAAGCTAAGGTTATAAGGGCAACAGCTGTAAAGCAATACATATGTCAAAATAAATTTGAGACTCTCCATTCACTCTCAGAGAGTGGAGGTCACTTAACAGCATTTTTACTTTCTCTTTTGAGATGGAAGCAGTGTATGTCAGTCAGCCAAAATTTGAACATCCTAAGAAGCTAGTGGGGGAGCATTTCTGTCCCCCTAAACATCTGTGAATGCATAAGCTTAAAAGGTGCTGTAAGTAAAGGTAAAGGTTCCCTTGCTTGAAAGCCAGTCGAATCCGACTCTAGGGTTGTGGTGCTCATCTCCACTTCAAAGCCAAAGAGCCAGCGCTGTCCGAAGACGTTTCCGTGGTCATGTGGCCGGCATGACTAAACACCAAGGCGCACGGAACGCTGTTACCTTCCCACCGAAGTGGTACCTATTTATCTACTTGCAATTTCTTGCTTTTGAACTGCTAGGTTGGCAGGAGCTGGAACTAGAGACGGGAGCTCACTCCGTCATGCGGCACACTTGGGTCTCGAACTGCTGAACTACCGACCTTCCACAGCCTGCAGTTCAGCGTCTTAACCACTTGAGCCACCGCAGCTCCTTAAAAGGTGCTGTATTGGAGCACTAAAAAGGCTCAAGGAGGGAGACTCCCACAGGAAGCTGCAGAGCTGGAATCCATAAGCAAATCTGACACAGCCAAGCAAGCCTGGCCTCAACAGAGACTGGGAGTGGGACCTTTGTGGGTTGATATGCAGCACTCATATTCTTTTGCCAATCCTTCTCTGACAGGGAGTAGTCCCTGCTAGTGGGACCACTTCTTGCTGTGAGTGGGTCCTTGTCCTCACACGTGCCTTGCCTGTCCCTCGGGTTGCGAAGCCTCGCAGCTTCATTTTGCAGTGGCGTCTTCCGCACAAATGCGTCACCCGCCTTCTGTTTGAACCCCCTCCACATGGCCTGGAGACTTGGGGTAGAGCCTGGGGAGGGCCAGGTTTGGGGAGGGGAGGATCATAGCAAAGTACACTGCCACAGAGCCCACCCCTCAGAGAAGCCGTTCTCTCCAGGGGAGCCGATCTCTGGAGCCTGGGAATCAGGTGCCATTCTGGGAGATATATATATCCATCCTGCCCTCAGGGCGGCTACCAATTGGGGCAGGTTGGCAGCCCCAGGTGCAGCCCATTTCACCCCCTCATCCTGAGGCCAGTCCAAGATCCTCAGTGTGAGTGGCCAAGAAAGCCTTCCTGCAGCCTGCACGATTCCTGGCACAAGAACCTCCACGTTTCCCAGCCTTCGGAAGGGCCGTGTCTCGTAGCAGAGGGGAAGCAGCCCGAACACCCTCCAGAGCCTCTGGCAAGGAAGGGGCCCCCTCTGAAGGTGGTCCCAGAGATCCCTCTCCTCCAGGAATCACAACGGTTGCGCCTGTAGGCAGAGGCCACACAACCGCTGCGCTCACTCACTGCCAGCCCAAATATTCTGGCCCCTAGTCCCCAACATGGTGCCCATCGGGCCCACCAACACCTTTCCTGGTGCCCACCAATGTTCCCTCTAAGCTGTGGAGTCTTGTGAGCAAAAATTCTACTTTGCGAGCTACTGGCATTAAAGTTGTGAGCGAGCAATTTGGCTACTGCATAAATTAGTGTGCTGCGGAGCCATCCTTCCTGAGCTGAGACAAAAATGGGTAAGCCAGAGGCTAAAAAACTGTGAGCTAGCTCACACTAACTCAGCTTAGAGGGAACACTGGTGCCCACCCAGTGTTTTTGGAAGCAGGCAGTGCCAGGTCAGGCTTCTGCCCAGCAAGGCTTCCTAGCGGCTCTTGGAGAGCCGACTGGGTGTGCAGGACTTCTGAAAACGCTGCTCCAGCAGTGGCTGCCACCATGGCACAAGGACCTCCCCTGTGTGTGACCGGAGGCAAAAGCTGTGGCAGCCACCGTACGGCTGGCTCTGGCCCCTGGCTCAAGCCACACCGCAAAAGCATTTCAAAAGTGCCGACAGGCTCAAAACGGTTGGGGGCCCTTCCCCTAGCCCAGCAGAGTGGCAGCAAGCACCAACAAGGAAGGACCACAAGCGAGGAAGGGCCACACAAAGACACACGCTGGTGAGAGCAGGTTCCTTCTCTGGGACCCGCCTGGTCCGCTGGTGGCACTTTGCAATTTGATCATCTGTTTAAGGTATTTCTATCCCGATTTCTCCCCACCGCGGACTCAACACTGCTCAGAAAGAAGCCCAAAAAAGTAGAACTGACACAGAACCATGCAGCGCAGCCTCAACCCTTTGTTGACAGCCACTGGCCATGCCCAGGCTAAGCACCTGCAACAGAGGAGGAAGCCAGCTCCATCCGAGACCCATTCGGCTGGCACAGAGATGCTCCGGACTGGCCTCCCACCCTCACTCGGGTACCCACTGCCAGGTCCAACCCGGCTCTTCTGCTTCTCGATTCATCCAAAGGGTTGGGGAAGGCTGATTTTGTAAGCTGCTGCGTGGCATTCAGCGGGAGGACCACCCCCCATGGCGCTGCAGCCTAATCCAATCTATTTCCTTTGGCTACCTTGTCAAGTGAAGGAGGAAACCTGGAGAGACACAAGCAGGAGAAGGGCAGCCATGCGCACTGAACACTTGTACCGTGTGGCAGGAGGGAGGGAGCTAACGGAGGGTTCTGGATCTTCAGGGTTACAAAGGCCACTGCTCCAAGGAAGGAACAGAGGAACTGGCGATGGAGGAGTTAATTTTTTTTGGGGGGGGGAATTAAAATTAAGAAGCTCTTTTTGAATGTGTGCCCGTCTGGCAAGAGGATGAATTAAGGCAAGAGATTTGATGGGTAATCCTGTGAACACAGAAAGTAATCTACTCAGAGCCCGGCTGCTGCGTGAAGACAGAAGCCAAGGGAGACAACTCCGAAGACTGGCCAAGGGTCACCCATCGAGTAGGGAGCGGTGCTTCCAGCCTGAGGAAACAAGCTTGGTCAAAACAGCCCAGCAGGTGCAGCCGCCAGAACAGATGTTTCCAGCTTCAAATGATCAGAAGTCTGCACCGGAAGTCCCTTTTCTAAAAAAAAACGAATCAATGACAGATTCCTGTGTTTGTTCAAGCGTGCAACAGCCGGAGCTCTCGGTTCCACTGCCTTGCGAGCCTCTGGGCCGTAATCACTCAGTCATGTCCCTCTACCCTCCACTTCCCCCTTGACAGCAACTCACACCATTGGACTTACGGATATACAGCTGAGGAGGTTTGCATTCTGAATCAAAGCAACCCCAAAGACACACTATGGAAAACCACATTTCGCAACCAGCAGAAGTGATGCAAATCTGGGGACCAGTTAGCTCCACACTTCGCATCCTGAGAGGACGGCAGAGAGGCCAGGAGGCCTAATTTAATTGGCAAAGGCGGCAGAGGAAGCTGATGGGGGTCTGACCAAGGAGACTCTGCCTGGTGCATCTCTGCACCGGACACCTGCCGGGCAGTGGATAACGAGACGGTTTTAACTCAGAAAAAAGCATAAGAACACAAGGAAACCCCTGCCGGGTCATGCCGGTGGGCTAAAATCTAGCATCCTGTTTCACAGAGTGGCTGACCACCCAGTTGCCTTGGAGGGCCAACAAACAGGGCTGTTTGTCGGGCTGTTTGTTTGTTTGTTTATTAAAACATTTATCCTCGTTCTTTCAAGTGGCCCTCTACGGGCTGGGGAAAACCACCTAAAGGATATGACAGACACCCCTTCCCAGAGCATCAGAAGTTTGTTCCACGCCCTTGCTCTGTAGGACTTCTGGTTTCCACCGAAGCCTGCAAAACAGCCTGTCCCGTTATGAAAGTTTCCATCTGGCAACCCTCAATCGTTGCTTAACAACTGGGTGCATTGAACAGTGGGGAAGGGCCCTCCCCAGCAGTGGCTGGAGAGCATTTGCTGGAGCAGAGACTCCCCCTCCCCCTGCAAAGAGAGGAGGGAAGAAAGAGCTGCCTTTCAGTTCCTTCCTGGGCTCTGATGATCAGCTGGTGAAAGGACCCTCTCAGATGGAAACTGGAGGGCTGCTTGCAGAGGGGCGGTGGGTGGGTGGGTGAGTGGGTGGGAAGCCAGCTTTGCTGACTGTGGCACCAGCGTCCAGCTGCCGAGCCACAGACTTACAATGTCCAATTAACCAACATCGCCTGGC
>NW_015163101.1:337789-345505 GCF_001447785.1 Gekko japonicus | reverse complement strand
CCTCCCCCTCTCACAAACCTGCCACACAAAAGAGATTCCTGGTTTTGCACAGCAGGAGATAAAAGGCGGCTGGGAGAAGATTAGGCCAAAGTCCCCCAGGCCCCGCTTCAGGTATCAGCTTGCCGCACCCCCTCCCCCACCACTATGGGGAGCGAGCCGGTGTTCACCCTGCTCTCTCAGTGAGACAGGCCATGCAATCCACATTTTTCCAGCCCCCCTCCTCTAAGGAGACAGACAAGGCAGGAGGGGCGGCAGGAGCCTGCTCTTTTTCTCCCCTCCCCCATGGGAATGGGCGGGACCATGGGTGCCCAGGAAACGCTCCCTCTAAGCTGTGGAGTCTTGTGAGCAAAAATTCTACTTTGTGAGCTGCTGGCATTAAAGTTGTGAGCGAGCTTGGCTGCTGCATAAATCAGTTTGCTCTGGAGCCATCCTTCCTGAGCTAAGACAAAAACGTGTGAGCCAGAGGCTAAAAAAACTGTGAGCTAGCTCACACTAACTTAGCGTAGAGGCAACACTGCTGCCAGGATAAACCACCACCACCACCACCCCCGGTGCATGGCCCCGGGCAGTTGCTCCGCTGCAAACCTGAATGGCAAGATCATGTCTTAAACATGCCCATCACCTTTCACTCTGAGACTGCAACACCGAAGAGATATCACAGTTGCTGCCACGCATTTTAGAAGAGGAGATTGGATTTATACCCCGCCATGAAATTAAAAGACGCCTGCTCCTTGGGAGGAAAGCGGTGGCATGATAAAAAGTTCGCATGGTCAAAGCAATGGTATTTCCAGTAGTCATGTATGGCTGCGAGAGTTGGAATATAAGGAAGGCCGAGTGCCAAAGAATAGATTCTTTTGAACTATGGTGCTGGAGAAGACTCTTGAGAGTCCCTTGGACTGCAAGAAGATCAAATCAGTCAATCCTAGAAGAAATCAACCCTGACTGTTCCCTGGAAGGCCAGATAATGAAACTGAAGCTCAAATACTTTGGCCACCAAATGAGAAGGGAGCCCTCACTGGAGAAGACCCTGATGCTGGGAAAGATTGAAGGTCAAAGAAGACGGGGACGGCAAAGGATGAGATGGTTAGACAGTGTCATAGATGCAACGAACATGAAATTGAGCCAACTTAAGAGGACGGCGGAAGACTGGAAGGCCTGGCATGATCTGGTCCATGGGGTCGCGGAGAGGCGGACTCGACTGTGCGACTGAACAACAACAACTTCACCACCCAAAGGAGTCTCAGAGCAGCTTACAATCCCCTTCCCTTCCTCGCCCCACAACAGATACCCTCTGAGGTAGGTGGGGCTGAGAGAGCTCAGAGAGAACTGTGACTGGCCCAAGGTCGCCCAGCTGGCTGCCTGCGGAGGAGGAGTGGGGGATCAAACCTGGTTCTCCAGATGAGAGTCTGCTGCTCTTGGGCACTACACCAAACTGGTGTGGTGGTTTACAGCCCTGACCCTTTGCTAAAGACTCTGGGGTCAAGCCAGTAATTCCACACTGAGACGCAGCCTGGTCCCCTGTACGTCCATATTTATCTTTATTCCAGTTCTGAACATGCACACGCAACACAAGCCACAGTTGACGCCAAATGCACCCAACACAAATTCCAATCATTGCTGTTTGGGGAAGGGTAGCAATGGGCCAGTGGGTGGAGTCCAACAGGCTAACCCCCCCCACACACACACCGGACTCCCTCAACGCGGGGACCCAGCAAGCAAGCCCTGGCCAGCAGGCACCCTCCTCCCAGCCACCCTGCTCCGGGGGCTCCACAGCTCCCTCCCCAGCGGGCTTCCCATCCCTGCAGCTGGCCCAGTCTGGGAGGGCACCCAACTCCCTGGAGGGCCCCTTACAGCCTCAAGCAAGACAAGGTGGGTTCTCTGGCAGCTGCCCTCAGCCACCCGCCCCGCATCCAAGCCTTTGCCTCAAGCACACCTCGCGCCACCACTCGGCACGGCCATCCAGGCCAGTGACTTACGCATCCAGACAACTCCCGCAATCTACCCTGGTTCTGCTAGCCACAGGGAAGGATGAGGAACTCTCCTGGCCACAAAAGCCTCCATCCTGGCCACCACTAGAAAATTTCATCAAGCCTCAGATGTCAACATGCCTTGCTGTCATAGACAAGCCGGTGGACAGCCAGAAAGACTACAAATTAGCTCTTTAAAAAAAGTAAGCTGAGATTTCCAGAAAGTTACATTCCACACGGAATGGGAAACCATGCCTGCCCCCACCTCCAATTTGTCTGAAAGTACACAAAGCCCTAATAGCACCTTCCCCAATGGAGATGATTGTCCTTAACACAACACCCTAATAGTACCTTCCCCAATGGAGATGATTGTCCTTAGAATAAAGGATTCCCTCTTGACTAGTTTTCAGTGAAATGGCCATTGTCCACCAGAAGCTTCAGGGGATTTGGGGGTCTTCACTTATATACAAAAACCCAGAAAAAGGACCAGTTCCTGGGAGCCGCCACAGAAGTTGGCAAAAGCAGCTAGCGACAGGCCTCCAGACCTTGAGGTTCCCCCTGGCTCTGGCCAGTGCTGCTCACACCAAGCAAGCCAGTTCAGTTTCTTTCTGCTGATTCAGGAGGACACAACATCCTTTCCAGGTTTTTACAGAAAGACTTCTGCACCTCCACCATTCAGAACTGAGGAGATTCAAAGGCTTCTTTTAAAAAATTCTCCTCCCGCTCGCAACTTCAAAAGCAGAGTCATTGGGAGGGAGGGGAAGACAGGAAACTGCCAAAGGGTATGAATTGTTTGGATGATAGTGGGTTGAAAGAGAAGCCCAGAAAGAGTCACTGAAGATGCCTCTCGCTCCCTTTCCAGTCCCTCCCGGCCACTAAGTGCCTCTCGGGTGGTTCCTCTAAAAATAGAGAGGCGTCTCCTTATGCCGGCTCCAGTAAGCGAAAGAGCCTGCAGCGCGCGGGCTTTCATGTGCCCACTGTCATTACCCCAATGGCTTTGGCACATGGTGCAGTTTTGTGTCATTTACCAAGTTAATACGTTAAGCCCTGAGGCTAGCAGTCTTACCTCCCCCACAGCTAATTCCGGGAAGGACGCCCTGAAACCCTAGAACAGAAGGACGGAGGCCTCGCCTTTGCTGGCTCAGACCCCGCCCTTGCCTAGCCCAGCTTTCTGCTTCCAACAGGGGACAGCAACACCCCTCTTCTCACTTCTAAAGCCCAATCCCAGATTGTAGGGGGTGAGGGGTGGGATCCGTAACTTGGCCCCCCAGTTCTCTTCAGGAGGAGCCGGGTTTAAGAGAGTGGGCAGAGAGACCTCAGTGCAGAAGGAGGGGAGGGGAGCATCTCTTAGCCTTTCGAGACTCACTCACTAGATTTTACAAGCCTCGAGATGGCACCCTCGCCCGCCCTTTGGCCTTAAAAAGCCTGCAGCAGGGACATGGGCCGGTACCACCGCCGCCGCCGCTGCTGCCACAACCTCCTCTCAGGGTCGGCAGTGGGCCTTCTTCCATGCAGCCCCAGGAAGAGCCATCTCAACCACTGGCCTCGCCAGGGAGCGGCGGCCACCCAAGCCCCTCCCGCCTCTCACTCCGGCCCCGCCCTGTCCTCTCCTCTCCTCCCCCCCCCCGCCCCACAATCAGGACAGAGGGATCTTTTGTTAGATTAAGCAATATGTTTTAAAATGGGAAACATTATGGTTTGTCCTTCTTGGCCCAGTTTGGGTGTATTGGGGGGGGGGATCAAGCCATGGCTAGGCACTAGGGCTGCCAACCTCCAGGTGGGTCCTGGAGATCTACCACAATTACGATGCTCTCCAGACTACCGAGGGTGGGCTCTACGGCATCACATCTCAATTACATCTACGGCATTATATCTCATTACAATTGTTTTTAAATTGTTTTTAATCGTTATACATTGCCTACAGCCTTACATCGTAGAGAATAGGTGATTTATAAATCAAATAAATGATAATAAAAAATTATAACTGAGCTCCCTTCTCTACCAAACTATGCCTCCCCAGGCTTTGCCCCCAAACCTCCAGAAACTGGCCAGCCTGGTGTAGTTATCCAACAATACCATAGCCTCCTAAGAGACACTTGCACTCAGCCTAAGCTACCTCACAGGGGTGTTGTTGTGAGGATACAATGGAGGAGGGAGAAAGAAGGAGGAGGGCAGGATTTACACCCCACCCTTCACTCAGAGTGACTTACAATCTCCTTCCCCTTCCTCTCCCCACAACAGCCACCCTGGGAGGTAGGTGGGGCTGAGAGAGCTCTGAGAGAACTGCTCGTGAGAGAATAGCTCTGAGAGAACTTGTGACTCATCCAAGGTCACCCAGCTGGCTACATGTGGAGGAGGAGTGGGGAATCAAACCCGGTGCTCCAGATTAAAGTCCGCCACTTTTAACCACTACACCAAACTGGCACACTGCTCTCAGCACAGTGCTCTGGACTCCTTAGAAGAAGGGTGGGATAAAAACGTCCTGAGCCAATAAAACACCATGCAAAACGCTCCCACAGGCAAGGAGGTCCAGGTGAAGCGGTGCCAGAGATCTCGCAGCAAGCAGCAAAGGAAGGGATGGAAGAGTGACCCACAAACCCAGAAGGGTCCCTTTGATCAGCCCAGATAATTTGCAACTGGAAAAAGGAAGATACATTGAGGCCTATTGTGGGGGGAAATGCCCTTTTCCCAGCTCAGTCTTCACCAGCTGTCAGTAAAGAGGACTTGATATGTGGGCTTTTCCTACTCTAGACTGATACAGAAGAGGAGGAGAATCCTTCCACCTCCACCCCACCCCACCCCCATTCCTGGTGCTCTTGTTTCACAGACACACTGCTAGCTAGGGCTGCACTTCACGATGAGCAATAAATTGTGCCATAAATAGTGCACGGAGAAAAGCTTGGATTCCATAGCAGGTATACCTTTAGGCAATGATGCAGGTCTACACGGTGTCCACCTACTTTGCATAACTGAACGTTTTTGCTAACCATGATGGGGCAGAGGCAGTAAAGCCCCCCCGCCCCTGACCACTGTCACTGAGCTCCCCTGACAGGTAGTGTTAGATTGTGCTAACGAAGACTCGGACAGTGATTCAGCAAGTGATTTCAGCTTTATTGGAAGTAGCGAACAAACACTCAAACGCATGTAGTAAACCAAAACACAGAACAGTGGAGCTGGGCTCCTTTTAAACATACCGGGCTAATATAGCCACGCCTACTATATACACAACAACCAATCAGATTGTGAAGATAAAGGCAAATCAGATTTCTTCCCGCTCAGGGACAAGCTTGTTTGTAATTGGTCGCTGTTTTGAAGCGACCAATAGCTTTTAATAATGACGGAGCCTTGGCTGGCTCGAAGCTTAACATAGAGAGTGGATTAGGTGATTCATGTTCAACAATCAATACATAACAGGTAGTCTTCAGTGAGGGCAGGGCAGGACCCATCCTGTCTTTGTGGCTGGCTGTGCTAGACGTTTGCTTTCCCCCCCAGAACAAATAACAAAACAGGGAGAGAGGATGCTGAATCCTG
This sequence comes from Gekko japonicus, assembly GCF_001447785.1. Classification (NCBI taxonomy): domain Eukaryota; kingdom Metazoa; phylum Chordata; class Lepidosauria; order Squamata; family Gekkonidae; genus Gekko; species Gekko japonicus. The sequence goes on along the minus strand of NW_015163101.1, from coordinate 340,007 downwards.
CAACTATTTCTCTAAGTTCTGCAGCTTGACTTCACTTGTACAGACCCAGAGAAGAACACTACGTAACCAGAACAGACTTTTCTGTCCACAACACATTCTTCTCTTCCCTAGCTTAACAGAAGACGGAAAACAAAAACATAAACCACCCAAGAAATTCTGACTCCTGGAATCACATTGTCATTCTAGAGCCCGTTTTACAGTAAAAATGACAAACTACTGAAATTCAAAGCTAAATACATCCAATATCAATCAAAAGATCTTTATGCTCGAGTGACCAAAACTTACTAGTGATCCTTGGCCCAAAAGAAGTCTGGCTGTTCTCGGCCGGGGCCTTTTCAGCCCTGGCCCCAGTGGAACACTCGGCCTAGCAACATCTCTTCCCTGCTGCAGGACCTTGCCCCATTCCACAGGTCGTGCAAAACGGAGATGTTCCACCAGGACAGCTACAGTTCCTGACCACAGCCTCTATCTGCCTTATCAGCCTCCCTGTACAGAATCCACCCCATTGGGGAGCAAAGTGACTTGTATGCCATTGACCGTGTACTGTATGTTGTATTATACATTGTGTTAATTGCTTAATTATTACTAATTTTGGTCACTGATTAATTGTTACTATGTTTACTATGATGTGTAGGAGCTGCGGTGGCTCAAGTGGTTAAGAAGCTGAACTGCAGGCTGTGGAAGGTCAGTAGTTCAGCAGTTCAAGACCCGGGTGCCGCAAGACAGGGTGAGCTCCTGTCTCTAGTTCCAGCTCCTGCCAACCTAACAGTTCGAAAGCAAGAAATTGCAAGTAGATAAATAGGTACCACTTCGGTGGGAAGGGAACAGCGTTCCGTGCGCCTTGGTGTTTAGTCATGCCGGCCACATGACCACGGAAACGTCTTCGGACAGCGCTGGCTCTTCGGCTTCGAAACGGAGATGAGCACCCCAACCCTAGAGTCCGGTTCGACTGGCTTTCGAGCAAGGGAACCTTTACCTTTTACCTTTACTATGATGTACACCGTCCTGAGCCCTTTGGGAAGGACAGTTCACAAATGTAATTATTAATAATCATCATCATCATCAAAATAACAACAACAACTCAGCAAAAGTGGTGGCAGCAACATAAAAGCAAACAAAACCAAAAGTGAAGCTGGTCTGTGTGAAAGGCCTGTCAAAAAAAGGCCTGGAGGGCTGCAGCCCAGTCGCCTCCCCCAGAAAAGGGCCCTGCCTGCACCAGGAAGGAGCCCCGACGGAGGGAGGGACGCTGCTGAGTTCAAGCTAAAGTCCAGGAGCATCTTAAAGATGAACAAGAACTGTGGTAGGGGGCATGAGAGCTTCCAGGGGAGTCACTGCTCACCTCTGACTCAAGAAAGCTCCTCCCCCCTGCCACAAATGTTGCTAGTCTTTAAGGCGCCCCTGGACTCCCCCTCTTTTCTACTGCTACAGACAGACTAACACGGCTACCCGTCTTGGTCTGTTTCAAATTAGAATGGTTTCCATGCTGGATCCGAGCCAGGGCCAACTGCAGACCAACCGGGAATTCCACCCGGTTCAACTCTTGCAGCCTCCCACAGGCAGGCAGGCAGGCAGGCAGGCAGGCGGCTATGCAGCGCCCTGCTGACCCGTCTCCATGCTTTGTTTCTTCTCCTTGAGATCCTCCTCTCCAGCTAAGACCATCCTGAACTGCTCTCCCTTGTCTTGCCATCTCCTCAACCGTCCCCACGCTCCCTCCTACCCCCCAGGGGGTCTTGAGGTGTGCCTTGAACCAGGAACCCTACTAAGCCCAACACACAGGTGCGCGTGCAGGCCTTGTGGTGGAGCAAGAGAGAGGAACACGCAAATTCTGCCCTCGAGACTGGCCCACCCACCGCAGCCCAGCTCCAGACCTGCCTGCAGCTCCAGCTCCAGCCCAGTAAAGCAGGAACAGACCGTATATCAGGTTTGGGTTTGAGTCCAGCTACCAACAGCCTGGGCCTGACCTCTCACCTCCTCACTCTACAGCTCTGCAAAGGGAACTGTGTGGCGCATCCGTACAGCACATAGCACACTCCCGTCACTCTTATGGGGAATCCTGGTAACACCCCAGACATTCCATATTCCAGTGAATTTATCCAACTAAGTCTGCCTTGCTTTCCCCTTTCCAAGAGGGGCCCAGGCAGCTTACAATATCGCTGGGTAAACTCGAAAGCAATAATAATCAATAAAAGGATGATAAACCAAGAGCCAATCTCCAAAA
>NW_015163101.1:330268-337647 GCF_001447785.1 Gekko japonicus | reverse complement strand
CCCACCCACCCACGCACTTCTGGCAGGGGCTGTTATAAGCAGCCTCATGGAAGAACCAGTTAGGAGAAAGCACTGGGGTGAAGAAGGCAGCTGCCAGAACTAAACCCAGAAACAGACAGGGAGCCACTGCAGATGTTTCCAAGTGATCATAACATTACCAGAACAAAGAGCTCCCCAGACGAGGGCTGCCAGTCCCCAGCTGGGGGTGGGGGATCCCCCCATTTTATGGGCTCCTGCCCGCTGCCGGCCAGCAGGAGGAAATCCCACCCCCACAGCAACATGGAGCGACATGCCTGCGTCACCACACCCGGAAGTGATGTAGGCCCGTTGGTGACGTCGGGTGCTCTGGTTTTGGGGCAGACCTCTATGGTTTGAGGGCAATTTTACCATAAGAGGTTTGCCCAAAAACCAGTGCATTGACCCCGATGTGCCTATGTCACTTCTGGTGATGTCAGCACACAGAGGGCGATGCTTCCGGCTCCTGGAGCGCCCCCCCCATCACCCCAGCGGTGTCTCGGACCTGGCAACCCCGCCCCTGGCAGATGAGCTGGCAGATAAGCAACTTATTCCAAACACAGACAGAACAGTTTCATTGCCCCCAGGAAAAACTGCACCTAAGACCACACTATAGCACTTGGGGGGGGCATTTGCAGAGTGATCTCAAATTATTTTGGTGTGATCCTTTTCTAGAAAACAAATGTTAAAAAAGGAAATCAATGTCTCTTACCTTCCCAAAATCTCTCACATCAAAGAGGTCAAAGGGATCAAACAGCTCACTGTTCCTGAGGCCAAATTTGTCGTGGCACACTTTGAGGAAAGTTCGAATATTCTTCAGACAGAGAAACTGGGGGAGAAAACAAAGGTATTTAAATCTAAATTGAAGTTGCAGATATTTACCAGATTCATGAAGAAGACTATGCAGAAAGAGTAAGACTAAATATTCTCTTAATATTTTGAATGATTCATGCACTTAATCTTGGAAGCCTTTAATCACTTTGTAAGTTAACGTAACAGTATTATTATCTTTGTTTTGAAGACTAAGAATGGCTAAAAGGCCACTTGATGAATTCATGTGAGGCAAGATATGAACTAGGGACTTCCTGCCTCAGCCTTTACCTGACACTTGCTCTCAAAACATAGACCACAACTGAGTGCACCTGGGAAAGACTCCAAGCCACTTACAAGCAAGTGGGGTATGAAATTAATGCCCTCCCGCCTCCTTTGTCCCCCACCATTCAGTGGTATATACTGCCTTTGCACATGGAGGTTCCATTTATCTGTCCTGGATGCTGAGACTCATTCCTCCTTGACAGGTTTTCTTTGAAGCTATAAAGGATATTTACTGCTCCTACATCCTGTGGTGGAAAATTCCATAAACTCCCCAAGGAAAAAAGGGGGTGAAATATCCATATTCAATCCAAAACATGCTGCTAAAACAGTTTTTACTATTGTTTTTAGTTCTCACAAATGCCAAGTTTCAGTTTTGTGATGGGGAGGAAGGAAAATCCCTTCTGTCCCCAGCATTCTTAATTTCTACAAAGTCCACCCTGCTTTTTCCCCTAAACTACGGAGAGCCTTTCATAGGAAATGTGCTCGAGTCCCTGAATCTTCACCCTTTTCTGCACCTTTCCAGAATCTTCAGGACTGTTCACTGTTTTAACTCAGCTGTGCTAAAAGGGGGAATCTCCCCAAGGACTTAGCACCCGGCACCTCGTACAGCCCAGCATCTGGCTCAGTTATCAAAGTAACACAATTCCTGTTCCCTCAGAAAAGGAGAAGCTGCCTCTGACAAGGGCTATAATGGATTGATAGCCTGTGACCATTTGAGAGACAGGAGGTGGCAGAGATAGAGAGAAAACGGACCTCTCTTGGGGACCTCTATAGTCACCTAAATACTTGACATGCTCTGAAATCAGGCCAGAGAAGTGGGTTTTCTCGCAACAAGAGGCCCAGTTTAGCCAGCAGAAAGGCCACTGTGGAAAATCTGCCACACCTTTCCACACCAGGGTTGCCAACTGACCGGAGGAGCGGGGGGAGAGCCTGGTCTTCTCATCTATTGGTTTCAGGCCAGCGGCCAGGCCAGCAAAGCACATGGCCCGTGTTCCTTCCAGATTTGAGGTGAACTGACTGGTTTTGCATCGGGCTCCACCTCCCAGGCCCACCAGACACCATCTGGCCCCTGCCTACAGAGAAAATAATGTCTAGAAGCCATATTGGTGGGGGAAGAAATCTGAGGGGAAACTGAAATGTATGCAGTATTTAGTTCCTTGGTTTTGCTGTACATTAAAAATAACAATATTTATAATTTTCATTATAAAAACACACATACACAAAAAAGAATTATATTAAAAAACCAAATAAAGAAGTAACCATATTTTGTATATGAGATATAATTATGGAGTTACATATTTTTCCCCAACCATTTATTAACTCTAAACCATCTCTCTTGAAAAGCCTTATCCTCTTTCCTTGAAAGAATCATGTTCAACGTGTCCATTTCTGCCGCATCACAGATTTTTATAATCAACTCCTCTCTAACAGGTAGGTTTTCAGATTTCCAACATTTGGCAACCAATATCCTGGCTGCAGTAAGGATATATGACAAAATACATATTTTCATCATCCCTATATCCATCCGGTATCATATTGAGTCTGGATCGGAGAATGGATTAAAAACCCGAATGACGGACTAATGGAACGAGAATCTGCAGGGCTAGAGAACGGACTGCCATTGCCTTCTTCTTTGGATTGAAAAATTAACTTCGAAAAACAAAGGACAAGACAAAAACCAGGACAGTTTACTTCAGACTAGGGGATCTTTAAGAGAAAGAATCAGCCCTATGATATCTCCTGTTATGTCAACAATTAGGAATGCCAACCTCCAGGTGGAACTAGAGATGTAAAATTTCCGGAAATTTTGAAAGCTCGGAAAAAAAACGTTTTTTTCCTGGATTTTTTCGGGGGAAAATGGAAATTTTGGGGGAAATTGAAAAAATGCTACATTAGCATTTCTTTTGTCTTTTCTAGATTGAAAGTCATTCTGTTACTTTAGGAACATAAAATATGACTATGGACATTTTTATTTGGCATGAAATTACCACAACTAGCATATTAAAAATATAGTGTATCCAAACAATTATTAGAAACAGAATACCCACCCACATGCAAAAACAAAACTGAAATCTTTTTATTTTCTTCTGACAATAGCACCTTCTAAAGGAAGAAATGCATCTTGTTCTTGCATTGGAGAGTTCAGTTTGTAACTAGGACTTGCTTGTCCTCAGTGCACAGAAATTAGATCAATCTGATACCATGTATATATATTTTAGAAATGATTTGGAAAATATTTGAACACCTTGTCTTAAAATATTTTATTCATCATGTTAAAATAAAACGTTCCATAATCATTTTTTTCTTTTCTTTTCTTTTTTCAATTTTTCCAATTTTTCGGAAAAAAACAAAAAATCTTCAGGGTAAAAACGGGGAAAAAACCGTTTTTTCCCGAATTTTTCCGGTTTTTTTCCGGGCCTTCACATCTCTAGGTGGAACCTGGGGATCTCCCAGAATTACATTTCATCTCCAGACTAAATAGACAAGTGTGCCCTGAAGAAAACAGCTGCCTTGGAGAGTGAACTCTATGGCATGGTACCCCACTGAAGTCTCTGTCCTCGTTTGAATCCAAACCAATATCTCTAGGAGTTTTCCAAGCTGGATCTGTCAACCTGAGCCACCCTCATCCCCAGCCGGTGGTCAGGGGGAACCTGGCAACTATCGCCAATACAGGCACGCTACAATAAGCACAAGAGAGAAAGCAACAGTTTTCTAATTTTCAAAGATATGACAGACTCAGAAGGTGAAATCAGATCTTGGCAAAGGTTTCAAGAAGAAGGGACGAAGATACAATGGTGGGTCTACCTTCAATTAACTTCTAGATTTAAGAAAGATCTCATAGAAAGAGACTGAGTAAGAGACTTGACTGAGTTTGAAAAGATCATCATACAACACAAAAACTGTTTGCTAGAACGGTTCTATAAATTATTACTTCAATATGATACAGAAACGGAAAAAGTTAAAATTTGCATGATAAAATCTATGGATGAAAGGCATAAAATTTACAGCGTGCCAGGCCCTGAGAGAAAACTGGTATAGGATGTTTTTTTCAGTGTTATCTCACTCCTATGGATATCCATCAAATGGACAAGCATTATAAAGGAACTTATTGGCAATGTAAGGAAGTAGAAGGCACGTTTTATCATATGTGGTGGTCTTGCAAAAAAAGAGAGAGGAAGTATTGGATTGAAATACATGCAGAGATCCAGAAAATTCTTTAAATTAAATTTCCACTGAATCCAGAGACGTGAAATCAGATCTTGGCAAAGGTTTCAAGAAGAAGGGACGAAGATACAATGGTGGGTCTACCTTCAATTAACTTCTAGATTTAAGAAAGATCTCATAGAAAGAGACTGAGTAAGAGACTTGACTGAAAAGATCATCATACAACACAAAGATTGTTTGCTAGAACGGTTCTATAAATTATTACTTCAATATGATACAGAGATGGAACAAGTTAAAATTTGCATGATAGAATGGATGCAGAATGTTGATAAAGCGATAAAATCTATGGATGAAAGGCATAAAATTTACAGCGTGCCAGGCCCTGAGAGAAAACTGGTATAGGATGTTTTTTTCAGTGTTATCTCACTCCTATGGATATCCATCAAATGGACAAGCATTATAAAGGAACTTATTAGCAATGTAAGGAAGTAGAAGGCACGTTTTATCATATGTGGTGGTCTTGCAAAAAAAGAGAGAGGAAGTATTGGATTGAAATACATGCAGAGATCCAGAAAATTCTTTAAATTAAATTTCCACTGAATCCAGAGACCATGCTATTGGGAATGATTCCAGATAATGTGGGGGAAAATCACAAGATTTGCTCAGATATATGTTAACTGCAGCAAGAGCACAATTTGCATCTATTTGGAAAACAGAAGATTGTCCAACGAGAGAAGCCCAGTGTGATAAATTAGCTGAATATACTGTAATGGCGAAGTTAATGAATCAGGTAAACAAAAGACTAAGTAAAAAATTTCAGCAGAAATGGAAAGCATATTACTCATTTTATGGTAAAGGTTAATAACTGAAATAAAAAGTTGCCACCTTCTGAAATTATCATAGTCATTGTTAAGGTAAAATATTCTTTATAGTTATCTATTTTATCAAAAAGGTTTAAAATACTTAATACAAGTTACTTAATACAAGTAAGCAATATGTCGAATTTTCTTTCTAGAAAAAGAAAATGCTACTCCACAATTGCTATATCACATTGTTTAAAAATCGGTATGCTTCAAAAAACCCACTGATATTCTGAGAAATTTATGTAATTGAGCTGAGAAATCCTACTCTTTATCTAAGTATTGTATTATATATTAGAACTGTGTCCTCAACAAATGTAAAATGTAAATGCTTCTGATGATTAATGACTATTTGATACCCTTTCCCCCTTTGTTCTTCTATACCCCTCCAATTATATAATAAATAAAATATATACAAAATGATGTGGTACAAGTCAATACATTTGACATGAAGAGACATCCAATATGCAATGTACAAAGACTACAGAAAACTGAATAAACATAGCCTATCAGATATGATCCAGAGTGCATATATATTGCAGAAAAATAGTATTATATCACTAAACAAACACAACAGTGCAATCCACGTAGCAAACACCTCAAGAGATGGAAACTACGGTTTCCACTGTGACCTGAAGACATGTTTACCTTTGTTTTGGCCAGCTAAGGAGCTGGGGAAAGAAAGGCAAAAACAGAAAGCACAAATTTTGTAGTAAACCAAAGAAAGCATTATTTGGCAAGAAATGGTTTCATATAGTCACAAGAGAATAGCAGCATATTTGGATACCAAGTTAAATTTTATAACATTGAAAACAGTGAATTCAACAGTGTATTATCATCCGAATTATAGCACATGTATTGCTGCCAAAATTGTTTATTCTTAAACAAACAGTCTGGAAAACATGTTACATGTGTCTAAAGGATACAAAGGCATTAGCTTATCCAATGCTTGTTTACTTTGATTTACCCCCACTTTCCTCCCCAACGGGGACCCAAATTGGCTTACAACATTCTCCTCCCCTCCTCCCTTTTGTCCTCACAACAACCCTGTCAGGCATTAGGAGAAGCTTTTACAGAAGGAAGCCCACTTTGTTAATGAAACCTTACACTACAATAAAAATGTGTTCTGAAGGTGCCACAAGACCTGTCTGGTTCAGGGATAATTCCTGAAAAGTGGAAGCCAAACAAGGACGGCCACTGCTACGCAACGCTCAGCACCAGCAAGCCAGTGCCCATTCCATACTTTATGAAGCTTGTGCACCCTTAAGATCAGGCCAGGTCTACTCCCAACAGCATCAAGCGCTGTCCTTGATGATGCCCCATCCTGCACAGATTTAAAAGCCAAAAGGATGGACCACAAGTGGTCTGCAGTGTGCTGCTCATAAACATGCAGCACATTGTGGCCCTGGGGGTCCTTGCTCACTAAGGACTGGATGGCGCAAGGTGGTGTGTCACAAATAGGAGCAGAGAGCAAACTGTTCACAACCACCGATCCATACCCCGCTCTCCTACGGGGGGGGGCACTCCTCTGGCTCCAGGCTCAGACATCCTCCTCACCCTATCCTTGCGGTGGTTCTCCAAGTCAGACCAAAAAGACTGAACTGGATGCCATTAGCAACCTCTGTGAGCGCCATTTTCCAAGAGGGACTGGCGGCATTTCGCCAGCCAGGGTCAGATTGCACATTCAGCGTGTAACAGCAAACCTGCCCAAATGTCCAAAGAGGCTGCCTGTCAAGCGAGAGCATTATAAAACCCATGAAGATCCAGAGAACCCCAACGATGTTTCCAGAAACCCTGGATTCTGTGGCTGCATAACGGATGCCTCCTGAGCAAATCTGCATCGCCTGTGCACAACTTACTCCACAAGTTCTTCTACTTTGCACAGGTAATTCTGGCTTGCTAGTCGTAAGGAAAGATTGAAGATTGAAGGTCAAAGAAGACGGGGACAGCAAAGAATGAGATGGTTAGACAGTGTCATCGACGCAACGAACATGAAATTGAGCCAACTTCAGAGGACGGCGGAAGACAGGAGGGCCTGGCGGGAGCTGGTCCATGGGGTCGCGAAGAGTCGGACTCGACTGTGTGACTGAACAACAACAAGTCGTAAGGACATAATGCGCTGAGAGGAGCAGGGAGATCTGGGCCACAATCCCCTCTGGCTTCCAAGGGGTTGCCAAGCCCTGCCCTGCTGGCACCTCCAAGCTGATCTTTGCACCCATAACGGCTAGAAACTTATGCCTTTCT
>NW_015163101.1:326489-330222 GCF_001447785.1 Gekko japonicus | reverse complement strand
TAATCCCACATTCTGAGGGGAACTTGTCCTGCATTCCAGCAGAACCAAAATACACAAATGCAGCCAGGGCTACAGTCCTGCTAAAAACAGGACAGGTTGAAAGGAAGCAGGGATAGAACAAGGGCCGCTGATGGACCTCGGGCTGCCAGCCTTCAGGTGGGGCTCGGAGTTCCCTGGGAACTTCCAGACTCCAGGGCTGCTCAGTTCCGTCAGAGGAAACAACAGATTTAGAGGGTGGATTCGATGGCATCACATTTGGAGTCCTTCCCTTCCCCAGGCTCTGCTCCCAAAACCCCAGGAAGGTCCCTAATTCAGGCAACCTTAACTAAACCTCAGCAGGGAGGAGGGGGAAGACAAAGGGGCCAGCAGCCAAAAACCAGAGAAGGCCCAGCCTCCTGGTTCCCTGTCACAATCCCCCTGACTGCCATCAGGACAGGAGAAGATTGTCTCTGGCAGAGAAGCTGGCTCCAAGACTCAGTCAGTCACAGGTCTTGAGAGACCTTATTGGAGAACAGCAGGAAAGCCTTCTCTGAAAGCTGGCCCTGTGGGAGTTGTGACAATGGGTCTTCTTTTTTTGGTCACAAAACTTTTATTTTTGGATATAATATCACATTTAACATTTACTTACCCTTCGCAAATACCCACATTTCCCTTCCCTCCCTCCCTCCCTCTCTAATGGCTTCCCGCAGTGCTCTACCCTACTTCTCTTTACATTTCTTATACTTATTTCTACACTCTAAATTCCATTACTAGATAAGATTTCTGTCAATATTGTTCTAAATACAATAAACTACGTTTAACATCCCAGTTTTCCTCTAGGTAGTCCTTTAGGTCCTTCCAGTCTTCAAAAAATTCTTGATCCTCTTTGTTATTCAACTTTCTTGTTATCTTGTGTGACAATGGGTCTTCTGATAGACAAGCTTACTTGTCAAGTGACACACACACTTGGAAGTGCGCCTTGGGCAAAGTTCACTTGAGGGTTAATCCGAGATCTTGGTGTTCCCGAAGGCATGCAGTCAAGGCCAGGCCATATGCAACTTTCCTTCCCCTGCCTGAGTGGGGGGGGGGGCTGGAACCATTGCCTTATCCCCCCATCATGCCACTGGGGGGGGGGGATGCTAGATCTCATGAACACATGGCAGGCCACTGTTCCACCAAGGTCAGTCCTGTCACCTCTGACTGGCAATGGCTCTCAGGCGGAGGTCTTTTGCATCAACTCCTACCTCGACTTTTAACTAGAGGTGCCTGGGATTGAATGTGGTATCTTTGGTGGGAAAAGCAGATGCTTTGGTGTAGTGGTTAAGTGCATGGACTCTAATCTGGGAGAGCAGGGGTTGACTCCCCACTCCTCCACTTGCAGCTGCTGGATGACCTTAGGCAAGCCATAGTTCTGTCAGAGCTGTTCGCTCAAGGACAGTTCTGAAAAGACCTCTCTCAGCCCCACCTACCTCACGGGGTGTCTGTTGTGGGGAGGGGAAGGGAAAGGAGTTTGTAAGCCGCTCTGAGACTCCGAGTGAAGGGTAGCATATAAATCCAATCTCTTCTTCTTCTACCACAGAGCCACAGCCTCTCTCAAGAGGGCCTCGTGGGGACTGGGGAGCTGCTGTCTCTGCCTGTGGCTAAGTGGACCAGTTGGCACCGAATGCAGACCAGAGATTTCCAGATATTATGAAGCCCCAGGCAAAAAACACTTTTTCCTCAGGGAAAATGGAAATGGGGGGAGGGTTGGGGGGGAAGGAAACACACAACCTAAACCTGCAATCCTAAGAACACTTTCCAGGGAGTAAGCCACACCAACTAAAATGGGATTTACTTCTGAGCTGATTTGCTCACAATTGCTCCCTTCGGGGCAGCACTTATATGCAGCTGTCGCCTATAAAATTGTATTTTCTGATGCATTTATGGAATTTAAACCCAACAATACCATAGCCTTCTACAAGCAACACTGCATATGTACTCAGTACTAAAATGTGTGTGAGAGCTGCAAACTGGTGCTTTCTTTAATATCTTAGTGCATTTCACTCATTCCAGATGGAGGGGAAACATTCCATAGGAGGGGTTTTTTGGTGTTCCCAAAAATTTCCAAGAGAAAAACTGTGTGTGTGGGGGGGAGAACGCCTCTGCAACAAACATTTCCCACCCTTCCTTAATTCAGAGAAGACAGAGGCGAAGCTGGTGGGCAGCACTCAGCCCTTGGGAGAGGTCAGCGTGCCTGTTAAAGACGGAGCGGAAGCACCCTCGTCGGAACAAAGCCAGGCTCGCCATGTCCTCGAGTCTGTCCCCTCTGCCCTGGACAAGTACCTCGTGGTCACCTTTGACCAGCTGTACTCCCCCAAAAAGGCGCTGCCACCGCTGGGGTCAGAAGTAACCTCACCCACTTCACCCTGCTTGACTGCCTGTACTCCCCAAAAAAGGCGCTGCCACCGATGGGGTCAGAAGTGACCTCACCCACTTCACCCTGCTTGACTGCTGCCAGTGCTCTATGGCGAGACTGCCCCCGGAGATGACTCAGGCTTCTGCTGGTGAGAGATGCAGCTGCATGACTGACTCCTGAGGCATATTGGGGTGGAGGGAGGGCTGTGAGCTTTTGATACCAGAACTCCAGCAACTGCACCGGCTTCTAGGCTCATGCAAGTCACTGGCACCTTCCTCTAAACCACTGCAGCCTGCGATTGGCGGGCCCGTCTCCTGACCTGCCACTCCTGATACCAGTCCCAGCCATCTCCATGAGATATTCCAGACCCTGCTCCAAATATCCTCCCAGTGCAAGGCGCAACATCCGCTAATGAGAACAGGATCTCAACGATGCCTCAACAGACCAGCACAGCCCAAGCGCATCAGAAGCTGGAAGCTAAGCAGGGTCGGCCCCAGCCAGCACCTGGGTGGCAGAGTGCCAAGGAAGCCCAGGGTCGCTACACGGAGGCAGGCAATGGCAAACCACCTCTGTTCCTCTCTTGCATGGAACATCTGTCCACTGAGTGAGGTCACCCTGTGTTGGCTGTGCCTCCATGGCACATTCGTATTCTTCTCAGTAAGAGCTAGAGATGTAAAATTTCTGGAAATTTTGAAGCTCGGGAAAAAACCCAGGTTTTTTCCAGTTTTTTTCGGGGGGAAATGAAATTTTTTGGAAAAACTGAAAAAAAAATGCACTTCTTTTGTCTTTTCTAGATTGAAAGTCATTTTGTTACTTTAGGAACATAAAATATGACTATGGACATTTTTACTTGGCATGAAAGAATCACAACTAGCAGGGCTATTTTTGGGCAGGAACGCACAGGAATGGAGTTCCGGCTGGCTCCCAAGTTGGCCACGCCCAGCAGGAACTCATTAGCATAATAGGCCACACCCAACAGCAGGAACTCATTAGGATTGGCTACATTAGGGGTGTGTGGCCTAACATGCAAAGGAGTCCCTGCTACAAAAAAGCCCTGGGTTTTGACAACAAACAAGGTAAACAGTATAAGAAGCAAAAGGTGGGTGTGGCTGGATGATCACACTTCTGGTAACATGGGGGTGCGGCCTAATGTGCTAATGAGCTGTGCTGTCAGGGGTGTGGCCCAATATGCTAATGAGTTTCTGCTGTTGGGTGTGGCCTATTATGCTAATAAGTTCCTGCTGGGCTTTTTCTACAAAAAGAGCCCTGACACTAGCATATTAAAAATATAGTGTATCCAAACAATTATTACAAACAGAATACCCACCCACATGCAAAAACAAAACTGAAACCTTTTTA
>NW_015163101.1:306310-325714 GCF_001447785.1 Gekko japonicus | reverse complement strand
CTTCCTCTCCCCTCTTTTTATAAAGGCTGGCAGTTGGTGGCTGATAGTCCATAGAACAATTAGCATTTTGTTCTAAATGGGGCTAATTTTAGAGGGGGGCCGTGTTGGGGGGGTGAGTCTTCTTCGAGAGTCAGAACTTCACTTTGACTCTCGAAAGCTCCTACCGCCCCCTCCCCCCAAAAAAAATCTTGTTGGACTCTTAAGGTGCTCCTGGATTCAAATCTGGCTGTTTACCATGAAGACTGTTGGAGGATTTTATTGTCACTTCTGTTTACTGTCAAATTATGTTTCTTGGCGATTCCCGAGATGCCGCATTTCTGTATGTGGCTCTCCCAGCACAGGAAAAGCAGAGCCGAGCCAGTATTTCAAGGCCATCAAGCTGACCGGCATCACAGCCTCTCGTTGTCCCACACACCTCAAGGTTTTCAGTCCTTTCCCAAGAGGTTCATCTGGGGTCATCTGCCCACCACCACCCCCTTCCTCAGGGCACCAAGACCTGGAAAGTGGACCATTCTTCAGAGCGATGAGCTCATGTGCTGGTGGCCACCTGCCCAGCCTCGCCTCGCAAGAAGACACTGGATTTTGCTGGTATTATTATCCTAACCGGTTGCAACGGGTAGGGCTACAGGGGATGTCTGAGACCTTTCCAAGAGAAATCTAATAATGCAGTAAATAAGATCGGAGGCAAGGGAACGGCAGGGAAGCCCCGTGATGGATGGGCTAGGATCCCACAGAGGCAGTCCTTTCACACCGAAAGCCGAAGGCCTGCCTTTAGAATAAGAAAGACCTCCTGAGATTTCATCGGAGCTCACGCAAGAGGGGGAGCAGCACCCCTTGCACCAAGCGGGACTGCGGCTGGGTCCTGAGCCAAGTGCCAAATGGCCGGGGTCCAAGGCCGAGGGCTCAGAGAGGGCCTCGAAATGCCAAGGAGGCTTTGCCGCAGTTCAAGATAAAGGTGGTGATGGATGCAGAAAGTAACCCTCTTTAGCACTTCCAGCCCATGATGTAGGGGCTGCCTCTTATCTCCTTGCAGGCACAAGCCGAGAAGTCACTCAGCCAAAGAAAATCCCTCTGGTAGGAGACCAAGTACATCTGCTTCATCACACACACAAAACAGCAGGCTCGCCTGGAGGGGGCAGGAGGGGGAGGGATGGCAGCTGCTGGAGGCAGAAAGGCAAGGCAGCCCCCCCCCCAAATCTTAACCTCCCACCACGCAATTCTGTAGCACAAGACACCTGACAAAACGGTGAAAACAGTCAGTTCCACCAGACACTGGGTGTGTTCAGACGGGGGCTTTATATCGGTTAGGGTGCCGGTTCCAACCGTTGTACTCACCGGCGTTCAGACGGGGCACATCTGCCTCCTGTCCCTAACCGGTGTAAAGCCCTTTACACCGTTACACTCTGCCACCAGGTCCCAAGTGGTGGTATACTGAGTGCAACCAAAGGGGCCTGGGGGCCACTGCCGCATGTCTCCCCCTCTGCACAACCGCTCCCTTGGCAAGGAAGGCGCTTCCTTGGGTCACGTCACATTTCAGAGTCCCCAGCCCCGTTTTTACTCTCCACCTCAGCCTTGGCACATCCAGGTTGCTCACACCTCACGGCCACTGCCTTCCAGCAAAGTTCACACCAGCAGAGACCAGGCAAAATTCTTTGGCTGGTCCAGCTGAGCTCCACGTTTGATTGACCTGAAGGATTCATCTTGGTAAGCACCTGAAAGTGCGTGTAGAGACCAGGGTTCCCTCTCAGCTGAGTTAGTGTGAGCTAGCTCACAGCTTTTTAGCCTCCAGCTCACACATTTTTGTCTTAGCTCAGGAAGGATGGCTCCGGAGCAAACTAATTTATGCAGTAGACAAATCGCTCAGTCACAACTTTGAGGCCAGCAGCTCACAAAGTTGAATTTTTGCTCACAAGACTCCACCGCTTAGAGGGAGCATTGGTGATGACATCACTGCCCCCACCCTTTCCCACCACAGCCGTGCCAAGCAGCTTCTCTGCCAGTGTGGAAAAGCCACAGCAGACCCAGGACAGCCAAGAGGAAGCGCTGCACACAATGGAGCATAACCTGCGGAATTCACTGCCACAAGATATAAAAGGCCGTTAGCTTAGTCCAGGGCTTTTCTTTCTTTCTTTTTGAAAAAGAGGTGCCAGAACTCTCAAGAGGGAAGTGAAGTTTTCAGTCTGTATGCTGAAAAGTCATGAACTTTTAAACATTTTTAAAAGAATTTTGTTGGAAGAGGTTCTGGAACTCTGTTCCAGCCTGTTCCCCCAGAAAAAAGCCCTGACTTAGTCTGGTTTAATGAAGGATTAGGCAAATTAATGGAAGTCTCTCCATGGCCTTTTATTTATTTATTTATTTTATTAATTTAATTTATACCCCGCCCTCCCCGCGAGCAGGCTCAGGGCGGCTTACATAATCGCTCTATAATGACCACCAATTCACATAAAACAATTTAAAATTTCAAATACAATATACCAACATTATCTAAGACCGGAGCCTCTGTGTTCAGAAGTAGGGCTGAATATCAGATACTGGGGGAAACACTCCCCCCCCCACCCCCGAGTTCCCTCTTTTGAAATCAAATGCTGCTGTTTTGGACTCTAGGAGTAACTTTTCATTGACATGAATGCTGAACTTAATAGGACTGTGGTCACGGTGCCCAACTGGCGCGACAACCTCGACATCTCTCTCTAGGTCTTGAGATCCAAGCCCAAGCCCCTACTCCTATGGTTGGCTCTGCGACCAACTGTTCCAGCGCACAGTCATTTATGATGTCTATGAATCTCATTTCTCGAGCACATCACTCGAGCACATGTTTACCCAGCCCATGTGAGGGTAGCTGAAGTCTCCCAGCAACTCACCATTATCTGCTTTAGGCACCTCCCTTATTTTCTTCTCCATCTCAACAACAGCTTCGCGGGTTTGATCAGCTGGGCAATTGTACACACACACACCCCTTGAAAATGTGCTATTTCCACCCAGGATGATCCTGTCAGGGAGTTCATTCCCCTAATGTTTTCTAGTTTATTTGACTCTATGCATGCTCTCTTTGATGCACAACGCACCTACGCACCTCCCCCAACACGTCCCTCCTTGTCCTGTTTACGGAGCTTACACCCAGGGATGACCGTATCCCACTGGCTTCCCCCTTCCCACCATGCTTCCGAAACACTCACTATATCTAAATTGTCATTTAGCGCCAACCACTCCAGCTCCCCCATCTTTGCTCTAGAGCATCACCAGGCGGTTTGGATAAAGATGTAGAGAGCTGAATATCATCAGCATATTGATAACTGTCAATTCCAAAACCACAGATGGTTTCGCCTAAGAGCTTTACATAGAGACTGAATAGCACAGGGGATGTGACTGAGCCCTCAGGAACTACACAAGGCAAGTTGTACACTCATGACAACTGTTCTCCAATGCCAACCCATAATGAACAGCTTAAACCAGTTCAAAGGGCTTCCCTTAATCCTACCTCCAACCATCTCAACAAGATGGCATGGTCTACCATATCAAAGGACGTTGATAAATCCTGCAACAGCAACAAAGAGACACAGCCCCCTCTGTATTCAAATGGAGAGCACCAACCAAAGCCAACAGTGCCATCTCCATCCCACGGCCTGGCCTGAAGCTACACTGGAAGGGGTTTCCTGCAGAAGAGTCATCCGGGAAGACCTGAAGGTGTTCTGCAATGGTTCTACCAATATTGCCTAGGAATGAAATGAGGGACCGATATGGCAGATGGCCATCTATGCTGCCATGATGTTTATGGGCTGGGGTTCATTTGCTTGACCTGTGTACCAGCCGCTGCTGCATTCCTTCTTTGCTCCTGTAATGCTTTATTATCACTGACCTTGTAGATTGCCGGTGTAGTGTCTGGGCATCATGTAACCATGGGATCACTTTCAATTCCCAGCTTCGCTCTAACGGCCTGGGGCCCCTTCTCCCACGTGCGGGAGCCAGGCCTATTGGCCTATGGATGGGGGGAAGTGCATACGAATACCCTATATCCCATTGTGCTTGCAGAAACATCACCATTCTTAACAGCGACCATGTTACTGCATCTATAGCTCTGCAATAAAGTATAACCTTTCGGACTAGCATGTACTCAGTTGTTGGCTGTGGAACCTGACAGCAATGCTGATTCCGTGAACTTAGGCAGATCATGAGAGGGAGGGTAGAAAAAGTTGTATCAGTGCTTAGTTCTTGTGGCCCTTTCAGGGAAATGCTGATCGCCCCTTTGGGGTCCAGAAGCAATTTTTTCCAGGCCAGTTTGGCCAGGGATCCTGGAGGGTTTTTGTCATCTTCTGGGCATGGAACATGGGTGACTGGGGGTGTGGGGGGAAGGTATTTGTGAATTTCCTGCATTGTTCAGAGGGCTGGACTAGATGACCTTAGAGGTCCCTCTATGATCCTTACAAAATTCCAGCAATTTATCTTTTCACTTTATTTATACCTTGCCTTTCTCTCCAATAGGGACCCCAAACAGCATGCACTGCCATTATACCCTCACAATCCTATTAGGCCGGTTAGGCTGAGCGCAAGTCACTGGGCCAAGACCATTCAGCAAGCTTCCATGGCAGAGTGGGGAGTCGAACCTGGGTCTGCCAGACCCCAACCCCACACTGTGAACACGACCACCAGACCACGACCCAAATGGGCCAGGTTCCAGAGGGCAAGAGGCAGCCTTCTGAGACCCCAAGATTCCGCTGACAGCCATTATGGTAAACAGATCAAAATGATCCATAAATGGGACGGACAGAATACCAAACATTTCTGGTGTCTCATTTGTATGACAACAAGCATCCTAATCAGAAGATATCTGGAAGATTTCCTGAGCCAAAAAAACAACAACATTTACTAGAGCTCCACAGCTGATCTTCAGATCCTGCGAATTTCCAGACTCCGATGCTGGAGTCAAGCAAGGACTCTTCAAGTCCCAGCCTCTCCAGGACCCCCACCGAGGCCAAAGGGGCCTGGGGGCCACTGCCGCATGTCTCCCCCTCTGCACAACCGCTCCCTTGGCAAGGAAGGCGCTTCCTTGGGTCACGTCACATTTCAGAGTCCCCAGCCCCGTTTTTACTCTCCACCTCAGCCTTGGCACATCCAGGTTGCTCACACCTCACGGCCACTGCCTTCCAGCAAAGTTCACACCAGCAGAGACCAGGCAAAATTCTTTGGCTGGTCCAGATGAGCTCCACATTTGATTGACCTGAAGGATTCTTGGTAAGAACCTGAAAGTGCGTTTAGAGACCAGTGTTCCCTCTAAGCTGAGTTAGTGTGAGCTAGCTCACAGCTTTTTAGCCTCCAGCTCACACATTTTTGTCTTAGCTCAGGAAGGATGGCTCCAGAGCAAACTATTCTCGAGCACATCACTTGAGCACATGTTTACCTAGCCCATGTGAGGGTAGCTGAAGTCACCCAGCAACTCACCATTATCTGCTTTAGGCACCTCCCTTATTACGGTTAGTTAAGCAATGAACAGATGACTGCCTATTTTAATGACTGAGGAAAGGCGACCTGAGTCAGGATTGCTTTATTGATGGACATCAGGGACTCACCGATATGGCAGATGGCCATCTATGCTGCCATGATGTTTATGGGCTGGGGTTCATTTGCTTGACCTGTGTACCAGCCGCTGCTGTATTCCTTCTTTGCTCCTGTAATGCTTTATTATCACTGATCTTGTAGATTGCCAGTGTAGTGTCTGGACATCATGTAACCATGGGATCGCTTTCAATTCCCAGCTTCGCTCTAACGGCCTGGGGCCCCTTCTCCCACGCGCGGGAGCCAGGCCTATTGGCCTATGGATGGGGGGAAATGCATACGAATACCCTATATCCCATTGTGCTTGTAGAAACATCACCATTCTTAACAGTGACCATGTTACTGCATCTATAGCTCTGCAATAAAGTATAACCTTTCGGACAAGCGTGTACTCAGTTGTTGGCTGTGGAACCTGACATCTGACAGCAATACTGATTCCGTGAACTTAGGCAGATCATGAGAGGGAGGGTAGAAAAAGTTGTATCAGTGCTTAGTTCTTGTGGCCCTTTCATTTCCCACTCAGGGAAATGCTGATCGCCCCTTTGGGGTCCAGAAGCAATTTTTTCCAGGCCAGTTTGGCCAGGGATCCTGGAGGGTTTTTGTCATCTTCTGGGCATGGAACATGGGTGACTGGGGGTGTGGGGGGAAGGTATTTGTGAATTTCCTGCATTGTTCAGAGGGCTGGACTAGATGACCTTAGAGGTCCCTCTATGATCCTTACAAAATTCCAGCAATTTATCTTTTCACTTTATTTATACCTTGCCTTCCTCTCCAATAGGGACCCCAAACAGCTTGCACTGTACTCTCTTCCATTATACCCTCACAATCCTATTAGGCCGGTTAGGCTGAGCGCAAGTCACTGGGCCAAGACCACTCAGCAAGCTTCCTTGGCAGAGTGGGGAGTCGAACCTGGGTCTGCCAGACCCCAACCCCACACTGTGAACATGACCACCAGACCACGACCCAAATGGGCCAGGTTCCAGAGGGCAAGAGGCAGCCTTCTGAGACCCCAAGATTCCGCTGACAGCCATTATGGTAAACAGATCAAAATGATCCATAAATGGGCCAGACAGAATACCAAACATTTCTGGTGTCTCATTTGTATGACAACAAGCATCCTAATCAGAAGATATCTGGAAGATTTCCTGAGCCAAAAACCCCCCAAAACCCTTTGCTAAAAGTGCCACAGCTGATCTTCAGATCTTGCGAATTTCCAGACTCCAATGCTGGAGTCAAGCAAGGACTCTTCAAGAACTGAGCTGGGCACAAACCTGTGGATGCAACGGCAGCCGAGGCGGACGATTCCTGTGCTGCCATCGAGGCCACCTCACAGGTCTTCCAAGGAGTCCTCTACCATTTCAGAGAAAAAAGCCACTTGGAACCAGGGCCCCTTTCAGACAGCCTCTTTGTAATCTGTTTTAGTAGCAGGTTGCTAATGGTTTTTTGTGGGTCAGTTCAGACACAACTGTTTCAGCAACCGGCTGCTGACAGATTTTATTTACCTGTTCATATAAAGCCACTTACGTCCTGTTGGCAAAGCGGGGCTGAGCCGTTTTTGAGGAAACCTGCTTTCTTCCATTTTCATCTCTCCTCCGTTACGCTTCTGAATCGCTGTGGTATGCTGTTTAGCGTGTCCACAGTGCTCCCAACAATGCCGCTTCCCCTTGCCTTCCCCCCCCCCCAAAATGGTTTAGGTTGAGTGCTACAGCACCACTGAGATGTCTCGACTCCACTGAGAGACTATACTCGCTTAGCGCTACAGCTTAGAGCATTTAAGGGGGAAAGGTGAGGAAGATCGCGTGGCAAAAAAGAGGGGGGGGAGCAATGCAGTTTGAAATGGCCACAGCACTTCAGAAGGGGCTCATTAACGGGATGAAGTTTGCTGTATGAAACTCCCGTCCCCATACCAAATTACTCGGAACTGGGCCAACAATGGATAACATCCAGTTTAGAATGGCAATGTGAAAGGGGCCCAGTACGTGTGAGACCTGCGTTCAAATCCCACGCCCACTGTGGACTCCACACTACCTCGCCTCAGCCCTGCATCCGAACGGAAAGGGGCAATCAAGCGGGTGCCTCAGATGGGGATTCCAAGGTAAGGACAGAACAGGAGTTAATGTTGTATATGCCATTAAAGGTCTATTGATTAATTGATTGATTGACAGAACAGGAGTAGCCGACACACTGGCAGAAGATTAACTAGCTAGTGCCCAGTGTACGTAAGAATGCCCCCTCCCGGCACAGATCAAAATCGGCACCGCTCCCAACCATCTGTGCACATGGTGGTTTTCCTGGGGAATCGTGAAAGAGAAAGGTGGCAGATGAGGGTCAGCCCACTATTTGTACGGGGGAAAGGAAACATGCCCCTCACTCTAGATTTCACACACCCCACTCCCCAAAGGGGTCAATACAGGCATAACCCCACACACCCGGGGCAGAGGAGAGGGGAGAGCCAGGAGCCCCCCCCCAGCTGTAGCAGGATGGATACTGACGGAAGGGAAGAGGAAAACCAGAAACCAGCCAGGACCCCTCCCCCCCCCGTCCTGTTCCGATAGCAGGTACACAGCTTTTTCTTAGCCGGGGAGGGGGGAGGGAGTAGACCACAAATTCCCCAATGAGACAAAGAAAGCATTCAGGCAGGTTGCAAAGTGGTACCACTAGATTACAGGATGAAAAGCAGAGACTCTGCCGATGCCTGTCCACATCCTGCTCTTAGTCTCCCCCTGGGTTGCGTCTGTTATCCCATGCTGGAGAGGAAAGGCAAGAGCGACACACACCCCCTTCAATTAAATAAGACCAAAAAAGGAAGACAAACAGGGGCGATGCTCTGAAAATGCCTCTGTTCCTCCAGTCCCACCAGGAACTCTTCCTGCATTTATTCCTGGGCTACTTCACTGGGTTTGCTTTTGTTTCTGTGGGGAAGGACGAGTTCCGGTGCTGCGATTCTGTCGTAGGGACCGTCTCACCCCAGTCTTGTTCCACCCGTACTGGCTTCCAAGTTGCTTCCATGGTCAAGGTGCCGGTATTAACTGCTCTCAAGCCCTGTATAGTCTGGGACCAACATGCCGCAAGGGCCACCTTCTCCCACACAAACCTTCCTGCCCACTCTGGTCATCCCCAGTGGCTCTGCACCAGCTGTTCCCGCCGCCGTCTCAGGTGGGAGATTCGTCTGCCTCCCTCTGTCGGTGTCCTCTGCCTGCAGGTGAAGGCCCTTTTGTTTTGTCTGGCAGACCCCCAATATTGGCCCTCCTTCTAGTGCCGCTTACGGTCTTTAATTGTTATATGTTGTAATCTTGTTATATGTTATATGAAATTGTTAAATTTTATAATCTTAACTGTAGTTTTAATTGTTTAAATGTGTTCGTATTTTCTGGTCACTACCTTGCGGACCCCGACTGGGTGGAAAGGTGGCATTAAAATGTTTTAAAATACCGTATTTTTTGGACCATAAGACTCACTTTTTCTTCCAAAAAAAGTGGGAGGAAAAGTGAGTGCGTCTTATGGACCAAAGGTTCAGAATATTTTTTTCCCTGTTTTCCTCCTTTAAAAACTAGGTGCGTCTTAAGGTCAGGTGCGTCTTATGGTCCGAAAAATACGGTAAGTAAATAGCGAAAGCCCCTAAAATGAGTGCGGGGGGGGGGAGTCTCTTGCAGGTATTTTCGGTTTTGATCTTGAAGCCCCACTCCTTTATCAGCCAATCCCATTTCACTCCACCCCTTCCACGCCTCTTCTTGGCCACGCCCCTTCTCTAAAGACAGAGATGCCATTATCTTTTAAGAAGCACCTCAGACTATGTCCAGGGCCTTCTTTGGCATGGCCCCCACCCATGGCATTCTCTGCACAACACTTTGCCAGGCACCAGGTGAAAGCAGCTTTCTTTTTTTCCGTGTGGCAAGAGGGAAAGGAGAGGTTTTCTCCTCCCCCTCCTACTGGTCTCAGTGTTCTTATGTCAGACTTACTAGGTTTTACTTGCTGCTATTTTTGTTGGGATTTGATTGTTTTCCTGCTACTTCTCTAAACGGGGGTCTGAGCTACTGATGTACTGACACACACACACACACACAGCCTTGTGGCAAGAGGCACCACACCGCTGAACTAAGGAAAGAGAGAGCAGTGGCTATTCTTCCTCTGCTCCACGGTGCAAGGCAGGATGGGGAAGAGTTAAACCACATAGGAAGCATCACTGGGACTTTGTCCACTCCCTCACATTTTAGTGGCATCCCATAATATTGCCAAAAGCTTATCCAAGCTCTGTTTCCCCCCCCCTCCAGCATAACCGACAATTAAAAAAGAAAAGCCACCAGGTTCAGAAGGAAGGAGGACACTAAAAGGGAGGCAAGACCCAGACCTGAATCCAGAATTGCATTATGTGCCATTTATATGCGCTACTCAGCACTTCTCTGCATTACCACATGGATCCAGATGTGGTTCAAAGCACAGGGGGGGGCTGGCATCCTTCCCGGCCCACTTTCAGCCACTGTGTTCAGAAAGTGAGGCAATTTTAGGATGGCCTCCCCTCCCTCCCGCCGCCCTTCACTTGTGGGAAGAGGAGGGAAGTCTCCCATTCGCTCACTGGACAAATATGGGCTGTAAAATCAAGACAGCAGAGGGCAAGGCCTCACACGCCCTGCCAGCAGCCTCAGAGAGGGGGCAGAGCAGAAGGGGACTGAGCAACAATACACACACACACACACACCCGCAGACGCAAGGAGGCAGCCCAAGAGAAAAGGGCACCGGCCAGGTTAACCCTTGCCACCCCTGCCCCTGCCTGAAAACCAAAATGCTCTTTCTGCAAGGACTCCGCACTCCTTCATTTTCTCCACTGAATTAGGGGACCCGTCTGTCTGTCCGTCCGTCCGTCTTTAGGGATGGCAGCTGTCACTCCAGGAGTCCCATAGTGGTGTGCATTCTGCCCGAACATTCCCCCAGTGAAAGGAATTAAAAAAAAAAAAAGGAGGCAGTGAAAATATATTTCTTCAATTTCTGGACTGCATTTGCCAAGCTACTTCAGAGCACACAAAGCAACATATAAAACTGCCTTGGTTTTTATAAATCATCTTAATTTCAACTTTGGAAATGCAAAACACAGAAAGAGAAGAGAAAGGAGCCTGCCAAGTGCATGTACAAGCCTGATATCAGGACATGGCTGAGCAATGATGTAATAAAGAAGAGGAGCAGCGCCCAGGCGACTCTCTCCAAAGGGAGGGGGGAGTGCAGTGCCGCCAGGGTCACGGTGCTAGATGAGGACCTGGGAGACCCAGATGGCCCCGTGGGCGGCTCCTCAAACACTCTCTGCCTCACCCACACACCCCCACACACGTGCCTGCCCCCCCACACACACACACAGGGGCTGTGGTTGTGGGGATATAAGGGAGGGGAAGAAAATTATGTCAGCCACTTCAAGTCCCGTCTGGGGAGAAAAGGAGGGTACAAAGGAAGTGAACGAGTGAATAATAAACATGGCACTGGAGCCCCCAAATCCATACAGCCCCCGCCCTTTTAGCAGGGCTAGAGGATGGCCAGTGGGGTGCATTTAGGAGTTATGGGCGGAGGGGGGGGTAGAGAGAAAAGAGCTCGTACAGGCAAATCCAGCTCCCTGAACCCAAGCCAGAAGTCGGCTCTTTTCCTACATCACTCTTGAAATTCCCTCAAAGGATGAGATGAAGGGTGGGGGTGTTATATTGAAACATTTAGCTACTCTTTTGGGCTAAACAGGAGGGAATGTTCCCAGCCCTTTGAAAGACATCAGCCGCAGTGCCCCCCTCACACACACACACACACACACACACACACACGCAACAAGGCAATGGAACCCCCTGTGAGTTCAGCATGGCTCTCATTCCCATCCTCCGCCACCAAGAAACCACGGGAAAGTAACATGCATTATAATACAAACATGATAGCCAAAGTATCCAAAGGCAACATTTTAGATGCTTGGCATGGCTGGCAAATTACAATTTTTCATATCCCACTCTTGAGCAGTGTTCCCTCTAAGCTAGCTCACAGTTTCTTAGCCTCCAGCTCACACATTTTTGTCTTAGCTCAGGAAGGATGGCTCCAGAGCAGACTAATATATGCAGAAGCCAAATCACTTGCTCACAACTTGAATGCCAGTAGCTCACAAAGTAGAATTTTTGCCGCCCTGCTTCCGGCCCTCATTCAGCCAGGAGGAGGCAGGAGAAGAGGGAGGGTAAGTTGCTTCCTCCCCGCCTCTCCCCACCCCTGCCTGCCTGGGGCCAGGGAGGGCCTTGGCGGGGCTTCCTCGCACTCCCGCCGACCTTGCAGGTCCACCGCCGGGCCCCTGATGTCAGGGGGTGTGGCATATGCTAATGAGTTATGCTAATGAGTTCCCCTAGCTCTTTTTCTACGAAATGACCCCTGGCTTACATTACCTTGAAACCAAGATCAATGGAGATCAACATGTAACTTTTGAAAGTGGTTCTCGGGGAGGTCCACATCCTGGCACAGTGCTCCCAATTCAACCCAGCCCCTTGGTTTCTCTCTCTGCCCGCTCCTGCCCATGATGGCAACAAAGGTGGCTTGTGTGGGTCTCCATCACTTCTCCCATCCAAACCATGGCCAGCTTTGGCAGGGCAGCAGTACGATTCAGACCACACACAGGGCCTGGCAAGGAAGCCACAGGCTAAACTTGAGGTGCTGGGTAGCTCTGTCTCCAGATCACAGCCAGCAGATCTAATACCCAAGTAACCCAGCACCTCACCGTTCGCCAAATTAACTTGCAGCTTAATGCTTTGCAAGAAACAACATCATATGTCAGATGGCTGCAGTCATTTTTGTTTGTTGTTATTGTACTGTATTATTGTTTGGGGAAATGCCTTGGAAATTTTTATCGCAACAGCAGAGAGCAAGGAAGCAAGAAATGTATCTACCTATTAAAATTTTCACTCAGTCTTTACATCCTTTAAGACTTTTAAAACAGCTTACAATAAAATTAAATACGCTTTGCAGAACAACGTTAAAGAAGCCCAGAAAGAGAAGCCATCCAAAAATTGCCCAAACAGAAACCAGTCAGAAGCAATTCACAGCAGAAGAGCTCTCCATGACACCAGAAAGCCAGCAGTCAGGGGGTCAAAGGAAAACCTGGGGCCCTCAGTCCTGCTCCTAAGAGGGTCTTCCTCATCTCTCACACAGGCCGGGGGGGGGCACATGAAAAAAGGCTTCCAAAGACGACCCAAATGCCTGGACTGGACAAACAACGACCCCCGTTGCAAGCTTACTAAACGGCTAGATGTTTTCTTTCAGAGAAAGCCCCAGACCCCCACACACACAAAGCACCTTTTGCTGTGAAAAACAGATCTTCCTTGTTTGCCAGACCATTACAACTGAGCCACACAGCCGCTCAGCTCAGGTTTAGAAGAAGGCATTCCATTCTCAACTGTTCCCTGTGCCAGAAAGCTAAGCGCCACACCCACCCTCCTCTCCGGATGTGGATATGCTTCAAGTTTGGCAAACCCTGGAGGAAGTGTGCCATGCAATCTCCACCTCTCACTGCCTCGCCAGACTGGCTGGATGGGGGCTGGTATGCAAATGACCCACCCACTGGAAGAGAGAAAGACAAAGACCAGCAGGCGGGGGCGAGGGGGGGGATAGAGAAAGGGGAGCCTGCAAGGTGGACAGGTGCTGGAATCGGTACTAGGCAAAAAGCTGGACTCTCTTGCTTCACAGATTCCAGCAGTGAGACACTAAGGACCACGTTCCTCACACCCATCTGTGTGTCAGGATCATTTTTTAAAACGATTAAATAAACATCCCATGTGGCCCCTTACAAGTCTAACAACATTTATTTCAATATGAGCTTCAGACAGTTCATAGTGCCTTAAATGTTGTTCGTCTTTCAGGCCCTGCTGGATTTTTGGCTTTATTTTGCCACAACAGACGAAGAATGCCACCTGCCACGGCTACCCCTTTGCAACGACAATGGCTAGCACAGCCTCACGGGCATGAGAACGCCACGAAACATCAGAACGGCAGAAAAGCGGGCCGAGGAGAGGAGCCAGAAGGAGCCACCCCACCACAGGAGGATGGGGGAGTTGCCAGGGCCCCCCGCAGAGCATCACGCTGCCCCCTTGGCACCCATGATTCAATAACACCCCAAAATGTGCTCAGAACATGGGGAGTCCCCCCCAAAACTGAATAGTTTTCAAACCACGCCAGCTGCTGAAATCCCAGTAATAAACAAAGCCAAGAAACCCAAAAGAGAACCTCTCCCAACCAAGGACCACCTCACAGCTGGAAAGAGAGACTGGAGGAGATGTCCAAAGTCATTGGAGAGGAGGGGCTTTCTGTGCCCCAGAGGAGAGGGGACTGAGACCAGGGGCCCTCTTTGCCTTCCCCTCCCCCGGCCTTGATGTCAGCCCCCCAAGCTCAAGACTTCAGTGGACAAGTGCTGCTCATTAGAAGGGGGGGAGAGCCTCGGGCCAGACTAGCTGGCCCACCCAGCCACCCCACAGCTGGCTCTTGTGCAAAGGGACTCACCCTGCTCTGGGGAGCACCTGCAGGGGTGCAGCAGTCCTCAAGCTGGTCGTTCTTATTACCCCCTATTTTTACACCTTATTAAACTACTTAGGGTGGACACGTACAGCCCAGGGAGAGTGGCTATTTTAACTCAGTTGCCTGTCGAGGCCAGTGGTTCACCAACTGGGGGTCAGAATCCCAAAGCTGGTTGTGGCTCTTACAGGAAGGTTGTGAGGCCAGAAGAGGTGGAAGAATCACAGAATCACAGAGTTGGAAGGGATCTCCAGGGTCATCTAGTCCAACCCCCTGCACAAGGCAGGTTGTTGGTTTTTTTAACAGGCGGCAGCCTGTACAGGTTTAATGCTACCGCAAGCAGCAAAAGTTCATCCACTTTGTTCTTAGATCAATGCAATGCTTGGCGCAGTGGTTAAGGGCGCGGACTCTAATCTGGGAGAAATGGGTTTGATTCCCCACTCCTCCTCCACTTGCACCTGGCTGGATGACCTTGGGCAAGCCGTAGTTCTGATAAGAGCTATTCTTGAAAAAGAACAGCTTCTGTCAGAGCTCTCTCAGCCCCACCTACCTCACAAGGTGTCTGTTGTGGGGAGGGGAAGGGGAAGGAGTTTGTAAGCCGCTCTGAGACACCTTCGGGTAGTGAAGGGCGGGGTATAAATCCAATCTCTTCTTCTTTGTACTTTATTTGTACTTTACCCAAAAAAAAAAAACCTCCCCCCCCAAATCCCAGCCCTCCCCTTCAGCTATCCCCCCTCATTCCCCACAAATGGAAGAGGGCATCCTGGCAGAGAAGGCGGGGGTGCCTCTACATCATGGACAAAATGAAGATGAAATATAAGTCTTTATGCTGGGGAGGGGGAAAGCAAGACGTGCTCTCTCTCAGCCCCAAATAAAATGAATGGGACTGCCCCAGGGATGAGGTCCTGAGCTCCTCTGAAGGAGGATAGGACGGAGATGGGGTCAAACTCTGCATCTTAGGGCTCTGGTGCACCCACGAAAAATGAAAGAATCCAGGCTGGCACTACCGGAAGGAAGAGGTGGAGGCTGCCCACAGCAGCCCTATCCAGGGAGCAGAGGGAGGGGGACCCAACACCCTCTGCAGAGATCCAGCACGCAAAGCGTTTTATATAAAATTGCACTTCCACAACCTAAAACTGCATCTATACTGTCTAGATGTGTTCTTGCCCCTGCATGGGCGATCCCCTCCTTCCCAACAGCCTGCCACAACAGTCAAAGTCATCCCCAAACTGTGTGCTTTGAGATGGTTGGCATAAGAAATAAATGAAACAACTGAAGGCCACAGGAGGCAGGGGCCGACTACTAGTCGAAGCAGAGGATCCTCCAGTGCTCCATCCTTTGGGCCCGATTTAAATGGGATGTGAGCCAGAAGGCCCTGGAGGCTTTCATGCGCCAACCGGGGCTGCTTCTGCACGCCAGAAATCCACCGCCTGCTGAGACGTAGCATGCGTAACAGCACCGTCTAAGGCAGATGCTGAGGCTGTGCAGGCCAGGATCACACAGATAAGGGTGTTGGGGGAGGGGTGTCCACCGTCATCAGTTCTCAATCAGGTATCAACTACTCCTGATGTAGAGCAAAAGCAGCCTGCATGAATCACTGTTCTTGGCTTTCTTTCAGATCAAGAAACATACCAAGAATAGTGACTCAAACCGAAACATACAGGGTCGGGCTCCTCTGGGGGCAGGCAAAATTCATCCTTCCACCCTTCAAGTCAGGGGGGTCAAGCAGCCCGGCAGTCACGGGTGCCATGGGGCCCACCTACTCCTTTCCTGATGCCTGGCAAGGGGGCACAGCCAGGTGAGGTTTCCGTCTGGAACTTCTGCTTGGCTGTGCAGACTTTAGAAACATGACTTTGGCCACCGCCACAGCACAAGGATCTTCATTGCCTCAGAATTCCAGAGGTGCCTCTGCTGCTGCTGCTGTGGGGACCTCTGCCGTAAGCAACCGTCTCAAGTAGGCCTCAGCTACCCGCCAGGCAAAGCTCTAGATCATTGCAAAACATATGCCACAAAACCAGGGAGGACCAGAAGACCCGGGACGCGCTACCAAGGGTTTGGAATTGGGAGCACCCTGGAAAGATAATGTGATCAAGCAGGCAAAAAGGGAAGGCCGTTCTGGCATGAGGCCTCCAGATGAACAGCGATTTTCTGCTTTTCTTCAACAAACTACATACAAGAACCAGAACGCAAAAGAGCAAGTGCACAGATGTCCACCAGGATGCAGAAGGCATTCCACTCCACGCCACCTAAATCAGAAGGTGATGAGAACATTTCTCCCCAAGCCAACACAACCTTTCTTCTCATAAACCAGGCTATGTGAGAGTGAGAGAGAGTGTGTCAGAGAGAGAGAGAGAGAGAGAGAGAGAGAGAGAGACTGCTTTTCAGGCCCTGCCGTGTTTTCAAGACGGCCACAAACATCAGGGGACAATGAAGCAGCTGTCGTCCCAGGGAGGCTTCTGGGTTAAGGAGTTGTCACTCAAAAGTGGTGCATGCACACACTCCAAAGTAGAGAAGCCATTTCATGCTCCTGATGTGTTTTCGGGTGGTGGGTGAATCAGTCCTTCCAACACATCTTGCATGGAATGCAATTCCACACAACAGCTCAGGATTCTTCTTTTTAAGGGGAAACCAAGGAAAAAACACTCATCATTCAAAACATGAGAATGCATGGGTGATAATCTCCCCAAGGGCACACACACAATTCATCATCCACTTTTGGGAAGAAGAAGACAAAGAAAAGTTGGATTTATACCCCCACCCTTCACTCGGAGTCTCAGAGTGGCTTTCAATCTCCTTCCCCTCCTCTCCCCATAACAGACACCCTGTGAGGTAGGTGGGGCTGAGAGAGCTCTGACTGAGAATGCCTCGAGAGAACAGCTCTGAGAGAACTGTGACTGACTCAAGGTCAACCAGCTGGCTGCATGTCGAGGAATGGGGAATCAAACCAGGTGGGCTCCTGCAGCAAGGCCAAAGGTCAACAGCCTCTGGAAGCCGTCATGGTGGTGCTGGCTGGTTCCCCGTCGGCCACTGTCCTGTCCCTGCTGACAGCTGCACCCACCAGCCACGGCCCACCTGGCTACAAGCCCTTTGAGCCCAAGGCTGATGCAGTGGGCCTCGCGCAGAGCTGGCCGGGGACAGAAGAAGAGATTGGATTTATACCCCGCCCTTCACTACCCAAAGGTGTCTCAGAGCGGCTTACAAACTCCTTTCCCTTCCCCTCCCCACAACAGACACCCTGTGAGGTGGGTGGGGCTGAGAGAACTCTGACACAAACTGCTCTTTTTCAAGGACATCTGTGCCAGAGCTTGCGACTGATCCAAGG
This sequence comes from Gekko japonicus, assembly GCF_001447785.1. Lineage (NCBI taxonomy): Eukaryota > Metazoa > Chordata > Lepidosauria > Squamata > Gekkonidae > Gekko > Gekko japonicus. Next base: position 308,334 of record NW_015163101.1, on the reverse strand, counting down.
TCACATCAGCAGGTGCAAGTGGAGGAGTGGGGAATCAAACCCGGTTCTCCCAGATTAGAGTCCGCGCACCCCAACGCTCACCCTCAGCACTGGAGTGGACTCTTGTGTTATCCCTCTGAGGCATGGGGGTCTCTCCTTCACACAGACCACAGACTTCTTTTATCCCCTGGTGGAGGATCCCTATATGATGGGGCGCATCGCCAGCACAGATGTGCTGAGCGACCTATATGCTATGGGCATCACCGAATGCGACAATATGCTTACGCTGCTGAGCATGAGCCAGAAGATGACTGAGGCGGAATAATCAAGGGCTTCCGGGATGCAGCGGAAGATGGCGGCACCTCAGTAACTGGTGGGCAGACAGTCTTGAATCCTCGGCTCACTGTTGGAATGGTGGTGTGTCAGCTCAACGAGTTTATCTTGCCAGAGAGCGCTGTTCCAGGGGCTGTCCTTGTCCTGACCAAGGTGGCCATGAGGGCTTACCAGTGACTAGATAACCTCGAGAGGTGGAATAAGATTAAGCTGGTGGTCTCCAAAGAGGATGTTGAACTGGCCTACCAGGAAGCCATGTTTAGTATGGCCATGCTGAACAGAACAGCTGCCAGTCTGATGCACACATTCAATGCTCACACTGCTACAGACATCACAGGCTTTGGCATTCTGGGCCACGCGCAGAACTTGGCCAAGCAGCAACACAGTGACGTGTCCTTCGTTATCCACAACCTGCCCATCATTGCAGAGATGGCGGCCATCAGCAAAGCCAGTGGCATGCAGTCTAGGCTCCTGCAGGGGACGTCCCCATAGACAGATGAGATTGTCTTATACTGCTTCAGACCCTTGGTCCATCAAAGTCAGTATTGCCTACTCAGGCTGGCAGCAGCTCTCCAAGGTCTCAGACAGAGGTCTTTCACATCACCTACTGCCTGGTCCTTTTAACTGGGGACTATACCTGGGACCTTTCACATGCCATGCAGATGCTCTACCACTGAGCCTCCACAGCCCCTCCCATGGTGACTTCCACTCCCCCCCACCTGTCCCACAAGAAATTATTCCCCCCCCCGTTCCAAACACATGAACGGAACGGGAGCGCATGCTATGCACATCCACCTGTTTTCTCCTCGCCCTGAATTCTGCCGCCAGCCCCCATCAGCTTCTTCTTCTGGGGGGCTGCTGATCTGTCTTCCCCAGGAGCAGGCTGCCCACTTCTGTACAGAGATCAGACCCCCCCAGATACGGAGAGGGGCATCAGGCTTGGACCACTGGCATTGAGGAGAAAGGCAACCAGACTGCCCACATCATCAGGAAGCCTCCTATCATCAAAGTGACCCCCCCAGGTAACAATTCTAGCACCAGCCCAGGAGGGCTACTCCTTAAAGTGGGAGGAATGGTCTTTGTCTACACATCACAAGCTCTAAGCTGATAAGGGCAGCACAGCGAGGCCCTTCGGTCGGACCGCTGTGCGTTCACCACCCACAGCACGGTGACCTCTGGGGACACTATTTCCTTTTTGCTGCGCAAAGAGCAGTGGCTGAATCCTTCCCACCACGTGAGAGAAACAGCAATTGGTTTTGGCAGCAGGTAAATTTCAGTTGATTTGGGAGAAGACAGTACCTTGAATTATTTATTGGAATAGGTTTCTGCCTCTGAAGCTCTCCTGGGTTGTGGGTTTGGGGGGAAGGGGGGTCAGGCTGCGCAGCTGGCCCAAGGCAAAGGAGGGCAGGGAACCCATCTGGGTGGGCCAGTGGCCTCTCCTCTCGACAAAGCACCTCCCTGGAAACCCAGCTGTGGGCCTGGAAGACCAGAAGTCCCATACAGAGGAGGAGCAGTGCTGAAGCTCAGCTTCGTGGATCGTTTCCTTGGATTGTAAATTATGGGTGATTGGATTAATAAAAGCTGATTTCTACAAAATATCTCTCCTTATATATAATTGAGTAAGAACATTCTATATGAACATTCTAAATTTTTCTAGATCCCGTTGTATTGCTTTCACAACGGGCTTTACTGCTTATATATATATATATATA
>NW_015163101.1:300946-306281 GCF_001447785.1 Gekko japonicus | reverse complement strand
GAAGGAAGGAAAGAAAGAAAGAAAGAAAGAAAGAAAGAAAGAAAGAAAGAAAGAAAGAAAGAAAGAAAGAAAGAAAGAAAGAAAGAAAGAAAGAGTCCCTGATATTCTCTGCTCTCCAGAGAGCCAAGCCTGCAAAAAGGTGCCCTGGAATTTTCCTACTGGCAATTTCACAGACTCACACAGACTCAGCTGCAACTGATGAGATTTGTCCCACATGCACAGCTCTGGATGCCCCTCGATCCCTTGCTGGATCCTCCAGCCTCAGGAAGAGTTGTGGCCAGGGGCACACAAGGCCCATTTCCACCTAACCTGCAGCCCTTCCTTGCACAGCCAGGCCTACTGGCCAGCACCAATGCCCCCTCCATCATCTAGGCCGCCCCGTGATCTTGGATGCAGCCATATACCGTAGCTTGGAAACCATTCTGGGTTGTGAAGTCCTTTCCACCACCACCCTTCACAGGAATTCAACACACAGGTGCTTGTTAGACACGCGGTCTGTGCATGTGAGCCTTAGGTTTGCCTACTTCCAGGTAGGGGCTGGAGATCTCCCAGAATTAGAACTGATGTCCAAATTACAAAGATCAGTTCCCCTGGAGGAAACAGCAGCCTTGGAGTGTAGACTCTATGGCACTGTACACCACCGAGGTCCTTCCCTCTTCCCAAGTCCCACTGCCTCCAGCCGCCATCCCTAAATCACCAGAATTTCCCGGCCTGACCACCCTAAGTGGCACCTTAAAGACTAACTACTTTTTTGTCAACAGGGGCTTTCGTGAGTCAAAGCTCCAACCTTCAGATAGGCAAGGAGGAAATCTCCAGGAATTTTCCATCCCAAAGTTCGCTATCCTAGTGGGCCTGTTTCCCAAACTGTACCCAGACTTGCATGAAAATAGCAATTCCTGGGTCAGGAAATCTTTCGCCTGCCATCCCTCACTCATGACCTAGCAGGAGATGCTGACTTGGGTCCCAATACTCAACTAGGGGCCACGTTCAGATTTCCATTTCAGGCCACCACATTCTGTGAGACAGTGATGAGGCCCTAGAGCAGTGGTGGCGAACCTCTGGCACAGGTGCCAGAGGTAGCACTCAGAGCCCTCTCTGTGGGCATGCGTGCCATCGCCTCAGCCAGGCCCAGACCATCATTAAAGTGTCGAATTCTCTGCCAAATAATTTTAAGTACATGAAAGCATTTGGGATTGCTTTCCTTACTTTGTTTGGGTCATCTTACGTTAATGTATGAGTTGTTTTTTCTAAAGCAAAACCTCAGTATTCAGGTTAAATTGCCGCGTTGGCACTTTGCGATAAATAAGTGGGTTTTGGGTCGCAGTTTGGGCACTCGGTCTCTAAAAGGTTCGTCATCACTGCCCTAGAGCAAAGTTTGGAAGGAAAACTGATCCTTAATAAGGTTAAAAAAAACCCAGAACACTAAAGATGCAGTTAGAATAAAATCAAGCACTCACGTAGCACTCAGTGCTAAAAAGGCCACAATAAAATGCAGGTTATCCCTGCATCCCCAAGCACTTGACCAGCATGTAAACTTAAGTCTGGAGAGAAAGTAACAGGGAAAGGCAGAGGGCAAAATATTGCCTCTCCTCAATGGAATTTTGTCCTGGGAAATGCTAAAGGTCTGAGCAGTTGATGCCTGGAAGACGGGAGTTCCCTGGGGAGAGGCCGGCCAGCCAAGGCCCTGCAAGGACCAAGGCAAGAATTCTAAGGAAATCCAGAGGGAAAGATCCAGGCAGAAGCCAAGAGGGAAAATGACCAAGAGGTGGCCCAAAGCCCAGCACAGGGGGGTGAAATTCGTATGCTGCAAAGCCAAGATCCAACCACCGCACATGCACAGATGAAGGGACTGAATACAACCCTGGCACAGGAGCAGGAAAGTAAAGAGACAGAAGCGTGTGATTTCCCCAGTCTTGAGGAAAGGTGGAGAATTCAGGCAAGCATTCCACGGGGCAGGGGTGTGGTGCAGGTGTTTCTGGCATGGGGAAACTTTCATAAAAGGAAAGGGAGGGAAGACTTGCTGGATGGAGGTCCTGGGCCCAGAGGACTTCTCCACATTAAGAAAGAGGCAGGGGCAGGAAGTGGCGACAGCCCAGGCTACTACCTTGGCACACCCATCTGACATTTCTGCCACCTGAGAGGCTGCTGCGTTTAGAAGGCCAGTTTGGTTGCAGGCAAAAAGTGTATCATTTGGACAGAAACGGTCTCAGAGTTACAAGAGGCAGGCCTACCAGCCTATCAGAATCAGAGTACTGAGTTAAGCTTTTATCGCACTGAAAACACTCAGCTCTTTAATTATTGATTACCCAGTACATTAGTGCATGCTAATTGTTGCCCAGAGTATTTGCATTCAAACAATAAATATATCCGTGAAAATACACCGTATATTAGAACAAAGAAATTTTACATTATCTAATGCAGTAAGGTTGGATTACATATACATTTTCCTGCAATACTTTTCCAGTGAGTAAAACCTTAAAAAGCACCCAAAAAGATGGCTGCAGTTCTGTTTCTGCTCTCATTCTGGTGAGAAGGGGTCAGACCATGATTAGGAGGTCCCTGGAATTCTACTGAACCCCACAGAGCGGCGTACTGTGTCATTCCCGTTCCTCATCACCTGGGAACAGACGTCTCATTACTTTCCCCCCTGCAACGGCCCAACAACAGATTATGCTGAAGAGGATGTGACCAATTCCCTTGAGGAATTTTCTGGAAGGCTGTGATTGGAAAAAGAGATAATGCCACAGCAGCAGGGCTCAGGAGGGCCAACAGAAAAGCCGAACGGTTCAAAACCCAGGATGCGCATGCATCTATCCATCAATGCTAATGTGATTTCTGGTTTCCAGAACGTAGCCAACCAGCAAATGCTGTATTTGTTCAAAGAAATTATTCCCATCAGCTTCCACTGCCATTATATAAACCTCTGGTGTTCAGAATACTACGTCCTGCTCCAGTCATGCTGTCTTAACAATGGTACCATAGAGCCTGAAAAGAGGAAGAACAGGGGCTGGAGGGGGGGGGAGTTTTGTTTTGCTGCTTTGGGAAAGAGATTTTGACTAAAGAGAGAGGAGCCATGACAGAAAGAGGTAGACAGGCGTTCTGAATGGTGAGAGGGAGAGTGCGCAAGGCAGGGGTCATTTCGTAGAAAAAGAGCTAGGGGAACTCATTAGCATAACTCATTAGCATATGCCACACCCCCTGACATCAGGGGCCCGGCGGTGGACCTGCATGGCCAGAGGGAGTGCAACGAAGCCCTAGCCAAGGCCCTCCCTGGCCCCAGGCAGGCAGGGGTGGGGAGAGGCAGGGAGGAAGCAACTTACCCTCCCTCTTCTCCTGCCTCCTCCTGGCTGAATGAGGGCCGGAAGCGGGGCGGGGCTTCGTCATGTGCCCCGCCCCCCTGCACCTCACCCGGGGGAACTGCGATCCCCCGCGATCCCCCCCGAAATCACCTCTGGCACAAGGTTTTCCCTCCCTCTCTTCATTCAACAGAATTGACTCCAGAGGCCTCGCAAAAGAAAAGTTCTTCTTCACAAAAGGCGTGAAGTGAGAGGATTCACTACCACCAGAGGCAATGAGGGCCCCCAACTTTGGTCGCTCTCAAAAGTCCAGTGGACAGAGGAGAGGTCCCTCTAGAGCAGTGGTTCTCAACCTTCCTAATGCCACGACCCTTTAATACAGTCCCTTATGTTGTGGTGACCCCCAACCATAAAATTATTTTCGTTGCTATCATAAGACCATCGAAAATTTGTGTTTTCCGATGGTCTTAGGCGACCCCTGTGAAAGGGTCGTTCGACCCCCAAAGGGGTCGTGACCCACAGGTTGAGAACCACTGCTCTAGAGCCTCCAGCTGTGAAACCAAGGGCCCCTCTGGTCCAGATGTTTCTGGGAAGGGCCCAGAGGAGGTAACAGCCCTCCTCCGTCTGCATCCACCTCCAGATGAAGACTGGCCTCCCCATCTGCGCACAGAGGCTCATTTTAGGCCAGCAAATTCCCAGCAAAAAAAGCCTCCTGCTTCCAGTATGGGCAGGTAGCAACTGAATCAAAGGTGGAGTTCCATAAAGATGAAATGTTGCCTGCTTTGGAGGTATTTTTTTCTCTCTTCCAAGGACAGGTTAAATGCCATGTTTTAAATGTAAACCGGCATAATTACTGCTGGGAAGAGAAAAGAATTCCTTGGCACGGAGTTGCCAGAATGGGTAATTGCTCTGATGACAGCACACAGGTGAGGACTGAACAATGCCCCCAGTCAGCAGGAGGCAAAGTCATCCGCAACATCACCTCATTATGCTGAGAAGAGCAAACAGCCCTCCCAAGATGCAAAATGGCAGCCTCCGAAGGAAGGAAGGAGAGAAAGGAACTGGGACAATTGTTCTACCTCTTCAGAAGCTGTCACGCTCCCCCCTCCCAATTTAGGCTTGCATTGAAAGTGTCAGTGGCCCAGATTTCTCAGAAACACCTTTTGAGAAGCAGAAGCCACATCTCTGGGGGCGAAAAAGGGCTCAAACGTGTACTAAAATGTGTATGCACCTCTCTTTTGATGCTGCAGAGGAGAAAGACACATAAATTCACAAGACCCATGGACAAAGCCAGTGAACAATGCAAAGTTACATGGCCAAAGCATCACACAGATAAGAACACTGGTTTACAGAAGGGAAACTGAAGCTACCGTGGACTGTTTTCCTTAAGCACAGTAAAGTTCTTTCTATGAAGATCGCAAGCAAGGCACGAAACCAGGCACTAGAGAAGCACCCTCCCATTCCTTCAGCCCAAGAAGACTGGCCACCAAGGGCTCCATTTTGTCAAGGAGGCTGAAAAAGAGCCATTTGGGTGGGGGAATGTCATTCACGGTACATACTTTGTGCAAACCACCTTTTCGTCCCCTTTGGCGTTTGCCATTTCAGCACCATTTTTGCCCCCATGCCTAAGCAAGTTAAAAGGACGATCCAGTCAACTGCCAGGAATCACAGAGTGACTGCCCCCCAGGACACTGCCACATGCCCCCCAGGACACTGCCACACTGCCTGACAAGGTCTCGAGATAGCAAGAGGAAGGTTGCAGGCTTAACTTGTATGGGAAATTACAGCTGTTTCTATACAAATGCTAGAAGTGTCCGAGGTAAAATCGGGGAGTTGGAGTGCTTGGTGTTGGAGGGAAAAATAAACATTGTGGGTATTTCAGAAACTTGGTGGGATGAGGAAAATCAGTGGGATACAGTGATTCCTGGTTATATATTATATCGGAAGGAGGGGGGGGAAGGGTTGGAGGTGGGGTGGCTCCGTATGTCAGAGAGGGTATAAAGTCCAGAAAGATTGAGAGGCTAAGAGAATTGGATTAG
>NW_015163101.1:295078-297766 GCF_001447785.1 Gekko japonicus | reverse complement strand
ACCCCGTTATCCTCTGAACATGGAGGTTCCATTTCGCCCCACTAGCTAACAGGCACTGACATAGCCGTCTTCCATGAGCTTATCTAACCCCCTTTAAAGCTATCCCTACATCCTGTGGTAGTGAATGCCACAAGTCAAATACTCTTTGTCTGTCCTGAATTTACTGCCCATCAACTTCACTGGGTGTCCCAAGCTGTAAAAGTTTGGAATAGAATTCTTCCATGAGCTTATCTAACCCCCTTTAAAGCTATCCCTACATCCTGTGGTAGTGAATGCCACAAGTCAAATACTCTTTGTCTGTCCTGAATTTACTGCCCATCAACTTCACTGGGTGTCCCAAGCTGTAAAAGTTTGGAATAGAAAGGAAAAGTTGTCTGCTTTCTCGTATTCCTTCTAAACTGGAACACCTCTACTCCAAGTCATTCTGCTTGCACTTTCTGCACCTGTTCTAGCTCTAAGTTACCCTTTCTGGGGATGGGGCCGCCAGCCCAATTAGATTAGATGCGCATACAGCCCTTGCTGCAGATGAGGACAACCCAACTGCCCCGTGAGTGACCCCCAGTGAATTGGGACCAAGCAGCAAATGGCATGACAGCATGACGCTCTGCAGCCAAATCATTCCGGCTCTGACCTGATGTCACAGAATCACAGCATTAAAAACGGACTCTCCGTCAGTGAGGGGCAGGTTAACTGCAACTGGACAAACAGGCATCCTCAGAACGAGCACCATGACATCACTTAAGACGCTGAATCAAAAGGGCACCCTGCAAAAGACCGGAGGCACCTTCCCACTGGGCCGAGAGGTCCTCGCCCCTCCCCCAACACCACAACCACCCTGAAGACTCCCGTTTGCAAGCGGAGAGAGCTGGGCAGCCGAGCTCCCGCAAGCCAGACAATGCGCCTCAGATGCTCTGGCAAAACTCCTAGGGAAGAGTCATGCCCAGAGGAAGGGGGCGGCAACCAAGGAAGCCATTTGGAAGGTCAGCCGCAAAAGACAGCTGAATCATTCACAGCACAACAGCCCGGCCAGCCCCCATCAGGCCCCTCCTGGCTTTTAAGAACAAAAAAAAAAAAAAATGACATGAGACCTGTATTGTACAGCTGGGTTGCAGCACATTCCTCACATTTAGAATGTGCTTATCTTAAAGGAATATCACTCTTTTTTTGACCAGAAAGTAAACTTCCTGTGCCTTTTCACAAAGAAAAAATTCTACTGCCATGGAAGAACAAGAAGAAGAAAAAAACCCATGCCAAGCAACATCGGCTGGTAGTTCCCAGCCCGAAAGACATCCGCTTAGCCTCGACCACGGCCAGGGCATTTTCTGCCCTCGCTCCGGCCTGGTGAAACGTGCTCTCACTTGAGATCAGGGCCCCATTGGATTTAATGCAATTCCACAGGGCCTTTGGTCAAAGCAGCCTCCCCTGCCTATACTGCCAGGGTGAACTGCCCTTTCTAGAGATTGCCTTGACGTCTGCTGAGTGGGTCCTTATCTTTGCCAGCATATGCCCAGCACTGAAGGTGCCCGAGGATACTGGAAATCGAAATTTCTGTCAATTGTTGCTGTTTTTAGGAATTTTAACTTTGTATGAATTTGTATTTGTATCTGGATTTATTGCTGTATTTGAACTTTTGTGACCCGCCGTGAGCCTGCTTTGAGGGGAGTCATGAATGACTTATCACAGAAGACTCCAGATATTTCTCAAACATGCACCAGTATTCAATACATGAAATACATGAACTGTAATAAATAGGCTGGAGCTTTAATAAATAGGCTGGAGCTGAACTTATTACAGTTCATGTATTTCATGTATTGAATACTGGTGCATGTTTGAGAAATATTTGGAGTCTTATGTGATGTTAAGTCATACATGATTTCCTTAATTCATTGTTTGCTTTGCAGGATAGAAATCCAATTAAATAAAAGGGGGGGGATGCAAAAATCATCTCGTTCAACCTTCTGTTTCTGTGACCCACCAGAAGCTTTGGGAAGTTCACTGATAAAGCACTTCAGTGAGTCTCAAGCAGCCCATAAAGGTGAGGGGCCTTCTCCAGGTGTCACTGTCCGCATCACAGACCCCAGAGGTCTCCCGCCCCTCAGCCACCCTGAAGCCTGCTTTGGCGGGGAGGGCGGGGTATAAATCAAACAGAAAAACAAACATGGAGGCTCCATTCTTGGCCATAATTCCTAATGGCCTCTCCTCCAGTTCAGTATGTCTTTATTAAAAGAGGGGGGGAGCTATTTAAGGGAGCCATCCAGGGGTCATTTCATAGAAAAAGAGCTAGGGGAACTCATTAGCATAACTCATTAGCATATGCCACACCCCCTGACATCAGGGGCCCGGCGGTGGACCTGCAAGGCCAAAGGGAGTGCAAGGAAGCCCCGCCAAGGCCCTCCCTGGCCCCAGGCAGGCAGGGGTGGGGAGAGGCAGGGAAGAAGCAACTTACCCTCCCTCTTCTCCTGCCTCCTCCTGGCTGAACGAGGGCCGGAAGCGGGGCGGCCGGAAGCAGGGGGCGGGGCTTCGTCATGTGCCCCGCCCCCTGCACCTCACCCGGGGGAACTGCATTCCCCCGCGTTCCCCCCCCCGAAATGACCTCTGGAGCCATCATCACCATGCCTTGAGACTAAATTCTCAAGTCAGTCTGATGTCCTCTTTCTTTGTCCTCACTTTTCTACCAATCGCTACAAG
>NW_015163101.1:280576-294315 GCF_001447785.1 Gekko japonicus | reverse complement strand
TTTAACTATTAGGATAACAGCCCTTGACTTCTCTATCTTCCTTGAATGTATCCATTTCTTGGTACAGCCGTGACTACCAGAAGTTCGTTAATCCTTGTATAAATCAACTTCACTTACAACCTTTTCAAACTTCAACAGATAACCCTGATCTGGAGTAGTATTAAAGGTTCCCTTGCTCGAAAGCCAGTCGAATCCGACTCTAGGGTTGCGATGCTCATCTCCGTTTCAAAGCCGAAGAGCCAGCGCTATCCGAAGACGTTTCCATGGTCATGTGGCCGGCATGACTGAACACCAAGGCATGACTCAACACCAAGGCGCATGGAACGCTGTTACCTTCCCACCGACGTGGTACCTATTTATCTACTTGCAATGTCTTGCTTTCGAACTGCTAGGTTGGCAGGAGCTGGAACTAGAGACGGGAGCTCACTCCGTCATGCGGCACACTCGGGTCTCGAACTGCTGAACTACTGACCTTCCACAGCCTGCAGTTCAGCGTCTTAACCACTTGAGCCACTGCAGCTCCGGAGTAGTATTAGTAGAAGGAAAATTCCGTCTCATCTCTGTTCACCACTCATAGTTTTATAATCCAATATCATGTTCCCCCAATATCATGTTTTTTCCTAAATTATTTTGTTCTTTCTTCGTAAGGAAGGATCTGCAGCTCCGGAGTAGTATTAGTAGAAGGAAAATTCCGTCTCATCTCTGTTCACCACTCATAGTTTTATAATCCAATATCATGTTCCCCCAATATCATGTTTTTTCCTAAATTATTTTGTTCTTTCTTCGTAAGGAAGGATCATTTCAGCTGCCCTCCCCCAGTCCTTTGAGACCCTTTTTCTGATGGGGGGGGGGGGGTTGGACCAAGCATGAGATAATGTCTGTGGTTATTTGCAGTATTTACAGCCCTTCCTGTTTCACTTTGACTCAAAACAGAGTCTAAAGTAGGTTAAGGTCTATACCAAGAGATGCCTAATAAGCGCAGTGTCGGCTGACACAGTCTTAACAAGAGGGGACATAGAATGAGCAATGTACCAGGAATAGGATTACTGGAATCCAAATGAGCCCGGCATACGAGGCTGGGTACAGAGTGTGGATCTCACGAAGAAAAATGGCATTACATCAGCAGAAAACAGCGGAGTGACAACAGGGTAACACGTGCAGTAAAGGTCCTGCGAGGCATCCGATGCACAGTGGCACAATCCACAGTCCCTTCCGCTTGCCTTCCGGGTCTGCTCTGTCACAGCACAGCTCTGTGGCCTTCACAGGGATGCTTCCCCAGACAGCTCCATCTTACACAGTTGGCAACATGACAGGAGCACGAAGCCCTCCTGGTTTTGTCAGGTGGGCCCTTCCACAAGGCAAGGGCCACAAGAGAGAAAGTACTCATACGGGCGGTGGCTGGCCTTGCCCATCTGCTGGGCGGCACCTGCAGAAGGCCCTGACCTGGATGGGCCAGGTTGGCCCGGTCTTCTCAGAACTCAGAAGCTAAGCAGGGTCAGGCCCTGGCGAGTGCTTGGAGGGCATGCCAGGGTCGTGACACAGAGGCAGGCAGGTGTGCAGTGGCAAACCACCTCCGACGGTCTCTTGCCTTGATAACCCAAACCCTGCAGCCTCACCATAAGTCTGCTGTGAGGGCACTTTCCTCCTCTACCACCACCTGCGGAAGAAGGCCCTGCCCGGGTGAGCAGAGCGGTCATCAGAGAACGGAGGAGAGGTGGCCCTGCAGAGACGAGGGTTCGGGGCCATGCAGGGAGTTGTACATGACAGTCACGGCACCGGCAACTGCTCCCAGGGCAGCCAGGGGACCAACCACAGAACAGGCGCAATGTGCACGCTCCGTCTAGCCGGGACTGATTTTGCTGCATCTCACAAGCAGGGCTCTGTCTGTGCCATGCTCGGAAATGTTTGTGGGGTGGGGGTTAAGCTTCTAGCCCTGTGTATGATAAAGCCATAGTGGAAAGTGTGTGAACAACAGCTGAGGAAATCTCAAAAGCCAGACAGGTGACTGGACAAGGGTTCCAGGGGCTAACAGAGGCAGAATAAGTTACACAAGAGAGCGCGAGAGACCAAGTGTGTGTCTAAAGCAATGTCAAGTCACAGCCAACTTACACGGGGTTTTCATGACAAGAGATGTTCTGAGGTGGTTTCCCACTGCCTGTCTCTAAGAACATGCACTTTATCTTCATTCAGCTTCCCTGCTCACAGAATTCCTATCAAGGGCATTATTTGCATGGAGCACCCACAGCTCTGCCTAAGAAACGCAGAAGAGAAAACTGAATTTCTGAACCACACAGGCCAAGCCTTTTCTTCAGGAAAAGAAAGTGCTGCCGACATGGCCACTGACTGCCCTTTGCAAGCCCACCCAGGAATTATGAGGGCCAGATACATTTATTTACAATAAAAGGGAGCTTGCTTCCAGATGCCGGATTCTATACTTGTATGGAATCGCTGGGCTCAGAGAGAGGCTGCATTTCTTCCATCTGCTGGGCGGGGAGAAGGCAAAAGAGCTCTAGAATAAGGCATGGTTTAAGGGCAGTGTCCAGCTCAGGAAGGTCTGGATCGCTCCAGTCAGTTCCACCAAGGAGGGGAATGGAACATCAATTATACCTAGAGCAGCAAGCAAGCAACAGAAGAACTAGCAAAACAAGGCTGCATTTCTTCCATCTGCTGGGCGGGGAGAAGGCAAAAGAGCTCTAGAATAAGGCATGGTTTAAGGGCAGTGTCCAGCTCAGGAAGGTCTGGATCGTTCCAGTCAGTTCCACCAAGGAGGGGAATAAAACATCAATTATACCTAGAGCAGCAGGCAAGCAACAGAAGAACTAGCAAAACAAGACAGAGTCCCAGCTACTATTTTCTACCCCATTTTGATCTACATGCTGGACTAACATACTCCAGAGCGTAAGAAGACCTTACTTATCTCTCTCTCTCTCTCTCTCTCTCTCTCTCTCTCTTTTGTTCAGCAAGCATACTGCTAATAGCACTTATGTGACTGTCACTCAAGTGTGAAGCAGAAATTTCAAGCAGCAATTTCTGCCTTTCACTTGCACACAATCTGATCCGAGGATCCTAGAGACTCACTCAAGTGTGAAGCAGAAATTTCAAGCAGCCATTTCTGCCTTTCTCTCGCACACAATCTGGTCTGAGGATCCTGGAGACTCACGGGACTCAGAAGAGAACACCACACTTAGGAAACACGGAGTTTGCAAAGTGAACGTCAGGGTTCTGCAGCTCTGGCTACGAACCATGAGCAGCGAGCAGCGAGCAGCCAATAACCAGAGGGATGCCACAAAGCATGGGCCTTGAACCAGCAGGCGATGCCTCTAAGCTGCCAGGGCATTCTGCTGCCCGGCCAGTCAGAGACAGGGCAGTCAACTATTGAACGTAGCAGGAGCCACGGCCAGCACTCCCCAAAGGTCATGTATTGTCTGGATTAAAACTGCAGGCAAGAAGGTCGACTCTGAGAGTGCATAAGAGGTGTCCAACCCATGTTATTATATGGATCACTGAACTGGGCAAACTGCCCAACTGAAAGGAGTTGAGACCAGGACAGTGATGCATGCGGAACAGTGTTCTATGAGCAACAGTCTCCAAGGGCAAGTAAGGGGGGGGGGGACGACGTAGTGTTTAACGATCCAATCACACCCAATGTACCGATGCAGCTGAATTCTCTGCCCCACATCAGCGTTCTCTGCCCCAGAGTGGTCTGTTCTGAGCCGCCAGCCGCTCTCCAGTAGTTCCAGAGGGCAGCCGTGTTGGGCTTGAGCACTGCAGAGACCAACAAGAGTTTCAGGGTGGGGGGTGGCCTCCTGAGAGCTGCAGCAGCTCCTTTTGGACTCCAATCTAACCGCTCCCCAGGGTAAATCCTCTTGACTGGAGATGCCAAGCACTGAGGCACTGCCAAGCTGCTGCCCCTTCAACACCTCACATTCCTCTCTGTAACCACAGGAGGAAACGCCCTCCCCCAAAGAAGAAGCCAAGGCAGAGCGCTGACTCCAAAGGCGACGCAACCAGCAGCCTCCCTGGCTCATGCACGACTTCCATTTATAATGTGTTTTGCAGGGCTCAGTCCACGTTTTCTGGCAGGGCACACACTGGGAAGTACTGGAGTCTGCTTCTGGCCAGAAGCAACGCTAGCCAAGCAAGCAGGACCACTGAGAGCGTGCCACTACAGAACATGAGAGAAGGAGCCATCCATTTTCAAAATATATCCCTGGCTGCAGAAAGCTAGTATGTCAGGCAGAACAATTAAATCAGACTGCTTCAAAGAGACGGATGTTTCAGCTGGAAGAAAACCATTTATGTGGGCTGCATGCAGTCCATCCGCAGAGACCCTTGGGCAAGCTGCCGTCTCTCCGCTAGGGCCCAGCAGCTGAGTGCAACTTCTGTTCTCTCTGCTTTGCACCCAACACCAGCCGTACTAAGCCCGTTCAGCCTGCAGCATACCCTGTTTCCCCTTGTAAGGCTACAGCCGCAGACTTCAGGCCTTGCAGCCGTGCCATGACATATCTCCTGCTCCCCCTTTAATGACTGTGCAGCCTAACAAAGACCTCTGGAGTACCCGAAAGCTTGCCCAGTGGCTTTGTGATGCACACAGTTTTTGATATTTTGGGTGGTGACTTTTGTGACTTGTCCGTGGACTCAGCTGGCTCCCTGTAACTTTTGTCCATTTGAAGAACAATGTTTGCATTTGAGCCAGTTTCCATTTGAACCGGTTTGCCGGCAAGGTGGGATACAAATTTGGAAATAATAAATAATAATATCAACATGGGGAAGGTTTCAACACAGAGAATCCCAGGGAAGCTGCACCACACTTTTTTGTGAACATGGAGATCAGCTCAAAGAGAACATCCTTCACTTTCACTGTGGAGCACTTTGGAAGGCAGGTACCACCCCCCACTACCCACCAGCTTTAGCAAGAGCAGGGTGTATCTTCCCATTTCAGAATGCACTTCTCTATGCCCCCATCCCACAAGAGATTTCCAGCACCACCCTGCTCTGCAAAAGGGGGGGGGGAGAAGTCTGCTTGCACCATAATTACCACCACAGTCTGTTTATGACCTTTTCAATGAATCACTCTTTTCTGAAGGCAAAGCTGTTAAAGGCAGCAAATATAATTAAAGCGGGGGGGAAGAGTGGAAAAGGGGAAGGGATTAACTTTCTCATTAAGAAATCCTCTTGCAGGAAAGAATAGGTGCAAGGAGAGCAAGAAGTGGCCGCAGCGCTGCAACTTGCCCCTCTCCCTGTCCTCCCCCACCCCACCCCACCCCGCACTGCTGAAGGGAACGTCACTGTAAGCTTTTTGAGGGCCGAGTCTGCTTTTATTCTCCCCTCCTGCATCCTTTGCTCACACAATGCCTGAACTGCCTGCCAGCAAGCAGAAAGGTAGCGGATAGGAAGCAAAAGACTACAGCTGAGGAAGCATATTTTTAATGCTCCCTTGTCTTGTAATGAAAAATCTGTGAAAGCAGAATACTTCAGGGGACAAGCTGAGCTGGAACCTCCTGCACCAGTGTGCTGAGTGGTTGGTTGGTTGGTTTTTAAAAAACACAAGAGAATGCTGAAAAGTGGCCTCCTCCACCGGAGTTTGGCAGCGGTACAGTCCACTCGACCACCTCATCTGCAATCACTGGCCCTTTCGGTTTGTGAGCTGTCTGCAAGATGCCAACATTCAACAAACTGATCAGACGGCGCACTCAACAAACTGATCAGACGGGGACGTGCTCCGGCCATTCGTACGTTCAAATGTGGGGAAAAGTTGGCTGCGCACATCCATTCTCACATTCCTTTCCCACATCACATTCCTGCGCACATCCATTCTCACATTCATCTTGGTAAGTACCTGAAAGTGTGTGTAGAGACCAGTGTTCCCTCTAAGCTGAGCTAGTGTGAGCTAGCTCACAGTTTTTTAGCCTCCAGCACACACATTTTTGTCTTGGCTCAGGAAGGATATATCCAGAGCAAACTAATTTATGTGGTAGCCAAATCGCTTGCTCACAACTTTAATGCCGGTAGCTCACAAAGCAGAATTTTTTCTCACAAGACTCCACAGCCTAGAGGGAGCATTGCCCCACCCAGCCACGGGCAGCCACTGCCTCCCCCCTCTGCTGCCCACCCCATCCCAAAAGCACATGAGGCAGTAACATTCCACTGTTAGGAACTTTAAGACATGAGTCAAGATGTGAAGTCCAGGGCAAAATTGAAAAATTCAGGGGGGAAATGTTTCTTCTCCCCCCCCCCAAGGTTTTTTTCTTTGGGGGACCACTGTCCAAACAAGACAACTGCAATTCTTTAATACAGGATGAAAACAGCATACACACTACTTCAGTTTTCTCGTCCTTGCAGGTGGCAAAAACTAAAATACATGCGCTAAGGTAGCACAGCGCACAGCAGTTTGCAACTCTCTCTTTAGCACTGACTATAGTTGCAGTTTTGCTTGTAGTAAACTGGGCATTTATATTGTTTCATAAATATGCCATACAGCACAATTTTATGTGCTAAAGTTATAAATTATGCATTTCATGTTGTAAAAGCAGTACAATGAGCTTAGATAGGTTCGATAAGTAAGTACTGCCTATTTCCCCTAGACATCCATGGGCATTTTTCCAAAATAAGAAAAGTATTTCTCCAAAGCCTCAAAATTTCCCAAAATGTTACAGCTTTAGATGTGAGGAGTTTCCCCTGTCTCTGAGGGCTGCCTGACTCTGTGTCCCCTTGCGATCCCTGGCCCCAAAGACATCTGGCTGCCCTCGACCAGGGCCACGGCTTCCTCGGCCCTGGACCCAACCTGGTGGGAACTCTCTGCTGAACACCACCAGGGCCCGGCGGCATCTTATGCAAGTCCATAGGGCCTGCAAGGCAGAGATGTTCTGCCAGGCTTCCCATCTTGGCTGGCTTCTTCTTCTTCTTCTTCTTCTTCTTCTTCTTCTTCTCCTCCTCCTCCTCCTCCTCCTCCTCTCCGTACTCTCCCTCCCCCACCCACAAAGGGGTCAACAGTCTGAAACGGGAAATAATCGGAATCTGCCATCTGAATCTTTTAGACTGTTGCTTTAAGACTATTTAAATATTCTATCATATGGTTGTTATTTTATTATGATTGTACATCACCAGCAGGGATTGGGCGACCCATAAGTTAAATAAATAAAAATAAAATAAAAGTCAGGGAACTGCTTAGATCTAGCCCAGAGCTGCAGCATATCTTTTCTGACTCCCTCACCCCTGCCAGAGTCTTATGCAACTTGAGAAGCCTTTGTCCACCAGCTGGCACACAAAGAAGAGCTGGCAGTCACAATTTACCAAGCCATCATCTGCCCAGTAGCCTACAGAGCAACTTGCACATGGGAAAGCCCGCAATAGTAGCGACTGCACAGACACAAAACTGCCCAACATGGCATTCCATGAGGATTTCAAGCAAAACACTGAAGTCGTCTGCTGAGAGGCTCAGCCCACAGGGAACTGGGCAGTCAGAAGAGAAGAGATTCAATCGCTTTATTGATTTTGTAAAGTTCACACACCATCCCTAGAACAGAGCAGATCCAGAGCATTCCCAAGTATGCTCTGCGGAGGCAGGATTCACACAGAGAGAGAGGACTTTGTTTATAGTTTACTAATCTAATATCCAGAGATGCACTCTTCCATCATAAATCTGTAAAACAAAACAGGTGGGCAGCAGAAATTCTACTTTTTCATATGAGGTTGTATAGAGCTTGCAAGACTGAATTCAACCCACCCCCTACCATGCAAGACCAGCCACTCCTGCCGAACCTCTGTCTGCCCGCTTACAATGCCAGCTTGAAGCACACAGTACAGAAAACTTTGGTAGACATGCTTCCATGCTCCACCCGAAGATCAATAGTGGTCCTGGGAAGCCATGCATGGCACTAAACACTTCAAAAATCTCAGACAGGTAGGCTGGGGGTCTCTGGGAATATTTGCAGCAGAGCTGATGCAGTGGATTGGGACTGTCTTAACTCTGGTGCCTTCTGTGCCTACTACCAACAACCTTGTCCAGGTCACTCACTAGAAGGGGACCATACTAATGTCAGAGTGGAATATGGAGGGAAAGGGTTGGCATAGTGTTCCACAAACTTCTAGTCTCAGGTGGCGGTGTCTTTCTGTTTTCCAAAGTTACCAGGCAAAAAGGGTTTTCCAAAGGCAAAGTTGTTCAGTCCACAGGTCAGGGTTCCAGAGGTATCATAAAACAAGACCCGGTGTCTAGGAAACAGGCAAGGTGGTGTTGGCATTGCAGCATTTGCTGTACTGCATCCACACCTTACAGCACCTCCCAGGGGACTTTTATAGCCAAAATTCCAGTCTTCAGCCCTCATCCTCCGAAGACTCACCTTCCCCCTTAGCAAGTAGCAACTGACTACGAGCCAGGAGACATGATTTGTGGGGAGGGCGGGGTAAAAATCCCAATCAATCAATCAATAAATTTTTAGCCTGTAGCTCATTTCTCAGCCTTTCCCTGTATTGTTCTAACGGTACAGGTGATCTTGGAGGACTGGGGAGAGCTGATTTTCACCTGCTGGGGTAGAGGTGGAGGGTAAAGGTGAACTGGAGAGCAGAGGTTCTTCTGCACCAGGTTCTGGCTCTAAGTCTTGACATTTCTGTTCCTCATTATCCTGCTGGATGGCTTCTACTGAATCTGGGCTGACTGCATAGAGCTCCTCCTCCTCCTCTGAGGAGTCCTCGCTGTCACAGAGGCCTGGCTGACTCATGACAGTTTGGGGCTTGTGGGGTGTACAGCCATCCCCACTTTGGCCTCTGGTGAAACAGGTTCCACATTGTTTCACAAGCTTGTCAAACCTGTCTGCCCAAAGGAACAAAGGAAGTGTGGATGGAAAGCATAAAACCAAAGCCTCTCTCAACCCACCTCCAAGTCCCTTAAAGGGTGTCTGAGTTCAGCATGAAAGTCTCCTGCGCACACACATTTGTTGTCCCAAATTGCCTTTTCTGACAGGGCACCAGCCAGAGTCATTTACCTCAAGGCAATTATCCTGAGGTAACAGCCCACCTCCCGGGACTCTGAGGAGGCTGAAGGGTTTCTTGCCACTGCCCTCCCCTACTGACACCCGTTATCTGACAAGGGAGCCCCACGCTCCACTGCGGACCATCAGCCTGGGGCTTGTGGAGTCTTGGTGCTGGCCTGGAGGCAGCCGGGCCCAGGAGGTGTGGACAAGATGAAGCCCACAAGTGCCAAGGCTGGCCCCGGGTGCAGTGCTAGCACCAGCCCCATTCAATGCAGAGGTGGCCCAGGAGGGTCCAGAACGAGGGTGGAGGTGAGTGGGAAGGGAGTCAGAGGCCGGCAGGAAAGGAGCTGGGCAGAGAAACTTGAGGGAGGCATGGCCCACACAGACCCAGAAGAACCAACAAGCCCCAAGTCCTGGGGACACAAATGAAGAAGAGGACAAGAAGAGAAGTGCTTTGGCAGTGTGCCGATCATGAAAAGAAAAACTGACCCTTCCACCGTGGGGCTGTTTTTATTAACAGCCTCCAAGTGAAACATCTGTTCCTGGAAAGAAGCTCAGGCAAGGAGGAACATGGACTTTTGGCTGAACAAATTTGAAAAACATGGAGGGGATAAGGCATGTTTACTGCTAACATCAAATTATTTGCCAAGTCCAATAAACTCCCACACACATAAAAAGAGTGTTCAGCCATATGTAGGAGAACATACAGCAGCCTTCCTGGACCCAGAACTCAAAACACCAACAAGCCAAGCCCAGAAGCTCCTTGAAGCACATGGTGCTTCGCTGCGTGCCCTGCTCTGCTGCATGGCTCCCACGGACCAGCCGATGGTGGGCACCAATGCTCCCTCTAGGCTGTGGAGTCTTGTGGAGCAAAAATTCTACTTTGTGAGCTCCTGGCATTAAAGTTGTGAGTGAGTGCTGCTGTTGTTATGCCAATAAAGGTTTGTTGTGTTGTGCTGTTGTAACTCCGCTTAGAGGGAACACTGGTGGGCAACCTAGGAAGGGACCCTGGCATGCCGCCCCGTGGCTTCCAAATGCCTTGCGACCAGAGGCGAGAGGAGAGGAGAGAACACCATGGCCATTCCACCTTGCATCACAGTGGAAGCACAGCCCGATAGACTTCTGCTTTGCGCAGAACTCCCAGCATCCGCAGTTCTTTACAAAGGAATCCCCTGCCCCACAAATGCCCCCTCAATGCTGCAAGCTGCAACTCTGATGAAGCTGCCACAGTTCCCGGCCCCATCCCACTCATACCTCTTTGCATGGCTCAGCGACCAAGGCACCACACAGAGATCAAAAAAGGGTGGGAGCAAATGGGCTGGGCCAGGCAACCCCTCCTCTTTGGGAGACACAACCAACCGAGGGACAGCGTGGGAGGTCAGGAAGCCGGGGTCAGGCCTTTTTAGTAGTGGCAGCTCAGCCATGGATTGCCCTCACCCAGAGGTCGTTTCGTAGAAAAAGAGCTAGGCGAACTCATTGGCATAACTCATTAGCATATGCCACACCCCCTGACATCACCGGAAGGGTGTCATAAGGCCCCACGCCCCGCCCCCAACGGTCCCGGCCGCCGGCGGCGGCCTTGCACCCCATGAGGGGCCCGGCGGTGGAGCTGCAAGGCCGGCGGGAGTGCGAGGAAGCCCCGCCAAGGCCCTCCCTGGCCCCAGGCAGGCAGGGGTGGGGAGAGGCAGGGAGGAAGCAACTTACCCTCCCTCTTCTCCTGCCTCCTCCTGGCTGAATGAGGGCATCGCCCCGCGTACCTCACCCGGGGGAACTGCGACCCCCCGCGATCCCCCCCGAAATGACCTCTGCCCTCACCACAGCTGCCCACCAGCCACACTGAGGCGTCAGCGAGATGCCAGGCCAAACAAGAAGTGCAACTGGGCCGCCGTTCTCCAGCAAACACCACGGAATATGCTCTGGCAGAGCTGCCTCTCACAGGGCTTGGGCACCACGGCCCCATTCTGGAGCGGCTTCGTCCACAGGGACTTCCAGCAGTTCTCGTGGGTCTGCATTCTGTTTGGGTCTCATAACGAGCTGGTTTGAGAAGCCCCTTTTTGGAGAAGGCCTCTAGGAAGTACAATCGCCTTCCCTTCCTCTCCCCACAACAGACACTTCGTGAAGTAGGTGGGCCGAGAGAGTTCTGAGCCCAGAATCAAGGCCCATTCCTCCTTCCCCTTCCTACGGAACTTGAATAGCTGACGTGGATAGTTTGAGCCGGTTTGGGCAAAGGCCAGCGGGACGGAGGAAAACTGCCCCGGGCCTGACCCAAGGGCACGCGGAGGAGCTGCAGAGAGAGAGAGAGAGAGAGAAATGCAGAGAGGCAGCAGTGAAAAAGAACCCACCCAGGATGCTGGGGGGAGAATGCCTGGACCAATGGTGCTGGGGGCCACAAGCCTTCTCAGACATTGCTCAGCCTAGCCTACCTCACAGGGCTGTTGGGAGGGCAGAAAGAGGGATAAGGGGAGCAATCACCCCAGGCATCAGCCACAGCTCAGAGCCACGGACAGACTGATCCTCCGCCTCTTTCGAATGCTTTTACAGCCATTTAATTAACGGGTGGCCTTCCGTCACCTTATCATCGTGTAGCGGCCGATTCCACGCGACAATGCCATCGGGTGTGAGGGGGGTGCTCTCTTTTGCCAGCCCTGAACCAACTGCCAATCCGCTTCACCAAAGGACACCAAGTTCCAGCAGGACAGGAGTGGGGACAAAGCACTCCACACACACGAAACTTCAGGCCACTTCATGGCTGACATTTCCCACCCACCCACCCATTGCAGTACAACCCACCACGTGTCAGTCACACCAAAGGCTCCCTCTGCTGCTGGTACACAGAGTGGGCAGCCAAGCCTAAAAGCGACAGCTGGTGCCCGACAAGAGTCCCTGGCAAGGCAGGAGACCCACAGGCTGCCCCAGCTCACGCTAGCCCCCTGACGTTTTGCCAGACAATCCACTCGCCCGTGGCCAGATGAGTCATGAGTCCAAAAAGAGGGGAGAACCAACTCCCAGTTAACACAAGATTCTCTCCGGGAAAACAATCAGTCAGCACAGGGGAGCACCAGTTACTCCCGGCCCGCAGCTAACATGGGGCCCATGGGGCCCAGCCCCCTCGTGTTTCTTTTGGGCCTCCTCCCTCCTGGGCTGCCCCCAAACTTACCACCTGCACTGTACTTTCATTTAATTAGCTGGCAGGCCCCCCTGAGGCCCCCTCCCAAATAATTCCCTAGCTACAGGGCTGAATTACTCTTCTCAAGGGTTACCTCCCCAAACAAGGCATCAGAAGTGCCGGCATCTCCAAGGGAGGACCAGAGCTTGCCTAGCCCCCTCCCTTCTTTCTCCATGGGGCAACCTCCCCACGGGCAAGAACGCAGGGGCCCAGAGAGCTAGGGCCACCACACTGCCCTCTGGAATGGTGCGGCCCGAGTTCTTTTTCGGTGGGATGTCGAACCGTTGCTCCAGAGAAAAGCACAGGACAGCCCTCCACGGAGAAGAAGAGAGGATCTTTAGGAAACTGGAAGCCACGTCTGTGGGCACACAAGTTGCCTCGATGGGTCGGAGCGAAGAAAACCAGACTCAGCCGCAGCCTGCCAAAGGTCTAGCAGTGGGGCATGTGAGGAGAGCAGGATGGCGGTGGGGGTCCTTGTAGCCCCTCCTCTGCACCCAAGGCCTGACAGGGAGCACGGCAGAAGCTCCCCAAAGCCACCCTTTGCCAGCCAGGAGCTGACTGCCTGAGCACCGATTCTTCCCAACCAAAAAGACGTCAAGTGTTCCTGTACGGCTGCTTTAAGTCACAGTTTAGCTGCCCACCTGGGACAGCACCTGGAGGCTGGGGGGGGGGAAGGGGAGGGGAAAGGCCCCGTCCCGCATGCGAACATAAACCGGCCTCTGCAGAGCCACCTTGAGTGGAAGGGGCCACACTCTTTGGTCAACTCCCAAGGACTCTTGTGCACAGCCCAGCGGTGTGCAGCCCGGACCCTATAAGCGGTCACAACCAGCGTTCCCTCTAAGCTGAGTTACTGTGAGCTAGCTCATCGCTTTTTAGCCTCCGGCTCATACATTTCTGTCTTAGCTCAGGAAGGAGGGCTCCAGAGCAAGCTAATTTATGCAGCAGCCAAATCACCGGCTCACAACTTTAATGCCAGTAGCTCAGAAAGTAGAATTTTTGCTCACAAGACTCCACAGCTTAGAGGGAACATTGGTCACAAGGGTCGTGTAAGTGCAGCAGCACACCCTTCCCGTGGCCACAGACGGCCTCGGGCAAGCGCGCCCCTCTCCTTTAGTGGCTCCCTATCAGCAATGTAGGGCTCATACTGGCCTTCCCTACAGGCAGTGCCGGATTTACGCATAAGCTAAAGAAGCTACAGTTTAGGGCCTCGCAATCTGCTGGGGCCTCAATTAAAAACACAATATAAAAAATGAATTCAAATATTAAAAAGGCCTATATATTTTAAATTTTTCTGAGACCAGCTGATGTAATTTAAAACAGTAGGGGGCCTCTGGGTTTTGTATAGCTCAGGGCCTCAGCAAGTCTAAATCTGGCCCTGCCTACAGGGCTGTTGTACGGAGCTCGGAGATCAGCTGCATGCAGCCATTGGACAGCACTGCACAAGCAGTGCGACCCGAAACATTAGACGGGTGTCACTCCGCTTAGGGCTGCATGGCCACCACCACCACCACCACACACACAAACATGTCTAGGACAAACCCAACCCAACTGGGAGAAAGAGTTCTGCCTCCAGCAAGAAAACTTGGCCGCTCGACGGGGAAGAG
>NW_015163101.1:280115-280235 GCF_001447785.1 Gekko japonicus | reverse complement strand
AGGTGCTTCTTGTATTGCATTGATTTGGACCTGCCTGGGCAAAGCACTTTTGAATCTCTCTAGCATCTTGGAAGGAGCTGCGGTGGCTCAAGTGGTTAAGACACTGAACTGCAGGCTGTG
>NW_015163101.1:277410-278217 GCF_001447785.1 Gekko japonicus | reverse complement strand
AGTCTTATGGGCCTGGAAGAACAGCCCCCAGAGTGGAAGGAGAGACCCTGGGTGTAGAGGCAGTTCTGTGCAACTGGATTTGCAAAATAGCAGGTGTTCCCTTTAGGCATGCAGAGTGGAAGATAATGTTATGTGCGGACACAGTTCAACAGAACAGTTCTTATGACTGTGGAGTATACAAAACATTGAATGCCCATAGCGTGATTTCAGAAGAGTATGGTACCTTATGTGATTTGCAAAATAGCAGGTGTTCCCTTTAGGCATGCAGAGTGGAAGATAATGTTATGTGTGGACACAGTTCAACAGAACAGTTCTTATGACTGTGGAGTATACACAACATTGAATGCCCATAGCGTGATTTCAGAAGAGTATGGTACCTTATGCAGAGAGCGTGCCAGAAACTGGATAGGAGTAAGCGTTGGTTTGCACAGGAATTGCAAATGCAGGAGGAACACAAAACAAAAACAGTTTCCAGATTCCTGCCAGAAATTACACCATCAACTTCTTTCCATGGATGTGCATACAGGAAAAACTTATGCTAGGGTACCCTGTCATTCCAGTTCCAGAACACTCCTGGTGCACCCTAGGGCCGTCATTCCACTCTTGACCCTGTCATCCCAGTCTCTGAACACTCCTGCTCCACCCTGGGGCTGTCATTCCACTCCGTGGTCTCTCATTCCAGTCCCTGAACACTCCTGCTCCCCCAGGGGCTGTCATTCCACTCCGTGGTCTCTCATTCCAGTCCCTGAACACTCCTGCTCCACCCTGGGGCTGTCATTCCACTCCGTGGTCTCTCATTCCAGTCCC
>NW_015163101.1:265811-277188 GCF_001447785.1 Gekko japonicus | reverse complement strand
CGGAAGCAGGGGGCGGGGCTTCGTCATGTGCCCCGCCCCCTGCACCTCACCCGGGGGAACTGCGATCCCCCGCGATCCCCCCCGAAATGACCCCTGATATGAACCCAAGTTCCTAAAGGAAGTTGGGACGGGGTAGGCCTGCCTGGCATGTGAAAGGGCCGAAGTTCAAGCCTGGCAGCACCTCCTGTTGAAGGACTCGGCGGGAGGGGATGAGAAAGACCCAGGAGAGCAGCTGCCTGTCAGAACAGACATGGCTACCCTCAGGAGCAAAAAGTCCAGCAGCTCAGGGGAGGAGCTTCCGCGAGTCACCACTCAGGTCTTCAGCAGAATGGGAGCCTCAGTGGCCCAAGTGTCTGACTCAGCCGAAGGCAGCTTCTGGGGTCAAACGGTTCCCACTGGTCCCTTAGTGGCTGTGCGGAACTCACCAGAGCCCCCCCCCCCAAGCATCGGGCAGGACTCCGGTTTGCCAGCCTCCAGGTGGGGCCTGGAATCCTTCCAGAATTGCAACTGATCCCCAGACTACAGAGACCAGTTCCCTTGGAGTTAATGGCAGCTTTGGAGGTCTGGCTCCATGGTATACCATAGAGTCTAGGTGAAATCCTTCCCAAAAGTCCACCCTCCGCAGGCACGATTTCCAAATCTCCGGGAATTTACCAGGCTAGAATTGGCAACCCTAGTCAGGATTCTCTTGTGGTCTTCCTATAGGTTTCTTAGCCAGGGCGGGGGGGGGTGTCACATAACTGGCTCTTCCTAATTCCCAGACTGCCTGGCGGGCGTTCCCAGCTGAGGGCCTGAAGGCTGCCTCTCTGGCAGGCTGTCCTAGTGATGCCAGCAAGGCAGGAAGTGATGCCTGCTTCCAGGGGCACTCCCAAGCAGTGTTCCCTCTAAGCTGAGTGAGTGTGAGCTAGCTCACAGTTTTTTAGCCTCCAGCTCACACCTTTTTGTCTTAGCTCAGGAAGGCTGGCTCCAGTGCAAACTAATTTATGCAGTCGCCAAATTACCTGCTCACCACTTTAATGCCAGTCGCTCACAAAGTAGAATTTTTGCTCACAAGACTCCACAGCTTAGAGGGAACATTGCTCCCAAGCCTCCAATCTAGAGGTGCCAGCCTCCAGGGGGGACCTGGGTGGGATCTCCTGGAATGACAGCTCCTCTCCAGACTGCAGAGATCAGTCCCCCTGGAGAAAAGGGATGCTCGGAGGGGGGGGGACTCTGTGGCATTATGTCCCCCACGGAGGTCCCTGTCCTCCCCAGGCTCCACCTCCAAATCTCCAGGAGTTTCCCAACCTAGACCTGGCAGCCCTACGCCCCCCCCATCCCCTGCAGGCAGGCCCGTAGCTAACATGGGGCCCATGGGGCCTGGCCCCCTTGTGTTTCTTCTGGGCCCCCTCCCTCCAGGGCTGCCCCCAAAGAGCTCCAACTTACCACCTGCACTGTACTTCCATTTAATTAGCTGGCGGGGCCCCCCAAGGCCCCCTCCCAAAGAATTCCCTAGCTACGGGGCTGCCTGCAGGTGGCCAGAGGGGGCTGGGCAGCCCTTCCCCCGCTGTCTCCCTCCGGTGGGCAGCATCACCATGGCTCTTTCCCAAGGGCCGAGAGAAGCCCACCCGTGTGGTGCACGAAGACAGCCCGGCCTGAGCAGCTCCCAAGTCCAGGAAGAGGGGCCCTCGCCTCCCCTCCCCTCAGGTCCTGGAGAGGGTCTTGGTTGTGAACCTCACGGGGCAGGAGGGGGCGCCCCCTTTGGGGCCTGGCTTCATTCTTGCTGGTCGACCCGGCGTTCGGAGCAGAAGGAGCAAACTATGAAACGAAGTTCGGAGCAGAAGGAGCAAACTATGAAATGGGCTGAAAAAACGTTTTGGAAGAACACAACTGCTGCCCCCTGCCTTTGAGCATGGAGTATGAGTCTTTCCGTTTTTCTTTTCCTGCTCATTCTAGCTTGGAGGGATGCTTGCTCTAAAGGTGAAGCTATTAAAAGGGACAACCTTTTGCTGTGGAGACTTTCTGCAACTCAGTTGCAGCTGCTGTCCCTATAAGAAGAAGAAAATCGGAAGCGAAACAGCATGAATTAATCCCCACCCCACCCCCGGAGAAATGCCCTTTTGCTAACGACTTTGACTCTCTCCCCCTAGTCATTGCTTGCGAGGGATTTGCACTCCAGGTTTCTACCAGATTTCTCCTCTCCCTCGCAGGCCTGGTCCTCTTGAATTATACATTTCTGAGCAGTGCAGAAGTGGCAGATTTGTCTGTACAGACACCTGTGCACCATGGCTATTTTGAGTACTTCGCCAGGCAGGTGTTTTTTATTTTTATTTTTTAATCTGGCTTCTCACCTGCACGCTTTGCTTGGAGGGTGGTATTTGTCGGGCACTCTGTCATGCGGGCAACCTGCCAATCACTCTGCTCAGCAATCGCAGAGCAGGGCCACCAACTGCCTTCCCAGCAACTTCTGCCCGTGGTTGACAGGTCAGGTGTGCTGTTTTCCAGATATTGCACCATAATTTGCATAGAATCACAGAATCCCAGAGTTGGAAGGGGCCATACAGGCCATCTAGTCCAGCCCCCTGCTCAATGCAGGATCAGCCTAGAGCATCCCTGACAAGGGTTTGTCCAGACGCTGCTTAAAGACTGCCAGGGAGGAGGAGCTCACCACCTCCCTAGGCAGCTAATTCTCCCCTCTCATTCCACAGATGATTGACACACGAAATGGGGGGGAGCCCTTCCATCCACACCAGAGGAGCTGCTTGCCCAGTTGGAATGCCACAGCTACGCCACATGAAGTTCCTCCCTAGTTCTCAGCATGATGACTGTTATGTCTTCGGATGCTGCCTGACGCGACCCAGAGGCAGCTAGAGCTTCAGTCCAGAAGACAATAGGGTCTAGGCTCCTGAACCACCAGTAAGGAGCCAATAGGGACATTGGTGGGAAGTTCAAACCCGCCAATAGGACCTAGGGGTGTCCCTCCACAATTGTATAAAGTCGGCCATCCGGCCATTGGTTTTCGTTCCATGTGCTAAGTACTAATAAACGCGTCTTATCGGATGTCGTGGTCCGCGTCCTGATGCATCAAACCCAGTACTTTTCAGTGACCCCAAGCCACAACTCAAACCGGCACTGGGAGAAAAGATTTCCACCCTGATTGAGGGCATTTTCATCCCAAATAGCTCAGGATGTCTGGTGTCCCTGTTCCCTGCAAACTGATGGGGGGGGGTGTCTTCGGGAGAGCTTACTGGCTAAGGAGAGAAGACCTGAGTATGGATCTCCAGGGTCCCCGCCAGATGCTGGGTCTCCTGCACCTCTGCCTGGCTCCCCCCATGAGTCTCCACTCAGCTGAAGGCTGGTATCCTGAATTCGGTTGCACAGAGAAGTTGCACAGAAGCAGGAGCATCATTACTGACTGGGGGCACATCAGCCACCCCTCCCTCCTGCATGCACCATTTTTGTACTTTTCCCTCAGAGGCACCTGTGGTGGCTCTGGGGCGGAGGCGGGGAGAGAGGGGAGGAGGGCTCTGAGGCAGCTGCTGCCCCCTGGACTCCAGAGTGCCCCCCCACGCCCCTCCTAGCCTAACCCCCAGCGTCCTCCACGATAAGGTAGGAAGGCGCTTGGAAGGAAGGACGGGTAGCATGTCAGCGGTGTGTTCCCTGAAGGGCTCTTATTTGGGAACCTGCTAGACCAAGGATGTAATTATTTATGAGATAAATAGAAATAACCTTTCCGTAGTTATTCAACTAGACAGGCAAGACACAAATGGAGGTGAACAACAATTGTTTATTTAATAGAAGATAAAGTATTGAACAGGGTAGATGTGGACTGCGTGGATATAAAGTTAGACCAGTTCACAACCCTCCCCCCCCCCCCAGGTTACAAGCTTTAACCCCAGTCAGAGTTACGACTGGCGTTGTAGCTGAGCATCAAGTAACATAAATAACCCCCCCAGGGGAAGTTTGACTCCCCTTCCTCCAGAAAGGTTACCTCCACTGACTGGGGGGGGGGTTCCACTGGAACGAGGGCCGGCTTCAGGTGTTTCTGCACCCTAGGCGAGACTGCCTTATGGCACAGATGCCAACCTCCCGGTGGGGCCTGGAGACCTGGAGTCCTCTGGAGCCAGCCACCCTTTTGCTGCTGCCACCACCGCCTCCCCCCCACCGCTGCCGCCACCAAAGGGGGGAGGAGGGGGAGGCACAGCTTGGTGCCCCATCCAGGGCCCAGCGCTCTAGGCGAATGCCTAGTTTGCCTAGTGGGTGAGCCGGCCCTGACTGGAACCGCTTCCCACAACAGACAGGACCAAGGTGGCTCTTTCAGCCCACAGCGCTCCTGTCCACGGAAACTGTCCATGGAACGGAGGCAGGTCTGGCCCTTCGCTGATGCTATTTGTCTCACTGAAACAAGCGCTCTTCCCTAAGCTGACCTCAAACCCTCACTAAAAGCCAAATAAAACCTGTCTCAACCGACACTCTTATCCGAAGCCACAAAATCCTCCATTTTGTGATTTTATGTACAGAACTGAATTTTATTATTTTATTATACTATGTTTTAATTTTTAAAATTGTTATACTTACATGTGTGAGCCGTTGTATGTGTACTAAGGGTTTGCGGTGGCTCAGTGATTAAGACACTGAGCTGCAGACTGGAAGGTCAGTAGCTCAGCAGTTCGAGACCTGAGTGCCACATGATGGAGTGAGCTCCTGTCTCTGGCCCTAGCTCCTGCCAGCCTAGCAGTTCGAAAGCAAGACATTGCAAGTAGATAAATAGGTACTGCTTCGGTGGGAAGGTAACAGCGTTCTGTGTGCCTCAGCATTTAGTCATTCCGGCCATATGACCATGGAAACGTCTTCGGACAGCGCTGGCTCTCCAGCTTGGAAATGGAGATGAGCACCGCCCCCTAGAGTCGGATCCGACTGGCTTTCAAGCAAGGGAAACCTTTACCTATGTGTACTAAATCTACTGATTGTTAACAAGTGGCAAAGAATTCCCACCAATCAGTACATAGGAAGTGCCTGGGCATAGCACAGACGAATAGCGTGGGTGGGTACCGTGCGGGGGGGGGGCGGTCTAATGTGGTGTCCACCACCTCAAACAAAGGTCTGGCAGAACAGATCTGTTCTATAGGCCCTGCAGAATGGTTGTTAAGGCCCGCAGGGCTCTGATCTCAATTGGGTGGCTGTTCGAACAGGCTGGAGCCAGAGCTGAGAAGGCCCTGGTTCTGGTTGAGGCTAAGTAGGCATCCTTTGGGCAGGGGATCACCAGTAGATGTTGGTCTGAAGAATGCAGAGCTCTTCAGGGGAAATAGCGGGAGAGATGGTCCTGCAGATAGGATGGTCCCAGACTGCACTGGGCTCTAAAGGCCAATATCTGGCAATGGTTGTTGTGAGTGACCGCGAGGCATCCAGGATCACAACCCAGGCTCCTCACCATCAACGTTGGCACGAACAGATGCCCTGTCAAGGGTGGGGAGCCAGATGCCCAGTTCCTTCCCCCCACGGCTCAGGCACAGGACCTCCATCTTAGATGGATTTAATTTAATTCAACTCTGTTTCAGCCAGTCAGCCACGGCCTTCAATGCAGGTCCGTAGACAGGATTTTTTAAATTTAAGGGGGGGGGGACTGAAATAAAAATAAAATTTAAAAACTCACATAGGCTGGCTGGCCCCTGCCCCAGCTGGTCTTTCCATGTTGTCATACGTCTCCCTGGTAGCCAGCCTGACCTGACGAACAACCAGCCTGATAACAAAAACCATCAGTCTTCAAGGACAGGAGATGCAAACTCATAAGAACATAAGAGATGCCAATGTTGGATCAGGCCAAAGGCCCATCCAGTCCAACACTCTGTATCACACAGTGGCCAGAAATACCAGTGCCATCAGGAGGTCCACCAGTGGGGCCAGGACATTAGAAGCCATCCCAGCGCCATCAGTGGAGATCAGACCTGAGAGCCCATCACAGTGAGCGTCTGATGGACCGCAGACACCTGTCGCTAGATGAGTACTTGCAGGGATGCGTACCACAATTAGCAGCAGCTCAACAGCCCATGGAGAGCCAGCGATAAATGCAGGCAGGGGGAAGCTGCACATTGTACTGCAACTTGTACTGCGGCTGCATAACCACCCACCTTGTCTCCTGAACCTCTGGCAGGAACCTCTGTGGCTATGAACCTGGACTGGACCCTGGACCACCTAACTTCTGGATCCCTGAAACATGGACTACCAGAAGACTCCCCTTTCTGGAAACCTGACCCTTGGACTGTCTCTTGACCACTCTCCTGCCTGAACCCTGGCTGTGAGTGGCCACCTGGTACTTTCTGCCTGGTTGTTCTGTGGAACTTCTGCCTGCTCCCGCACCAGACCCACTCTGAGGCCAGTACACACATGCGGTGGCTGGAAGGGGGAAGGGCACGCCAGGCTCCAGCGGGAAAAAACAGTACTTGCCCTTCCTTCCCCCCCCCCGCCATGACCGCCACACACCCTGGCTGAAGCAAGGAGCCACAGTAGGGGGCAGTGAGTGCCTCTGGGAAGCACCCCTGGGAAGATGGGTCACCGGTCCATCCGGGGTTGCTGGGCTGGGGCGTCCTCTCCTCCCCTCTGTCTGCAGCCTGACCCCGGAGCCCTCCCCAGCTGGTCTGTGGGACGCTGTGCTCCCCCGTGGGGACTCACCTGCGTAGGACAGGTACAGGCAGGCAGGTAGCATGTTCCCCGGCAGCAGCCACAGAAGGGTGCGTGCAGCACAGATGCCCCGCTCCACCCTTGGCTCCTCAGTGCCAGCCCCCCGCAGCCCAGTTCTTGCTGCCTCTATGGCCCATGCAGCCCGGGCTTCATTTTTACTGAGTGAAAGTTCCCTTCAGCCCCACCTTGCCTCCTGGCTCCTCCTCCAAGCGCTGACCTCACCTGGGAACTCTGTGCGGCCACCAGCTCCAACTTCAGAGAGTTGGGGGGGCTGTGGTGGATAGAAAGTCATGGAGCATTGGTAGGAAGTCAGGGGAGGCAGGCCCTGGGGGGCTCCACCGTAGCTACAGACCTGCTCCAATACCCAAGCCAGAAACCCTGGGGCGGTATCTGGGCAGCCATCCATCAGCAGATACAGCACTCTGAGACAGCCCAGCCTGAACCTCTGGACCAGGTGGTGAGAGAGGGCGCATCTAGATGTTGTTGAATAACATAGGGGAGAGGATCGCCCCCTAGGGGATGCCACATACCAAAGGGTAACGTGGCAAAATCCTCTCCCCAAACACCACTCTCTTCCCCCAACCTTGAAGAAAAGCAGGGTGGGTAAAAATCAATGGTTTAAAAAAAACACCCAGATTTTAAAATTTAAATTAGATTTTTTAAAATTTAAATCAGTTTTTAATAAAATGCTTTTTGAGGAAAAATCTATCTAAAGATCATTTTCTATTTAAGGCTGCAGGATCACTTCATCGCGCCGGACAGGTAAAGTATCTGTCAGCAAGCTGCCAAGAGTATTGTATGTTTCCCTTTCGTGTGCATTCTTTCCCTTGCGCTTAATTGCCTCTTCGCCGCACTGCATATCTCTCAAGGCCGCTGGAGGAGTTGCTTTGTCTCTACACAGGATGAGTCGTGAGAAGCTCTTACCTGTTTTGCTTTTGCAGCCGTTAATTCTCAGCCCAATGCCCGCGCGCGGGACTCACTGTGATCTCAGCATATGAATGTCCTATAACCTCCTATGTGCATAGATCACTCGCCATTCCTAACAGTGCTCATGTTACTGCATCTATAGCTTTTAATAAAAGTAAAACCTTCCTGGAAGTGTGTACTTCGTTGTTTGCTGTGGGGCCTGACATTCTGTTAGGAATCCCTCATTCCCTATCTCAGCGCATCTATCAACCCAGATATGAGCGACGGAGAGGGGAAACCCTTACCGACAAACCCCGATGAGGGCGAGGAGCCGGACGGGGAGCCCGAGTGGGGGGAGAATCCCCCGGTAACCACGGCTTCAGTACCGGTGACTACGCAACCACCAGTGTCGGGAGCTGTGGGGGGGACTATCCCAAGGTACTCGGCGGCACATCTGTTCCCGACTCCCCAAGCTGCAAGGTATTTAGCCCCTAGAACAACAGAGGCTAATTTTTTATGTTTAGTATAGTCCAAGTCAGGGGTCGTTTCGTAGAAAAAGAGCTAGGGGAACTCATTAGCATAACTCATTAGCATATGCCACACACCCTGACATCAGGGGCCCGGCGGTGGACCTGCAAGGCCAGCGGGAGTGCGAGGAAGCCCCGCCAAGGCCCTCCCTGGCCCCAGGCAGGCAGGGGTGGGGAGAGGCGGGGAGGAAGCAACTTACCCTCCCTCTTCTCCTGCCTCCTCCTGGCTGAATGAGGGCTGGAAGCGGGGCGGCCGGAAGCAGGGGGCGGGGCTTCGTCATGTGCCCCGCCCCCTGCACCTCACCCGGGGGAACTGCGTTCCCCCCCGAAATGGCCTCTTGTGCGAGTGTTGAAGAAGAGCATGAAGACCCTTGTTCTGAAAATGTCCTGCACACACACAAAGTTTGCAAAACACTTCAGTTTCACTGTTGTCCATGCTGACATCAAATGTCTATTATGGTATTTTTAAAGAAGCCAATCAGCTCTAAGTTTGCACTTTCCCATCATTAACACTAAAGTTCACAGATCAGCAATTAACCATTTGAACATGAATTCTGAAAGGAAGGAAAAAAGTACCGACACTCTTATCCGAAGCCACAAAATGCTCCATTTTGTGATTTTATGTACAGGGCCTTGGGGAAGTTGGGTCTGTCTGGCGTGCATTTCGGCACTCATTCCTACAGGATCGGTGCTGCATCCACCGCTGCAGCCATGGGCTGACCTCCAAGCAGGACTAGATGGGCCATTGTCCTGATCAAACATTGGCTTCTCTTATGTTCTTATGTTAACCCACTTCTGAAGCTTTAAGCAAAATACAGAAAAATAGCTGTTTTATTGCTGATGCTGTTGAAATTTGGAAGGAACTGAGTGAGCCTGGGCTATCCAGGTCAGGGCAACAGCCACAGTTTTTGATGAGTGCTAACTTTATGAAACTTTAGAACAAAGTTTGAGTCCAGTGGCACCTCTAAGACCAACAAAGTTGTGTTCTGGGTACAAGCTTTCATGTGCATTTCTATTGCTTCAGACCAACACGGCTACCCACCTGAATCTATTTCAATGAAGCTTTGTTTGGCTTCTGCCACAGTCACTGGCAGTGTGCAAAAAACCCATAGGGCTATGCACACTTCACTGAACATTAGTTTCAGTTGTTTCCTATAATCTCATTGAATACTGTAATGATTCCTTGTTTTATGAGGGTGCCTGTGCCTTTAAATGCTTGGTTGGAGTGCATGGTTAGTAGACCAGAGTGATTGAGAGAGACAAATGTGCTGTGATTGGTGAATGACAGAGTGTGGGAGGGTTTTTTGAAGTGAATCTGTGTGGGTGTGTCAGTGTGTCAGTTATGAGAGACAGTTAGGAAAATCAGTTGGAATTGTTCAGTTAGAGAGTTAAGTCAGAGAGTGTTCAGTTAGTTCTGAGTGAGTTCTTAAAGAGGGCAGTATAGATGTCCTTAGCCTGTGTGGCTGACTATAGGAAAGAGTTGGAACTGAATGTCAAAACAAACAAAAAGTAAAGGAAAAACAAGACAGTGTGTGTGATACATTTGATAAGACATATTTTCAAGTCCCTTTATCCAAGATAGTTACAGAATAACCAACCTCATATTTTGTTCTTACTTCAATAAATCATCTTTTGTTCAAGTTTATCCCCGAATTTAGTTCTATCTTTCCTCAGGACCACATAGATCCCTGAAAAGCCCCGACTCTAGGTCACCTTACCAGCAAAAGAAGGTTTGGAAATCCTTAAATTCCTGGTGGCAGCAGAAACTACCCCGTTTACAAAAGAAAAGAGCACATATAAAGGGAAAACCAGTCCTCCCTAAAGTGGTTAAGACGCTGAACTGCAGGCTGTGGAAGGCCGGTAGTTCAGTAGTTCGAGACCCAGGTTGCCCCCCATCTCTAGTTCCAGCTCCTGCCAACCTAACAGTTTGAAAGCAAGAAATTGCAAGTAGATTAATAGGTTCCACTTCAGTGGGAAGGTAACAGCGTTCCATGCGCCTTGGTGTTTAGTCATGCTGGCCGCATGACCACGGAAACGTCTTCGGACAGCGCTGGCTCTTCGGCTTTGAAACGGAGGTGAGCACCGCAACCCTAGAGTCGGATTCGACGGGCTTTCGAGCAAGAGAACCTTTACCTTTTTACCTTACAAATACTATAAGCTCATATTCTTCCCCCAAAGTAGAGGTGACGGTATGCCCCCCCCCAAGCAGACCCAACATTTCACAAGGGGCACTCCCCAGAAGGATGCGTGGGACGCTTGTGATGCCCCTCCGGGCCTGCCTGGGCACAGAGACCTCTGGGGCTGGCCGTTCTTGCTGGGAGAGCCTGCGGCAGAGCGAGGGAAAGGAATCTGTCCCGCAGACGCACCCACAGCGCCCTGGAGCAAAGTTTGGGTCCGGGGGCCCCTCCAAGACCAACGACGTTTTGCTGGAGGCGTGCGCTGCTCGGTGCACGAGGCACACTCCCTCGGGTACAAAGCAGTGGAAGTGGGCCGTCGTCCCTCCCGATGGGCCGAGGGCAATGTTCCCTCGAAGCTGTGGAGTCTTGTGAGCAAAAATTCTATTTTGTTAGCTGCTGGCTTTATAGTTGTTATACAAATAGCATCCCAATCAAAAAAAGAAGTCAAAGTGAAGAAGAAGGTCACAGTGCTTTAAATCCAGTCAAGACACCTGAAAACAGGCCAAACAGCCCATCAAAAAATGACTGCTTTCTGAACACCATCAGGAAGTACGTGAAATTTTAGACTTGAACTGACATAGTCATGAAGAGAACATTCAAAAAGCATAATTGGTTACAAAAGACAATGCATCATTTGAGGAATAGTCCACTTATTGGTCAAATGTAAAGAAAGAAAGAAAGAAGATACATAATATCTCCAAGTATTTACTTAACCTAACCTGGATAATATTGGCCAGGGATTCTTCGTACCCGAACAGAGGTGTTTTCTTCCTGATATGAAGCTAAAATCCTTTTTTGACCTAGACACTGTCAAAAGCGATTTGGCTGCTGCAAGAATTAGTTTGCTCCGGAGCCTGAGCCAAGACAAAAATGTGTGAGCCGGAGGCTAAAAAACTGTGAGCCGGCTCGCACTCACTCAGCTTAGAGGGAACACTGGCCGGGGGTCCCCGCTCAGCGGCGCAGGGGCCGCCTCTCTCTCCCGTCTCCGGCGGGGCACCTGAGGAGGCTCCTCGCTCGCCGCGGCTCCGAGGCGGCTTCCGAGGGACTCCAGCCAACGTCACCGAGGAGGCGGCACGCGGAGGGGGGCGCCACAGCCGCCCCTCCTCCTCC
>NW_015163101.1:263323-265163 GCF_001447785.1 Gekko japonicus | reverse complement strand
GAGGGTTGCTGCTCCCCCTAGAGGCCGGCTGCGGGCCGCAGGCGCCGTACGGTTGCCAGCCCCCAGGGGGCCCCTGGGGATCTCCCGCTTTTACCCCTGGTCTCCAGCTGACAGAGACCAGCGCCCCTGGAGGCAGGGCCGGATTTAGACTTGCTGAGGCCCTAAGCTATACAAACCCCAGAGCCCCCCCCCCCACTGTTTTAAATGACATCAGCTGGTCTCAGGAAAGTTTAAAATATATGCGCCTTTTTAATATTTGAAATCATTTTTTATATTGTGTTTTTATTTGAGGCCCCAGCAGATTGCGAGGCCCTAAGCTGGAGCTTATTCAGCTTATGCGTAAATCCGGCACTGCCTGGAGGCAATGGCTGCTTTGGAGGGTGGCCTCTCTGGCATCCGACCATGCTGAGGCCCCTCCCCGAACCCCACCCTCTCCCGGATCCCTTCCAGAATCTCCAGGTGTTTCCCAACCCAGACCTGGCAGCCCTAAGATCAGGGCCGGCTCCAGCTTATTTTGCACCCTAGGCGAGGATCCCTTCTGCGCCCCCCCCCCCCCCCCCACGGGTCCCCCCCAACTTCTCATTTTAGGAAGAATGAAAAACACAGATAATCAAGAAACTCCCAGAGTAGGGGGCTGGGTGCAGTTTGGTGCCCCTAAGGGCCGTCCCACTCTAGGCGATCGCCTAGTTCGCCAAGTGAGTGAGCCGGCCCTGCCTAAGATGCCACAGCTCCACCCACAACGGGCAGGCGTACAAGAGTTGTGGAGGGTTGTGTGTTTAAACAGCTTGTTGTTTTATGCTGCCTTGCACTGTTTAAAAAGGGGTCACATTTCTGGACATTTGGAAGCCATGGAGGAGAATAGAAACCTGGGGAGAAATGCAGGCAGGGCTGCCCTCTGTGTCCATTCTAAACTTATTGTGCCCTTTTAATAGCATACAATGCAAAACTGGAAAGCTAGTTTGGCGTAGTGGTCAGGAGAACCAGGTTTGATTCCCCACTCCTCCACATGCAGCTGCTGGTGTGACCGTGCGTCAGTCACAAGTTCTCTCGGAGCTGTTCTCTCAAGGGCAGTTCTCGGGAGAGCTCTCTCAGCCCCACCTGCCTCACAGGGTGTCTTTCTGTTGTGGGGAGGGGAAGGGAAAGGAGTTTGTAAGCCGCTCTGAGACTCCCTTGGGTAGTGAAGGGCCAGGGGGTATAAATCCAATCTCTTCTTCTTTTACCTCACAGGGTGTCTGCTGTGGGGAGGGGAAGGGAAAGGAGTTTGTAAGCCGCTCTGAGACTCCCTTGGGTAGTGAAGGGCCAGGGGGTAGAAATCCAATCTCCTCTTCTTCATAATATGTAATTTAGCACATCAGATTGCAGTCATTGGCATATTTGTGAAATTAGAAAATATGAATGCCTTTCCCCGCAATCCTAAACAGGGTTACTCTTTTCTGTGCCCGTGGAAATCCGTGACATCGTTTGGATAGGATTGCACGGTTTTCTGCAAACAAAACAGGACACGTGCCCAATCGGAGACAGAGGCCCTGACCTGGACAGCCCAGAGCTCTCAAGGCCTTGGAGGGGACGTGGGGTCGGCCCCGGTTAGTAGTTGGATGGGAGGCCCCGAGGGGGGCTTCAAGGGGTGCTGCGCAGAGGCTGGCAGGGGCAGACCCCCCCCCAACGCCTCTCACCGCAAGTCTGCTGTGGCTCGGCCTCCCTGCCCCCCCCCCCCCCCGGGGGGGGGGGGCCCGCCCCCCCCGAGGCCCCGAGGGGGGCTTCAAGGGGTGCTGCGCAGAGGCTGGCAGGGGCAGACCCCCCCCCAACGCCTCTCACCGCAAGTCTGCTGTGGCTCGGCCTC
>NW_015163101.1:260831-261257 GCF_001447785.1 Gekko japonicus | reverse complement strand
TGTGGGGAGGGGAAGGGAAAGGAGTTTGTAAGCCGCTCTGAGACTCCCTTGGGTAGTGAAGGGCCAGGGGGTAGAAATCCAATCTCCTCTTCTTCATAATATGTAATTTAGCACATCAGATTGCAGTCATTGGCATATTTGTGAAATTAGAAAATATGAATGCCTTTCCCCGCAATCCTAAACAGGGTTACTCTTTTCTGTGCCCGTGGAAATCCGTGACATCGTTTGGATAGGATTGCACGGTTTTCTGCAAACAAAACAGGACACGTGCCCAATCGGAGACAGAGGCCCTGACCTGGACAGCCCAGAGCTCTCAAGGCCTTGGAGGGGACGTGGGGTCGGCCCCGGTTAGTAGTTGGATGGGAGGCCCCGAGGGGGGCTTCAAGGGGTGCTGCGCAGAGGCTGGCAGGGGCAGCCCCCCCCCCA
>NW_015163101.1:238222-260777 GCF_001447785.1 Gekko japonicus | reverse complement strand
CCCCCCCGCATGGGAGAGAGGGCCCGCCCCCACCTGCCAAACCCGACAGGAAACAAGTGCTGAATGCCGGCAGGGTGCCCCTGGGGCTGCTCAGAAAGAGGGTCGGCTGACACCCTGAGGAGGAACCCCTGCCTCTGCTGCAGTTTTGCTTCCCCAAGCGATGGACCTCTGTGGGTCAGGAGAGGGAAGGCCAGTGGCCCCCTGATGCTCTTATGCTGAAGGTTGCAGAGCGGCCTGGGGGAAGAAGCGGGATCAGGGCCGCCACTGCAGCCTGGGGGAGGGGATCTGGA
The DNA here is from genome assembly GCF_001447785.1 of Gekko japonicus. Lineage (NCBI taxonomy): Eukaryota > Metazoa > Chordata > Lepidosauria > Squamata > Gekkonidae > Gekko > Gekko japonicus. The sequence continues at coordinate 260,487 of NW_015163101.1, read as the reverse complement.
GGGGGCAGGAAGGGGGGGTCTCAACCCCACTGCATACAGTTCACCCACATAGTGCGTTCTTCAAGGAGCTGCCCTTCAGCACATGGCCAAGAAACAGGAATAAGAATGCCTCTGAGCATATGCAGCGTGTGTTGTGCTCAACCCCAGATAAACTTCTGTGCACACATCCTGAGTTCAGAGGCTGCTCAAACCTGCAGACGTTGCACCACTCCAGACTGCAGATGTGAGAACTGCATGCTTGAAAGCTTCTCACCGTTCCAAAAATGCCCTTCAGAGGCTGGGGAGGAGGGGCTCAGCCTCCCCTCCTCCATGGTACGCTCACGTTGCATGTTGCAGGAAACATTCAAATGGCTGGTTTCCCCGAAGCACACCTGCAACCCAAAGTGGTACGGTCCAGCAGGGGCTGTACCTCTTCTCTTCTCACATTTGACTGGCCCTGTGAGTTGGGGTTATGGGTACAGCATCTTTCTCTATCCTGCCATGAAATGTCTGGCCTGTGTTCTAAATACATCTCCATTCTCTGCAACCAAACACAACCCCTGCAGGGAAAGAACTTTTGATTTGTCTCTGCTGTTTGTCCCAGTTCTTGTCAGGGAAGTCATGAGGACCAGCACCGGCAAGAAGGAAAGACGTGCAACTTGTTATGGATACAACGGCGGCTGCAGTCCTCTGTTGCGCTCCGTGGCTGGGAAGGTAGCGTGCAGCTCCAGGTAGCTCCTCTCCTCTGAGTCAGATGCTGAACCAGTGGTAGCTGCCTTCAGATCGCACTTCCTTTGGCATCCCAAAGTAGTCAGCGGGAATGGGAAGGGCCTGGTTCCCCACTGGCGGAGAGGCTTCCATTTCCTGTTCTCCTCTCTCTGCAGGACCAGGAGGGTGGGTGTGAAGAGAGCTCAGAAGGGAAGCCATCTAGGGTGAAAGAAGGAAGGCAAAATTGGGGGGGGAGCTGAAGGGAAGGGGAGGTCAAGAGGCAGAGGACGGAGACAAGAGGAGCGGCTGCAGGCAGAACGTTCATCACAGTCCAGCAAGCTGTCTCCTCTTCAGACGCGAGGCAGGCACCTGTAAGGATTACATCATCCTTTAAGGATTGTATAATCCTGAGTCTACTATATAGGCCCAACACCTTTTTGATCCACACTGCTTTTAACCTAAGGAACATTTGGAACATTTCGCTGTACAACCTTAGATGACTATACAGTTGACCAGAGAGAAGTACCACTGGACATGTGGTTTCACTGGAGGCTTCATGTGTATTTCTGTATTTCTTTTCCTTGCCTAGTGGTTAAACTTTGGAACAATTGATCTCTGGCCTTTATTCCATATTTTGTATATGTAGAATTGTATGTATTTTTACACATCAGCCTATATGTTCTGTATGTATTAGACCTCTGAAGAAGGCCTGTAATGGCCGAAACGCGTTAGGTCTATCTGATTAGTAAAGGTAAAGGTTCCCTTGCTCGAAAGCCAGTCGAATCCGACTCTAGGGTTGCGGTGCTCATCTCCATTTCAAAGCCGAAGAGCCAGCGCTGTCCGAAGACGTTTCCGTGGTCATGTGGCCGGCATGACTAAACACCAAGGCGCACGGAACGCTGTTACCTTCCCACCGAAGTGGTACCTATTTATCTACTTGCAATTTCTTGCTTTCGAACTGCTAGGTTGGCAGGAGCTGGATCTATCTGATTAGGTCTATCTTATTAGCCCTTGTATGTTTTTATAGTTTTATATGAGGTATAAATGGGCCCTTGTTTGTTATTTTAATTTATGTTGAATAAACACACACATATATTTTTGTATATTTTATGATTAGATTTTTAGAGTTGGCCCTTTTCTATTCCTGACTAACCTTTTTAGGTTCTGAATTCTAGGTTTAGGTTCAGTTTTTCCCCCCTTTTTTTCTTCTTTGACCTCTTTCAGTGGACCTGTGGGATTCTCAGATCCAAAGATTGGCAGGATGAAATGAGATCATAAAAGCGTTTGGGCCAGTGTGGTTCGCTGTGGTTCTGCATGTTGGTGCTCAGGAAAGGTGACCCAACTGCTAGGATGTGCCTCATCACGAACACCAAGTCCGGCACACCACGTGGGCTGAAAGTTGCCAAGTGTCTTTGACATCCCTCCCCCTGGGCAGGTCAGGTGGACTTCCAGCCCAGAACCCAAACATTCTGCTTGCGCTCCTGAGCTGCTGCTAGGGGCGATGGAGGCCAGGCTTCCGTGGCATTCTCAGCGCAAGCCACAGTTGTCGGAATGAGTGGCCGGCCACCCCTTGCCGAAAAAGCGTTCTCGGAGGGCTATGCCCGCCTCCGTTACAAGGATACGTCTTTGCTGATCTGGCAGCAGCAGCAGCAGAAACTGGAGACTATTCCCCCCGGCACGTACTTACGCCGGAGCCGCAGCACGTGGTATTCGCAGTATGGCAACCAGGCCATTCTGGTGCGAGATAAAAACAAAGTGGACCTCACCAGGGACACAGGACAGTCCAAGTTTTGTACCGTGATGTGACTCCAGGCCTAAAGCTAAGAAAGTCAAAGCATCTCTTGGCATCCTGGCTGCAGTGGTTCTGTTTATCTGCTTGGTACTTTTGGATGATGTTTGCCCCGGTGCTTGGAAAGGGCAGCTGCTTCTGCAGAACAGACTCATGGACTTCCAACCCCTCTTCTCATCCCTTTGGCGTGTGGCTCCTTCATCCCATTGTTGGCAGAGAACGTGCCAAGGAGGTTCATGTTACGGAGCAAGAAAACCCTGGGATGCAGATGCCACAGCATCATCTGGCAAAGCTTCCCCCCCCCCCCGATTGTGCCCCTACAGACAAAATCTAACAGGCGGCCGTGGCTGCATTTGACAGGCAAGGACGGGCAGTGATGTGTACAAAAGGTCTCCAGCTCCACTGTCTACTGCTCGCTGAATGTACAATTGGTCAGCAGGACCCAAGAGGCAGCTACGAGCACACCAGCAGCACAGGGAGGCGTGCAGACTGGTACCTGTGCAAGCACACTGGTGCGTTTCTTTGGAAGGGATAAAGCATGAGGGCAGGGGCCAAAGCCAGTGGGGGTAGCCAAAGAGGCATTTCTGGCCCCCAACTTCTCCATCGCTTAAGCCTCACGGAAGCAAAGGGGCTTCGCCTGCTGAGTTCCAACCACCACTAAAGGGAAAGTGTTAAGTGCAGCATCCTGCGGACGTCAGCCGCACTGTGAGATTGTTTCTGAAATATGTAAATGTGTCTGTTATTATTCATTTGACTAGCCTAAGGTGGCTTAAAAGTTAAATTAGTTTGGGCCCAGACGTTATTGCCTACGTTTGCATATTTGATCTGGAAGCGGGTGCAGTGTGTTCCATTCATGACTTGGGGGGGGGGGATGGGGGTTGTGCAAATTGCTGTGGGGAGTTCCCTGGTCCAAAGTGGCTCGCGACACACCTGGAGGCGTTCCGCCTGAGTCCCGGGCGCTGTCCTTGGCAGGGACACGAAAGGACCCGATTTCAGGCACCAGGGGTGGTTTTTCTGGCCAGGCTGAGGCTCAGTTCAAAACTCTCCAGCCTGTGAGTGTGGCCGTCTTCATTCCTGGGCCTGCAGCTGAGCCCCTCATGACAGCTGGCCAGTCGGCAAAGCCAAATTCGAAAAAGCCAAATCCCCCTGCCGGGCATTGGGCAAGAAAGAGATGGGGGCCCCCAAGGGCCCAGGCATCATCACTCAGCCAGCTAAGCGAGACAGACTTGTCCTCACCTTTGAAGGCAAAGGGCCAGCCATCACACTCTAGATTCCCTGCTGCAGGAAGGGGTGTGAACACAAGGACTGAGGGCTTTCCTTCTCAGAGAGCCCTGGGAACCCTCGTGGGCATGTCTTGAATGACACACACACAGACACGAAGGGAACGGGACTGGATGGGGGGGGGGGGGGCTTTCTTAACATCAGAGGCGTTGTTTTGTCCATTTTTACATGAACTGTGGTTGTCTGTATTGCAGCATTAACATGCTACTGTGATCTGAATAAAACGTCAGTGTGAGCATTTAGTACAAATGAACCTTCCCTTGTCCGTCTGCTGCAGCCACAGGGCCTGTCTCTTGAGGACATCTGTTCCACTGAGCTTAGACGTCGTGGCTGGTGCCTTGTTCTGACACTGGTTTTGGTGGTGGCGGGGTGGGGGGGGGGAGTGAGGAGCAGTAGTGTACATGCAGTTTCCAAGAGGAAGCCAATAGATTAAATGACACCCAAATTTAGACCAGGAGGTTAGCAACTGGAGGTGCACAGCTGTATTCCGGGAGTTCATGGGATCTGCTCTCCGCCCTTCCCTTCGGTGGCCAACCTTGAGCCAACAGATGCCAGGAGAAAGGCCTCAATCTTGACACAATTGGTCAGGGGGAGGGCTCTTTTCTTGGAGATGGCTAACAATTTCCTGAGCATTTCTATGACGCTTCTGAGCAATGAAAGCACATCACAGATATTGCTTTGCAGGACTCCTCCCAAACCACTTAGATCTCTCTCTATTGCACATTTCAGGGGAGGGGGAAGCAAAGAGAACCACAGAATCACAGAGTTGGAAGGGGCCATCCGGGCCATCTAGTCCAGCCCCCTACCCAGCGCAAGACCAGCTTAGAGCATCCCTGACAAGGGTTTGTCCAGCCGCTGCTTAAAGACTGCCACCTTCCTAGGCAGCTGATTCTGCTGTTGAAAAACAGGTTGCTTACCTGTAACTGGTGATCTTTGAGTGGTCATCTGTGCATTCACTGTGCATCAGACCTGTGGGACAAAGGGTGCCTGAGCCTGACCCCATCAGTAACTTAACTACCCTAAAGCCTCTTTTCCCCACGCTCCACCCTGAGGCACACACGGGGCCCCACTGCGCATGTCTACAGGGCAGAGCTCAGGTATTCCACTAGTTCCTTCTGACCGCTGAGAGACCAAACAATGTTATGAGTATGCTGACGGGAGGGGGAAGGCGCTGGGCGTGTGGTGTGACTGCACAGATGACCACTTGAAGATCATCAGTTACAGGTAAGCAAGCTGTTTATCTTCATCATGGTCTCTGCGCATGACACCTTCCCCTAAAAGCTCGAAGAAATTCTTTCCCTACGCTCCATCCCCGAGGCACACGCAGGGCCCCACCGCGCATGTCTACAGGGCAGAGCTCAGGTATTCCACTAGTTCCTTCTGACCGCTGAGAGACCAAACAATGTTATGAGTATTGACAGGGGAGGGGGAAGGCTGGGCGTGTGGTGTGACTGCACAGATGACCACTTGAAGATCATCAGTTACAGGTAAGCAAGCTGTTTATCTTCATCATGGTCTCTGCGCATGACACCTGTGAGAGAGTAATGAGCTCTGTCTTACCAGAGGAGGGTGCTGGCAGCTACTCAGTTGAACGCAGACCTGAGGATCGACTGACCGCCCCGCTGGAACTCTTTGCTGGGAACTGATGTCCAGAGCATAATGCCAAATGAAGGTGCTGGGAGTCACCCAGGTCGCTGCTTTGCAGATGTCCTGTAAGGGGACCCCCGTAAGGAACGCCGTAGAGGTCACCATGGCCTTTCACAGCTTAGAGGGAACATTGGTCGCCATGGCCTTCGTGGAATGTGCCCTAGTAGGCCCCAGTAGGGGTTGCATTGCAAACAAGTAGCACAGTTTGATGGTCTCAACAGTTCACTTAGTCTCTGGGTTGAGATTCGATACCCTGCTGTGACACAAGAGAGACAAAAAGGTGAGGATCCTTGCGGTGTGCTTTGGTTCTGTGCAAGTAGAATAGGAGAGCACGTTTCATGTCTAAAGAATGAAGAAGCCTCTCCGCATCATCTCTCGGATTGGGGGAGAATCTGGCAGCGTGACGTCAGACTGCAGATGGAACTCCAAAACAACCTTTGGAAGGAAACGGATGTCTGGGCTCAAGGTAACGCCACTACCGGAGAAGCGCAGGTAAGGCGGGTCATGTCAGAGGGCCATAAGTTCACTCACCCTCCGTGCAGATGTGATGGCAGTCAGGAAGGCAGTTTTCCAGGTAAGCAAGCGGACAAGAAGCCAAAGGCTCTTTCCCCTCAGTTTCCTAAGCACCAGAGGAAGGTCCCATGCCGGAACAGGGAGTTTAAGCAGGGGATGTATGTGTAGTAGTCCTCTAAGAAACCGTTTAGTGTGTGCGTGGGTAAACACAGAATGGCCATCCACTGTCCAATGATATGCCGAAATGGCAGCCAAGTAGACCCGTACAGAAGAGTAGCTGAGTCCCGAATCTACAAGGGAGAACAAGAAATCAAAAGAGAGTCCAGTGCTTTCCAGTGGGGTTGTGGAAACATCAGTGAACCTGACTAATGTAGACCACTTATAGGCATAAGACTTCCTGGTGGACAGCTTCCTGTCCTCTCTCACCTCCTCAGAGAAAGGTTGAGGAAAGTCCTCCATGCTGTAAGCTTCAGCTGTGGGACATTGTGAAAAAGCTGTTCCCCAAGGGTGAGTAAAAGGTCCGGAGCTGAGGAAAAGTGATAAAAGTGTTCCCGAGACAGCTTCACAAGTAGAGGGAATAACCCCTGCCTGAACGAACATGGGCTGACTAGAATGCAATTGGTCCATCCTCTCATCAGTTTGTCCACCACTCTGGTTATGAGGTGTAATGGGGAGGAAAGAAAGAGAACGGGTAGAGAAGGCTGTCCCCTAGAAACAGTCAACACTTCCGATTCATTCATGTAGCGAAAGTGTCTATCTATGGGAACCTCCAGCACTCAAACACCAGAATCAAATATGTCTGGTTGAGTTCCCACTTGTGTAGGGAGGCTTCCTCTCTGCTCAGGATGTCCACTTGGATGTTCTGGATGCCGGGTAAGTGTGTTGCCAACAGGAAAGTCCCCCAACTGATGCACATAAGCCAAAGGTCCATCGTGAGGGAGCAAAGACTCCTGGACATTGTGCCCCCTTGCCGAGTTATATAGCTGAGGGCAGTTGTGTTGACCGTGAGTACAGAGATCACTTTCCCCTGTACAAAGGTATGAAAGGACTGGATGGTGAATCTGATTGTGAGATGCTCCAGATAGTTTATATGTCAACGTTGGTGCTGAGGGTCCCACCGGGCACCCACACATAGGTCCCTCATGTAGGCGCTCTGCCCCCAAAGGGAAGCATCCATAGTTAGGCTCTCCAAGGGGGCTGGTAGTTGAAATGGAGCTCCAGCTAAGAAGTTGGGTTTGTGCTCCCATCAGAGTAAGGAAATCGGGGGGAGGGGGCACGCACAGTCTCATGAATTGATGATGATGAGAAGGGTTGAACTTCCTCAAAAAAACATAGTTGAAAGAATCACGTGTAGTTTGGTGAATGGGAGGGCCACAGTTATCACCGCCATCATCCCCAGGACCTGTGGTACCATTGTGTCTGGGTGTGACCTGATATGGTATACTAGAGAAATGGTGGCCAATGCCCTCTTGCCAGGGAGGAAGACTTTGCATGTGGTGGAGTCTATAATTGCCCCGATGAACTACACCCTTCTTGTGGGTATGAGGTGGGACTTCTTGTAATTTACTTTGAGACTGAGAGTGGTAAGTTAGTTGAGGGTCTGTTGAATGTCTTTTCTCAGATTTCCCTCCAAGTCAGCCACCAAATGCCAATCGTCTATGTATGGGAAGACTGTCCTTCCCTTGGAGACATAGGTAAGCCACCACAACAGCTATTGTCTTTGTGAAAACTTTTGGTGCTGTGGAGATTCCAAAAAGAAGTACTTTGTATTGATAGTGGTTATCTCCTATTGTGAACCTCAGGAACTGCCTGTTCCTATTCAGATGGCAGTAAGTGTTCTGGAGATCCAATGTAGACATCCAGGCCCGCCTAGAAAAGCGGTAGGATGCTTTGCAGTGAGATCATTTGGAATCTGTGGTATACTATGAAGTTGTTCGCAGCCCTCAGGTCCATAATGGGATGAAGTCCACCATCCTTTTTAGGAATGGTGAAGTATCGGGAATAGAAGCCAAGGCTCCTGGAAGCCAGGGGGACAGCTTTGATGGCACCCTTCATCAGAAAGGTTTGGACCTCTTCCTGTAAGACAATAGAGGGAGGGGTGGTGATGAAGACCGGTGTCAACGGTGTCTGAAGAAACTCTATTGCATAGCTGTGGGCAACAATGGAGAGCACCCATTTGTCCAATGTGATTTTCCTTCATGCCAAGATGAAAAGAAATAGGCGTGTTTCTGTGGGGCGGTGGTGTTGGGGTAGCATAGACGTGGGTGGTGGCAGTGGGGAAGGGGTAGGTGAGTCAAAGGCCCTGCTTGAGAGTCTGGGGACCGTTAGATCTCGGTGGCTGTTGATTGGACTGGAATTTGGGCTTCACATACAAAGATCTGCAGAAATGAGTTTGCTTGTTCTCAAAGACTGATTTGGAGATGTCTTGGAGTATTGTCGTTTTGACCATAGACGTGACCATGACCTGCCCCTGCCTTGTCACTTTTGCCCTCCCTGTGTTTCGTTGATTTTGATGTTGAGCCCGAACGCTTCGATACCGAGCAGTCGGTGTTGGGTTAGCCCTGTGCTGGGGTGATGGTTGAAAGTCTCAGTGTCAACTAGACTGTCAAAGGCCCTGGGGTTGATTCAGCTGGTTCTGGGTGTGTGGGAGTGGCCATTGGTGCAGGAGACAGAGCAGCCTCAGTCAGTGCTGCTTGGAGTCTCACGGCCCTATTTTTTCAGGTTTGGCGGGAGACGTTCACACAGTGGGTGCGTGAATCGGTGTGACTTCTTGCAACGTTCGAAGAAACCCCAGAGTTTTTCCATAGCCATTGGGTATGAGGTCAAGGGGGGGGAGGGTGAAAGAGAGCCTTCTTTGATTCCCCCCCCCCAGTAGAGAGGAAATTCAGAAGGAATCTAGAAGTTTGAGAGAAATGAGCTCTCTCATGACGTGAGAAGTTCATCGACTAGGACAAAGAGTAACTGCTCAGTGTGGCAGTCAGAAGAGAACTGGTGGGATACCTGAGCTCCACCCCATAGGTATGTGTATGTGCGGTGGGGCCCTGCGCATGCCTTGGGGATGGAGCGTGGGGAAAAGAGTTTCTTAGAGCTTTTAGTAGAGCATCCCTGACACGTGTTTGTTCAGCTGCTGCTTAAAGACTGCCGGGGAGGGGGAGCTCATCACCTCCCTAGGCAGCTGTTTCCATTGTTGCACAATTCTTACTGTAAAGATATTTTTCCTAATATCCAAATATCCAGCCGGTACCTTCCCGCCTTTAATTTAAACCCCTTCTTGTGAGTCCTATCCTCTGCTGCCAACAGGAACAGCTAATACTTAAGGAGCAATCATGTCTCCCTCAACCTCTTCTCCAGACTGAACATCCCTAAGTCCCTCAGCCTTTCCTCATTGGCCTTGGTCTCCAGACCCCTGATCATCCTCGTCACTCTCCTCTGCACCCACTCCATTCTGTCCACATCCTTTTTGAAGTGAGGACTCCAGAATTGCACACAGTACTCCAGGTGTGGCCTGACCAATGCACTGTACAGCAGGACTCTGACATCTTGTGATTTGGACGTGATGCCTCTGTTAATACACCCCAAGATCATATTAGCCTTTTTTGTTGCCCCATCACACTAGCTGCTCATATTTAACTTTCAGGCCACTCTTACCCCCAAGATCTTGTTCACATGCACGCTGCTACCAAGATATGTATCCCCCATCCAGTATGATGGACCAGGAGTCTGATTCAGTATTAAAACAGCTTCACGTGAGGTTTTGTGAATATATACATATTACACATAGCTGTTTTTGTTGCTGCATCACACTGGCTGCTCATATTTAACTTTCAGTCCACCCATACCCCAAGACCTTGTTCACACACACTGCTAACCCAGAAGTGTATCCCCCATCCAGTATGCGTGTTCCTCACTTTTGTTACCCAGATGCAGAACTCAGCACTTATCCTTGTTAAATTGCATCTTGTTCACATCTGCCCACTTTTCCAGTGCGTTCAGATCTTGTTGAATTCTATATCTTCTGGTGTGTTTGCTGCTCCTCCCAATTTGATGTCATCTGCAAATTTAATGAGTAGGCCCTCTACACCAGATCATTTATAAAAATATTGAAAAGTTCTGGGCCCAGAACTGACCCCTCTGGCACCCCACTGGATACCTCCCCTCCATTCAGATGAAATGCAATTGACAATTACTCTTTGAGTGTGGCTCTCCAACCAGTTCCATATCCATACCCGCCTCACTATCCTAGAGCCCAGTCCACAGTCCTCTAGTTTACCCACCAGAACATCATGGGGAACCCTGTCAAAAGCTTGACTGAGATCCAGGTAAACAACATCAACAGCATTCCCTCGATCCAGTAAGCTTGTCACTCAATCAGAGAAGGAAATGAGGTTGGTCTGGCGGGAACTGTTGGGGGCAAATCCATGCTGCGTTCCCGAATCACCAAGTTGTCCTTTAGGTGCTTGCAGATTGATTCCTTTAAAATCATTAAAAGTTGCAGACAGAAGGCAGTCAATGGCAGGTGGCAAGTTTTGAACCAGGAGTTCCCTGGCTGCAGTTCAATCTCTTCAGGCTGCACCCACTCTTTAAAAGGTGCCTGGATCATTAAACAACATACCTCCAGTCACAAGTGAATTTTTTACTCCAGCTGTGAAAAATGGAAATGCAATTTATCATACAAACCAGCCCATTCCCCCAAGGGTTACCACGAGTATATTACAGAACTAGCATTTGCTCTAAAATTGGGTCTTTGTTCCTTTATTTTTTTCCAAACTGTTCTACTTTAAAACAATTAAGATACAGAGAAAGAGAAAAAGACCGACCTGTAAGGGGACTAGAAATATACAAATAAAACATGCTTTATCTGGAAGTTATCGATACCTGTAAGTCTCCAAAGTCTGTACAAAAAGAAATCAAAGCCCAAAACAACCCCCTTCCCCCCCAAAACTGGATCCACATACAAGGAATAAGCACCGGCACAGGAAACAAAGATCTGTAGCACCTGGAGGTTAAAAAGTCAAATCTATTTAAATAAAAAGGGCTCCCAAGTTTTTAGAGCTTGGGTTTGTTTTGTTTTCTTAAAGGAACCATATTTTTTTTCTGCTGTTCAAAATGCAGGATACATTTTTTAAGTGATCATTGGTGTTAATAAATAAAGTTTTTCTATATACACAAGATCTAGGGACAATTGATTCTGCAGCAGGTCATTTGCAGAAGTGCAGGTCTCCCAAGAGAAGCTGGAGAAAAAAAAATAACTTTTAGAAAACTGACGTGCCTTATAAAAATGCGATTTCCCCTCCCCCTTCCCACCCTGCCTCCCCGCCCCCACCTACCACCTGGAGGTTTTCAGGGACAGAGATTCACTCAGCGGCTGGCTTTCTTTGGCCCCCCAGAGCTTGGCCACCCCCCCCACCCCCACAGTACCCTCCTTCTCCCTTCTCAATCCTTGCCACTCCACTCCAGCCACTACGCGTCTCTCGAGCAGGATGTTTCTGTCTTAGCCAGGAAGAAGCCGTCATGTCACAACCAGATGGGACCAGTTTTCTTGTGAGGAAACTTACCTGGCATTATGGAGCTTCTTGAGGAGCCCCCAGTAAGCTTCGAAGGACCTCAGTGTTCCTAGGAATATGATCCCGGTTCACACATTACCCACCTCTTTGCACGATGGAGGAACCACGCACCCCACCCCTCATCAGCATGCTGTGCATTAGTGAGATGCTTCACAGTGATGCCAGACCTCATTATTCTTCCCCTTCCAAAAAGGGAAACAAGATCTGAGCAAGGAGGCCCACACCACGGAGAGATCCAGGCAACTTGACACAAAATCCTGTTCAACATAAGAAGGTTCTTACAATACCTGACCATTGGTGGGGAGACTGGGAGGGTCCCTGGGTGATATTCCCCACCCCCCGAATGTAGATTACCTGAAGGGGAAGAGGATACGCCAGGGGCCGCGTGAGAGACAGACTGTCCTCCTCTTACTTCTGAAATGTGAGAACGCTCTTGTGCATGTAGTGTGGAGCTCCCCAGCCCTCCAGGAACATTCCCTGTTTTACCACACACAAGGAGCATCACACCCTGTCCCCAGCCCCACGGTACACGTGATGTGCCCAGATCCCGTCCACCCTGCCTTGAGTTTCCAAGAACCAGGATTCCACACCCCAGTTTTAATCTGCTAGGCAACCTCTTGAGAGCCTTCAAAACAGAAGCCTGAACCTCGGTATCATTTTTTAAAAAAGGATAAAAGAAATATCTAAAAAGATACATTTTTAACAATCCACAGTACATAAGCTTTCTTTTTCTTCCCTCTTATACATAAAAAAGGATGATGATCTTCAGCACAATGTAGACTTGGGGCCAAATCCACTAGGTAGTTCTCTCGCACGATCTGTGCATGAGCACTAGAATGGTGCATCAGGTCCCTGGAAGTTAGGAGTACTAGTGCTAAGAACAAATACATTGACTACTTCAAAAGCTAACATTTTCTGGATACAGTACCATTTTACAGAGAGCCCCCCCCCCTCCACCTTATGTTGTCATAGAGATGAACCAGTCTCGGGCTGCATTAAGAAGGAATTTCCCAGGACAAAAAGAATTTACCAAAACACCCCTCCCCCCATATATTACACTGGTTTTTTATGGTCTCTCATTGGGAGCGTCCACATCTCCTCATTGCTGAGCAAATTCACATTCCATTAAAATGTTTAGAGACTTTAAGCAAAGCAAATTACTCATCGTAAAGTCTAATCACACACACGCAAAGATCTTTGACCTAAGAAAAGTGGGAAAAAATTAATTTTGGAAAGTATCTGTTTTATAACACTGAATTTTTTAAAAAAATGCTTAAAAAGAGCAAAGTGACAGGACAAAGCAGACCATTAAAAAAACCGAGAACAGAAGGGAACGCCGCAGAGTGACGGGGTGTGTGTGTGAACGAGATGTCCATTTTCTGTCCAGGCAGGTTAAAAGTGTCCGTAGCTTACTCCGAGTCGCTACTGTCTGAACTGGATCCGCTGGAGCTGCTACTCCCTGATTCCGAGGAGCTGCTGCTGCTGAGGCGGGAAGGGCCTCCGGAGGGGGCAGAGCCGGATTTTTCTAAGAGAGAAGCGAGACAACACACCTGTCAGCATTTGGCATCCTAGTCACAGCGTAGGGAGGTATGTAGGTGTGGGGGCAAAAACCTCTTCTCCTTGAACTCGGAGAGCTAGAGAGACGTGCCCAGACCCCAGCCTCACTTGTGGCCATGCCCACCTCTTGACTCCTGGAGTTGCTGGGGCTGGGCAGGAGCCATCGCCCACCAACACCCAGGAAGCACAGGGGGCTGAGTGGAGGCTCCCCAGGGAGGCCTGTGGCTGCTGCAAGTCTTTGGCCACCACAGAGAGAGGAGGAGGAGCACCGTGCTGAGGACGTGCACAAGGCTGCAGTTGTGTGAAGGGCCGGGATCCCTTTACATACTCCCTGCGTGGTGCAGTGGGGAACGCCTGGCAGAGCTGGACCCCTGAGTGTCTGAATGGGGACTCTGGATCTTTGCCTTTCTTTCCACATGCTCATAGCATAAAGTCTGGTGTGGGTGCTCCATGCGGAGGCATGTATGCACATTCACATGATCTATCCCTGCTTTTGTTCATCACGAAAACTGGGCCTCCCCACTCGACGTTCCAGGAAGGGAGTTTCCATCCCCCCCGCCCTGCAAAGATGATCGCCAGCCTGGAAGAGGACAAAATGGGCCCATCGCACTGAGAAAAGGATGCCACAGGGACAGCCGCGGAGGGAAACGATGACGGGAGCTCAAAGAACCTGCAGGACCCCCACTCAGCCACGGGACCTCGCTGGGTGGCTTTGGCCCAGTTACACACTCTCAGCCTAACCTACCTCACGGAGTTGTTGTGCAGGTAAAACAAAGAGCAGAACAATGTAAGCATCCTTCGGTCCCCACTGGGACCAATGAAGCAAAATAAATAAATAAAAATTAATAAATTCCTCTGTACTATTTGGGGCTGTGTCAAATACTAACGGTTCTATCCCCCCACCCCACCCCAAGCTGACAGTGACTGTTTTTGTGCCAGAAACACATGCCACCCCACCTTCAGGTCAGCCTTAATGATATTGTAATGATTATTTAAAAGCCTGCTTCTGAATCCCACCTCTTTGTCACATACCAGAATATCAAGAGAGAGAGTCAGGTGGGTGGCCGTGTTGCTCTGAAGCAGCAGAACTCTCAGATCCTCAGACCTTGGGGTACAGAATGATCCTTGGACTGGACTCCTGACTCTGTGCTTAACCTTGGACTGAACCCTGACTTGTGCCTCTTGTGCTTGCTTGTGTGTGGGGGGGGGGAGATAAAATCCCATAAATAAACAAACAAATACTGAGTCGGTGCTCTTGCCTGGCTCGCTCCGACAGCCTTGTGCCCTGTGCCATTCCCAGCCTGGCTTGCAACAGGCACCTTTAAGACCAACAACACTTCATTCAAGGGATAAGCTCTTGTGTTCAGATAGCTGAAGAACTGTGCCTGCACACGGAAGCTCATACCTTGAATAAACCTTTGTTGGTCTTACAGGTGCCCCCACCGGACTCAGACTTTGTTCAGAATATCAGGGACAGTGACCTAAAGGAGTATCACCCATGCAGCAGGGGGTGGGCAGGTGGGTGGGCTGGGGGGGACCAGTCATCAGGACTTCCTAGCAGGGGGTGCCTTCTGGGGCTACACTGACCGCTGCCAAACAGGCATGTCCCCCAGGGCCCCCCCCCCAAGCTCATTCTCACCCACCCTCAGAACAGTAGAGGGGCAGACAGCAGCTGCTGCTGCTGTGCCTGGGAAGGCGAGGGGGAGGATGCCCAGTGTCAGCCCAGGTGAATCTGTATCCCTTAGCAGGGCCTCCCGGGGCCAAGATAATAATAAAAGGGGAGCTGTGGTGTCGGGTACCTTTCTTGGCGGGCTTCTTGTTGTTGTTCAGCTGCCCACTCACATCCTGCAAGCGTTTCTCCAGCTCCTTCTTCTTCTCCTGAGCGAGCTCTTCCTTGGATTTCGCTGCTTGCTTCTTCCCACTTGCAGCTGTGGAGGAGGAACGCACAATTGCTGAGACTGGTTGAAGGGGGAGAGAAGAGGCGAGGTCACCATTGTACGGGCACAAAAAACAAAACCGTCCTGCAACTGCTGGTCGGAAACCTGGAGATCACCAGCCAGAGCCTGAGTGGCAGGACATCCCTGCTCTGAGAAGGGGTAGCCAAAGCGGGGCAAGTGAGGGGAGTCTGGAGGTGGTACCACTACATCCTGCGCTTGGGAGACCAGGCAATTGTCCCCCCACACACACACTCAGTGCCTTTTGTGTTTTCTTGCAGAAGGGCCTCACCTCATTTCTGCTGTCACAGCAGAGGCATTCTCTCCTGCCTGGGGGAGGCGGCACTTGCATTTTTAGAAGTTCTTCTATTTAAAATAATTGTGTTTCACCTAAGTGGTCAATCACTCAATTTGATGTATCCCACATTGAGGGGAAATCATAAAATGACCCAGTGCACAAGTTCTAAAAAGGGCCAGCTAATCTGAAGTGTGTTTATATCATTTTAGATCATTTCTGGTTTTAGTTTTGTATGCACATTGGATCTATATGTATTTTTTAGACTGTTTTGTGCATTTGCTTCAGACTGATTGGCCCTTTCATATCTTCCATACTGGAAAATTTTATTCCCCCCCCCCCCCCCCTGTGGTGCTTCTAAAATGTCTCTGCTTCTGGGGTTGGTTGCGGCTTTTTGTTGCCTTTTTGAGCACCAGTTGGAAGTCGGTGGGCAGAGAGCTGCTGTCAGTTCAAGGAGGCCAGACGGCCCAGGACCAGTGTTCCCTCTAAGCTGAGTTAGTGTGAGCCAGCTCACCATTTTTTAGCTTCCAGCTCACATGTTTTTATCTTAGCTCAAAAAGGACAGCTCCAGGGCAAACTAATTTATGCAGCAGCCAAATCGCTCGCTCACAACTTTAATGCCAGTAGCTCACAAAGTGGAATTTTTGCTCACAGGACTCCACAGCTTAGAGGGAACATTGCCCAGGACCACCGTTTACTCCAAGAATTTGTAACATAGTAAAACATTTTGGTTTTCCCCTGACAAACAGCCACTGGCTTTGAACACACTGTTTGAGAGGCTATATTTAACCTACAGCAGAGCAAGGTGACAATTTCACATGACAGACTGTATTTGGAGATACCCTTTTTTTACTGCTAATGCAGGGAGAAAACTAGGTTGTCAGGGGGCATGGTGTTAGTCCAGCCTCCTCCCCATTTTCTAGTTGCAGACATCTGTGCTAGTTTTCTGCTTACAAGGCTCTTTTCGTAAAAAAAAAAGGGGGGGAGCTTGTGGGAGCCCACAGTTTCCTGCCCGTAACTTGAAAAAAAAACAAAAACAGATTGTTACCACTCTCAATAAATGTAAGCATATCTAAACAAGAGCCGCTTACAAGACTCAGTATTCTACCCACAAAATAAATCACCACTGTTACCAATTGTTACTATAACAATTTCTTGGCAAAAATATATAAACTGCATAAGACTAAATATAATTTGGTGTTTGGACATTGTGCAACTTATATGTATTTGCCAGGAAACCATTACAGTTTACTGTGATTGTCTGCAGTGCATAAAAGGTTTTTTTGTAACAGCAGTGATTCATTTTGTAAATATGATACAGAGTATTTTGTAAGCTGCTCACTATTCTTAAGCCACAGTTACATTTACTAAGAGTAATAACAATGTGTTTTTACACAGGTAAGGGTAATTGCTCTTTTCCCTTTTTGTAGCCTCTGGCACTTGGTGCCCTCTTGCTATGACAGCACCAGCTACGTCATGCATATGCATTCTCTAAAACTCAAGAAAAGTCATTTTCCCCCACTACTGTTTTATCCACATGCAAGTGTATGCCAATTTAATCAACATTCATATGATCATCTAAGATTAAGTGACAGTCCTGCTTAGAAAAACTTTTTTTTAAAAACCAGGCTATGTAAATAATAATTTGTGTGTATTTTATCTCTGTGTTTTAATGTGGGGTTTTATGTGTGGGTAACTGTGGGTTAAAATGTAGGTCTCTAGAGTAAGGAAGAGGGCAGCCGGACGGGTGACTGAAGTGGGTGATGCCAGGAGGGTGGCTGGACCCCCCCCCCTTGTTCAGAGAGGCTCTGTGCGGGAGAGAAAAGACTGAGTGAAGCTCTGTGAGCAAAGTCTCTGTTCTCTGTGGAAGTTATCAGCCTAAGTGATAATGGGGGGTGGGGTGGGGGGCTAGATCTGAAACAGAAACTATTAAGCGGATTCTCTTAAACATAAACTCTGTGTAAGTTTAAGAGAACCCACTGTTTTATTTAGAGTAAGGCTCCTCTTTTACCTCAAAGCCACCCCTACACGCTGACCGTTCTGTCACTCTACCAAATATAATTAAGCCATCCCGTTCTTTGGGTCCAACGAAGAATTCTTAGGCAAGAGCCTTTGGTGGCGGCCATAGGTAGGTAGGAAACACAAAGGAAGGGAAGGAGGCAGCATTACACACATCATCTCAGAACATGTCAGAGAGGTGCCTTTACAGATGTTACATATAAGGGGGGTCATACACTGTTACCATACTAAGTTGTGTGATTTACCACTACACTATGCCCATTCATAATTTTAAAAAGTAACTATTTTAAATACAAGAACTTCTAAAAATATAGGTGGCAAGCACCATTTCTCCCAGGCATCTCCCCCCACTGAACTACTATTTTATTCGCATTCAAGTGTATGCCAATTTAATCAATACTCATATGATCATGAAAGATTAATTGAATTAAGTGACAGTCCTGCTTTAAAAATATTTAAAAAAAAGCCAATTTTCAGCAGCTCTCCAAAGTAACATGCAATGTGCATTTGGAAACTGCTTTAGAACATTCCTTCTACCCTGAAGTTTGGGCTTTACGTACCAGCCACGAAATGTGGTCACTAGTTAACACTCCAATTACAGAACTGTAAACATGTTTTCTCCCCCTGCCCTGTAAAATGAAGTGCTCCACGAAACAGAGTCAAAAGATTCCTTCCTCGTGCAGGCAGTCAGAAGAGGGGCTGAAGCAGGAAAGGATCAGAAACAGGCTGGAGAAACTGATGGCTGTGTGCAAGGATGGACTTAAGGCAATGGGGATCTTCCAACTTGCTGAAAGAGTCAAGGTTATTCCGGGATGCTGGGACTTGGTGCACGAATTCCTTGGATAAACGACTGGGACTTGAGGTCCTTACTGCTGTACACAGCATATTGTAAGCAGGATCCTATTATGTAATTGCTGTACCACTTAATGTGTCATCATGTGAATACTTATGCTCTGCTTCTGTTTCTTTCTGGTGGCTCCAGGTTTCTGTTATCCTAATGCATTTGGTTACTGAATATCCCATTTTGTTGACTCTACTCACTAAGCATAATCCACCATGAGTCCATGTGATTCGGAAGGCAGACTAAAAATGTAAGCAAATAAATTCTACATTTGTGGGGAGGTGAGCAATGAGGTGGATGCATCAGTCTGGAGGGAGTTAGTCCTGCCTAATTTCTATGGAATTCAACTGGACTGGTTAAGCTGGACTTCAAAGCGGAACAATATATACCAACCTCTTGAAAATGAAGTGCTCCACGAAACAGAGTCAAAAGATTCCTTCCTCGTGCAGGCAGTCAGAAGAGGGGCTGAAGCAGGAAAGGATCAGAAACAGGCTGGAGAAACTGATGGCTGTGTGCAAGGATGGACTTAAGGCAATGGGGATCTTCCAACTTGCTGAAAGAGTCAAGGTTATTCCGGGATGCTGGGACTTGGTGCACGAATTCCTTGGATAAACGACTGGGACTTGAGGTCCTTACTGCTGTACACAGCATATTGTAAGCAGGATCCTATTATGTAATTGCTGTACCACTTAATGTGTCATCATGTGAATACTTATGCTCTGCTTCTGTTTCTTTCTGGTGGCTCCAGGTTTCTGTTATCCTAATGCATTTGGTTACTGAATATCCCATTTTGTTGACTCTACTCACTAAGCATAATCCACCATGAGTCCATGTGAAGAAGGCAGACTAAAAATGTAAGGAAATAAATTCTACATTTGTGGGGAGGTGAGCAACGAGGTGGCTGCATCAGTCTGGAGGGAGTTAGTCTTGCCTAATTTCTATGGAATTCAACTGGACCGGTTAAGCTGGACTTCAAAGCAGCTTTTTCCCCTGATACAGGAAGCACATAAATTTCTTTTGTCCACCAGTCAAACAGGTTTGCAGGTTTTTGGAACAGTATGAAAACCTATCAAGCCTGTTTAGCAGAGATGAATGTGTGGGGTGCATGTACTATGCTACAAAAGCAGCAGTCCCTCTGGGCCCAGACAGGCAAGGGTTCAAAACAGTCCAGCTGGGGTTGATGGATCATCAGCACCATCCTGCCAAGTGATAAGGAGAGTTTTGCCACACATCAAGGCTTCACAGGGAGCAGGAAAGACCTGCATGGACTCTTTTTCAAGCCTCTAAAATACTCCTTCCCATCTTCCTCTTCCCTTGAACAGGGCTGAAGCGCATTGGAGAGCCAGCAGATGCTGTCCAGACGTTACAGCTTCTGTTCAGACAACTGCTTCAAGCCATGCTTCGTGCTGCCCAGAGGCCAGGGTTTGGTAGAGAGTCTCTGTGGCCCCGATCAAAAATGAAGCTGGCCCTTGGGGGCGGGGACCAGAGAGCAAACAATCTTCCGTGGCCGGGGGGGTGGGGGAGGGCAGGCTACTGAAGGTCTGTCTTACATCCTGAGCTACGTTGAATCTGCCTTACACTGAATCAGACCATCGGTCCATCAAGGTAGTACTGTCTACTCAGACGAGCAATGGCTCCCCACGATCCTGGTCCTTTGGAATGGAGATGCTGGGGACTGAAGCGGGGACCTTCTGCATATAAAGCAGACTCTCCCCCTGAGCCACAACCCCTCCCCTCTGTTGCTCGCTCTGGAGACAGTCTCCTGTGTGAATTGGCAAGACCACACTTGCCTGGGAGGGCCCTCTTTCTTGGCCCCATTGCTGGGGAGGACAGCTAGTTCCCCGGAGCCCCCCAAGGGAGGGGGGGGGGAAGACCAGCTTAAAGCGCTCCAGACCGGCCGTCACTCCGCTCAGGCAACGCTGCCCACTTGGGGCACCTCTGGAAGCAGAAGGCGTCCTGAACCTTCCGGGAGCCACAAAAAGAGCCCGAGGGAAGACAGTTTGGGTGACCTGGGCAACCGGGCAAACCTTTCATCCTGTGCCTTGCAGCTTTCTTTTTTTCCATTTAAATCAGTGTAAACTCTACATTATCTGTTATCCCCTAATTTAAATAATACCCTTATTCTGAAACTGGAGTTCATGTCAGCAAGAGGGAGTCAACTGCCTCATGACCACCAGGAGACATGGATTTTTAACCTTTCTTGCTGCCAAAGTCAAATGGAAAAAGGTTCCATGTTCTTAACCAAGGCTTGTTGTGATGGTTGAACTGAGCTGAAGAGGGGGCCAATGCGCCTGCCTCACTCCAAGGTGGCAGAGAGTCATGCGCAACACGACTTCCAGGCATATTCCTTCTGGATTCTGGCTTCTGCGTGCATGAAAGTGCTGCTGCGCAGGCCCCCACCCTGCCAGTTCCCCTCTCCTGCTGCCACTCTCAGGCTGCAGCCCCCCCCGGGCTCCCCCCCCCCCCCCCCAAGGGTCTTTGGTGGAGGTGCAAGAAGCGGCTGGAGAAACCTCCATGTAGCAGTGGAAGGCAGCAAGTCACGGTTTTCATCCTAACCTTAAGCTTATTCAATTAAAAGCATCTAATAGGTGGCTAAAAAGGGGAGTGACGTTTATTTTGTTTGTGTACCAACTTTGAATGGCTTTTTCAAACTGAAAAATAATAGTTGTGTTTTGGATCACTTCAATCACCCGACGCTAAGAGCAAGATTTGGAAAACTGAAAAAAATAACACAATTCTCCTGTTTTTGTTGAAGAGAAGGTGGGGAGGGGTAGAGGGGGCACCTCACTTCCAAAAACCTGGTCCACTCTGCCCGGGTCCAGTGCCACTCCCACTTACCAAATGGTTTCCTTTGCTTTTTCTGTAAACAAGACTTGACGTATCTTTCCAGTTCTCGTAACGTCGTGGGCTTCAAGGTTTCAAAATCTATTTCGATCTCGTCAGGATTGGAGTCTCTGAGTGAGGGTTCCCGTGACTGGATTATGTGCACCACCCGGCCCAGCTTCTCCCCGGGCAAGCGGTTGATGTCCAAACTGAGCTGTCGCTTTTCGTCATAGGTCATGGGCAGGCCCTCCTCTTCCTCGTCTGAATCATAAGTCGCTGACGCTTGCTTGCCTCCTTTCTTCTGCTGCCTACAAGGTTTAGAGTAAGGATAAGCAACCAATGGCTCAATCTGACCTGCGTAGTGCAGGACAGTATAGATCTCCCCAACACAGATCTCCCCAGTACAGACCTCAGTCACTGTCTTCCCCAGAGAAAAGGCCACGCTATAGACCTCTCCCCTTTGAGAGTCAACAGCTCTGGTCTCAAGGGAGAGACAATGCCAGAGCCTATGCGAGTGCTGCAGACACAGCAAGGGCGGAGAGCCCTCTGCCTTTGCCTTGGGCTGGCATACAGGAATCAGACAGGGTGGGCAGTGCCAGAGTAGCTGTTCAGGTTTTGCTTAATTAAGAAATCTCTGTCCTCCTTTAAAATGAATCCCAGAAGAGCAACTGGATTTGTTTTGGCTGCAGCAGGCTAAGGGCTGGATTCAGACTCAAGCTTCCACAGATGCCAGGGCCTCGCTCTGCAGAGGGCGATTTCCCCATGCAACGTTTGCTTGCAGCTGTCAACTGTTGTGATTAAAAATTCTACCTTGGCAGCCAAAATATCTATGAGCATAACAGTTGTAAGCAAGCCTAACTTTTTTTAATGTATAAAATTTCAGTTTACAAGCATACAAAACTTACAAACATAAAGAAATGGAAAGAAACGGGAATGAAAAGAAAGGGAGAGAAATAAATGGAAAAAGGGAAAGAAAGGGAAAGATGGAAAGAAAAAAGGGAAAGGGAAAGAAATGAAAAGAAGGAAAGAAAGAAATGGAAAGAGATCAAGAAAAAAGGGGGGAAAGGAAAAGATATAGGCACAGATATAGAATGGGAGGGACTTGGCTTGACAGCAGCACATGTGAAAGGGATCTGGGTGTTCTGGTTGATCACAAGCTAAACATGAGCCTGCACCTGCAGTGCGATGTGGCTGTGAAGAAAGCTAATGCAATCTTAGGAAGCATTAACAGAAGCATTGTGTCCAGATCACGGGAGGTGGTCGTTCCGCTCTATTCTGCTATGGTCAGGCCTCACCTGGAGTACTGTGTCCAGTT
>NW_015163101.1:208733-238201 GCF_001447785.1 Gekko japonicus | reverse complement strand
AGGAAGGATGTTGACAAGCTTGAGTGTGTCCAGAAGAGGACAACCAGGATGGTGAGAGGGTTGGAATCCAAGTCTTATGAGGAAAGGCTGGAAGAGTTGGGTCTGTTCAGCCGGGGAAAGAGAAGGCTTAGAGGGTACATGATGGCAGTTTTCAAGTATTTGAAGGGCTGTCATGTAGAAGATGGAGCAGATTTATTCTCTCTTGCTCCGGACTGCAAGACTAGATCTAATGGGTGGAAATTACAAGGGAGTCAATACCGGCTAAATATCAGGAGAAACTTCCTAACTGTAAGAGTGGTTGAGCAGTGGAACAGACTGCCTCGGGAGGTGGTGGATGCTTCTTCATTGGACATTTTTAAGCGAAGGCTGGACGACCATCTTTCGGGTATGTTGTAGGGCTATCTTTTGGCTACACTCCTGCAAAGTGCAGGGGGTTGGACTAGATGACCTGCAAGATCCCTTCCAACTCCAACATTCTATGATTCTATGAAAGGGAAAGAAAGACATGGAAAGAAAAAGAAAGGGAAAGGAAAGGAAATGGAAATAAAGAAAATGAATGAATGAAGGAAAGCAAATAGATGGGGAGAAAGGAAAGAAGGGAGGGAGGAAGAGCTGGAAAGAAGGAAAAGAGCCCCCCCTCTCTCATGGCAGGCAGCCATTAGAGTGCTCGGTCTGGCTCCCCTCCTTCCAAGCGAGGGGAAGCCAAAGGGAGGAGCTGAAGGCTTCCCGCCCTTTATAGCCAGCAGCCCAGCAAGTCTGCCCATCAGATGCTCACTTCAAAGGGTGGGGCAGCCATTTTAAGGGCTCCCTTTTGCTCCCCCCCGCTTCCAAACAGGAGGGAAGCAAAAGGGAGCCCTGAGGGCTTCCCACCATTTAAAGCCAGCAGCTGCCATTTCAGGGCTCTGCTTGGCTCTCCCTGCTTCCAAGTGGGGGGAAGCCAACGGTAGCGCTGAAATGGCTTCCTGACCTTTAAAGCAAACAGCTGACTGGCAAAACCACCAGTTAGCTGTTTGCTTTAAAGGGCTGAACTTTGTAAGGAAAAACAACCGTGATATGATAACGAAACCTTGTTAAAGAAAAATATATCTTCTTTAATTATCCAGTGAATAACAAATCATAAAGGTGTTTCCTTTGAAGTAGACTGGTCTCAAGTTTTTCTTTCTGATGGTACAGCGCTCAGTGGACCGTTTCACCCAAGGTTTCATCAGGCGAGACCTGACACTAGAAAATATACAGAAATACTTAAGATTTTCAGCACTTATAGTCTGAATGCACCCAGAATAGAGATCAGAATACTTTTGTTTTTAAAGGGGGAAAAAACCTCAAACAACTCACCCTTTTGTATTTTTTCTACTCCCTCTTCCTTTCTAGCTTACATCATTTGGTTATGTGAAAAGCAGCTATGTGCTGCCCTCTAAAATTCCTTCAAGACTGTTTCAGGTGCATACCATCAGAGGTTTCTAATCTAAACCGAAGGCAGGGTAGGTAGCATAGAGAGAGATTCTGCTTCTAATACTCACAACCACTTAAGGCTATGCACATACATTTTAAGTTAGTTCATGTAAAACAATCTGATTGCAGTATTGAATACAAAACATTACAAATATTACAAAATATTACAAAATGCATATGCATCTATAATAGGGTGAAAGGAGCCAGTCCCAGTTTTAAGGCTATGCACATACATTTCTTGCACACACATGAAGCACAATCCATACATTTTAGGAATAATATATAGGACTTCAATTTAACATCCCATAGGAAGTATTATGTGGATCAAAGGAAGCAACCCAAATCAAATTCAGTATTTAGCCCAAAAGGTTCCAGTGTATTCAATTTAAAAATCCACTTTTTCTCTTGTCTTTGTAGTGATCCCAATAAGTTTTTATCCCTGGGGTCACCCACACATAGAACAGTAAATCTGAAATCTTTATTAAAAGGCCCTTTGTATAAAAATGGTTAGTAATTGGAGCTTCTTGATTTTTATGTCTAACCCGGGAAATATGTTCCAGAATACATACTTTTAGTGGACGTTTTGTGTAACCTACATACGTTCTGACAGACGCACAAACCAAAAGATATACTATGTGTGGCGTTGAACACGTTGCAAAAGAATTTAAAGAAATAATGTTATTACCAGGCAGAGTTAATTTCTTTCCTTCAAGTGTTAAGGGACATACTTTGCAATTCTTACAAGCAAAAAATCCAACTGGTAAAGCACTAGATTGAATTTTCTTTATATCTGATCTTACTATATAGTCTCTATCCGTTTTTCTGTACCCTATAAAAGGAGGGCTTTCACAACCTGGGATATCCCTAAGAAGCAGCCAGTAATGTGTTGGTCGGTATTATATCTACTCCTGAAATTACAAAATTAGCCCAGATTAGTACATTATGTGATATCGATTTCTTGTACTATGATTACACATTTTATATTTCTGTATTCGCTGGAAACATTCTTCCCACTACATGTTATCTTTGTACATGTGTTTGTTATTATTATATGTTCTCTAAATATTTCAATAAAATGTTAATTACAAAAAAAAGAAGCAGCCGCCAGTATTTGTATACAATTTCCTTAATTCTCATGGCCAATGGGGTATATGTAATGGCTCAATTTGTGATATTCCTATTTTTTATTTTCTGATTTCTGTAAAAGAATAGTTCTATCTGTGTCTCTAGCTCTCTTATATGATTGTTCCACTACATCCCGTGGTTAACCTCTTGCCAAAAATTGATCTGCCAAAATTTTACTGTCTCTAATAAAATCTTCTTGTGATGTACTGTTGTGCTTAATCCTCAAGAATTGTCCCGTGGGAATATTTTGTCTTAAATGGGCAGGATGAAAAGACTTATAGTGCAAGTAGGTGTTCCTGTCTGTTGATTTTTAAAAAATCCTTACTGCTGCTGTATTCATAGCTGTTCTATACACTCCTGTATCCAAAAAAGAGATACTCTGCTTATTATATTGCCACGTGAAGCTTATATTTTCATCCACTCCATTTAACCACGTACAAAAGGTATTCACTGTTTCTTCAGACTCGTACAGTACAAACACGTTATCTATAAACATATACCACATCTTGATTGCTGTGTAATAAGGATTTTGAACCTCATTATTTACATAATTCTTTTCCAAAAGGGCCATATATAGATTGGCTATTGAAAGTGCTACTGCACTTTCCTTCGCAACTCCTTTCACCTGAAAGTAAAAGTCCTCATAAAAACGGAAGGAATTTTTCTCCAACACTATTTCTAACAGGTTCAATAAAAATGTGTAGGTGGGTTCAGGTCTGGTCTCTGTTCTGAAAAACTCTACCACTCTTCTAGCTTCCTCTAAGGGAATACTAGTGTACAGTGATGTAACGTCCAATGTCAAAAAGACCATATTTGTTGACAGCATCCATTCCTCCACTTTGGAAATAAAAGGTGTGGTATCTCTTATGTGAGAAGGATTCTCAGCAACAAAGGGGCTTCTAGCATCCTATAAGGGAATATTAGTGTACAGTGATGTGACATCCAATGTCAAAAAGACCATATTTGTTGACAGCATCCATCCCTCCACTTTGGAAATAAAAGGTGTGGTATCTCTTATGTAAGAAGGATTCTCAGCAACAGA
This sequence comes from Gekko japonicus, assembly GCF_001447785.1. Lineage (NCBI taxonomy): Eukaryota > Metazoa > Chordata > Lepidosauria > Squamata > Gekkonidae > Gekko > Gekko japonicus. The sequence goes on along the minus strand of NW_015163101.1, from coordinate 234,582 downwards.
GGGGCTCAAAGAATGATGCACAAACTTTGACAAGGGTTCCAACACAGAACTGCTACCTGAAATTATCAGTCTACCTTTAGGTGGTCGGTCTTGTTTACGTATTTTGGGCAGTGTGTAAAACACTGGAACCCTTGGGTTGTCATTGGTCAGAAACCGCAAAACATCTTTGTCTATATATCCTGCCATCTCAGCTTCCAATAGGGCCACTCATATTATATTTGTCATATGGTTAGTTGGATCTTTGTCTATTTTCACATAATTCATGATGTCCTCTAATTGTCTGAGTGCTTCTGCCACATGGTCCTCCTTATTCACAACCACTATGGCCCCGCCCTTGTCAGCTATTTTTATGGCAATGCTTCCGTCATTTTTCATATCTTGTAGAGCCTTTTTCTCCTCTCTAGATATGTTGTGCCAATTACATTGTGTGGAGTCTTCTAAAGTTTTAATTTATTTATTATTTACATTTCTATCCCGCCCTCCCCAGAACCATTTTCTCAAATGTTTGTATAGAACTTTCAGTTATATTTGGAACAGTTTTTAAGGAATTTTAGAGGGCAGCACATAGCTGCTTTTCACATAACCAAATGATGTAAGCTAGAAAGGAAGAGGGAGTAGAAAAAATACAAAAGGGTGAGTTGTTTGAGGTCCCCCCCCCTTTAAAAACAAAAGTATTCTGATCTCTATTCTGGGTGCATTCAGACTATAAGTGCTGAAAATCTTATGTATTTTTGTATATTTTCTAGTGTCAGGTCTCATCTGATGAAACCTTGAGTGAAACGGTCCATTAAGCGCTGTAACATCAGAAAGAAAAACTTGAGACCAATCTACTTCAAAGGAAACACCTTTATGATTTGTTATTCACTGGATAATTAAAGAAGATATATTTTTCTTTAACAAGGTTTCGTTATCATATCATGGTTGTTTTTCCTTACAAATTTCAGCCTGTCCCGTGATCTCTTGTCCTTGACTCTGCAAGAGCTGGGTGGTGCCCAGGGAAGGGGAGGGCCAACCCAAGAGGATCCCATGCCCAATTAATGAGCTCTGTGCTGGGGGGGAAATCAGTGTGCCAGCACAGCGTGGCGCAGGTTAGTGGGAACCCGGCTTGGCAACTCCAAATCCCCTCCGGAATCCTGTTCCTAGAGGTACCCTCTCTACAAGGAACAGGATTTTAGAGAGCATTTCAAGCTGCTGTGGGTGTGAAAAATCACACTCCAAGTGCTCACAGAAACGGCAGTTTGTGTCTAAGGGTTTTATAATACCTAAACAACTAACATTTTTTGTGGCATTCACACACCTGACAAAGTGAACTTTTGTCACAAGGAATACATTACTCTTTAAGGTCGCTGTAAGACTTCTGGGTTGCTTCGCCATGGACATTTAATTTTGACTTGGCTTCCAATCTGAAGTACTGTTTATGAGAGAATTCACAAGACGTCCTCTTACCTATAACTGATGTTCATCAAGTGTCTTCTGCACAGGCGCACACATTGGGACTGTGCACATGCAAAGCCAACCGCAGAGAAATTTCTAGCTAAAACAAAGGAGGAGGGGCACTCCCTCTCCTCGGAATGCACGTGCCATTTCCCACCCAAGCATCACATGTTCTGAGGAAGAGCACCCCCTTTCCCCTCAGTTCCTCCTTTGCCACTGCAATCTCAAGATAGCACTGGATAAATAAAGCTCACAGCATGATAGGAGGGAGGGAATGTGTGCCTGCACAGAAAGCACTTGATGAACATCAGTTACAGGTAAGTGCAATCATGTTTTCATCGTCATGGCTCCTGTGCAGTCCCACATTGGGGGATTACTCACCAGGATGAGGGTAGAGCTATCATTTAAATAGTGAAAAAAGCACTGCTCTCCCTACTGAAAACTCATGCCTTTCATTTATGTCCACAGAAGAATGGCCTATCTGGGAACTCTTTGAAGGAAGTCGGTTGACAGTGCTTGACTTCTCGTAGAATGTGTTGAAGTGGAATAGGACACAAAACACCAGCCTGCCCGTAATAAAAGTTTAATTGCAACTACAATCCGTCTTGACGGTGTCTGAGATGAAGCAGCTGGAGTTTGCTAAATCTTTCCTTGGGCCAGTGTAACAAATAAAGAGGTGTGGATCTTTTCAAAATGGCGGTGTTCTTTTAAAAATAGAATAAAAGCGCTTTTCTAACATCTAAGGTGTGCAAGGATGTTTTCACATCAGAGGCAGGGCGGGGAAAGAAAATTGGGAATGTTATGGCTTGTGGGGGTGAAAGGCAGACACTAAGGAGGCAGAAACTCTAAACTACATTGCAAAACAACTCTACCTTCATGAAATTTTATAAAGGTAGGATCGCAACGTAAAGCTGCTCACTCACTAACCCTCCGAGCAGATGTAATTGCTACTAAGAGCTTTTCTGAGCAGATGTAATTGCTACTAAGAGCTTTTCTAAATAAACAGCCTAAGTCATAGCTGACTAACGGTTCAAATGGGGTCAATATCAAATGTGCAAGAACTAAGCTAAGTGACCATTGTGGTACCATAGGAGTCACTGGAGGAAACATGTTAGGATTTAAAAACTTTTTGGAGGATTTAAAAACTTTTTGGAAAGCTCATGAGAGAACAAACTCTTACTGTCTACTCTACACATATATAAGAGGCAGGAACTGCAGCTAGATGTACTCTAAGGGAGCTTGTGGTATGTCCTGAGGATTTTAAATCCCACAAAAGTAATCTAAGACCTGTGGGACAGGGGACTTAGATAGGGCCCAAGTGAAGAAACTTGTTCACTTAAATCTGTAAGACAATCCGGTGGTTTTCTAGCCTCCACCAACACTTTCCTTACTTCAGCAGAGAGACCTACATTGGAAGAAGAATCCTCTAAGCTGTTAAGCATAACCTCTGAACATTGTAGTGGTTCACCCTTCCCTGGATAGCAAGTCTGGAGCCTCTGAGTAGTGCTTGTAGGTACTGTGTGCCAACTGTATCAGAGTGGTGAACCAAAACTGGTGGGGCCAGAAATGTGTCACTACAATGCAACTGGTTCTCTCTGCCTGTATTTTAGCCAATAGTATGTGAATGATAGGAAATGAATGCACAGAACAGAGCCCCCTGCCATCGAATTTGGAATGCATCCCCTAGAGAGAAGGTCATTTTCTGCAAGCGAGCAGAAATGAGGAGCTTTGCAATTGTGTCTCATTGCAAAAAGATCCACATCTGGTGAAACCCATTTCTGAAAGATGGGCTGGATATAAGTGTCTGCTACAGATCATTCGTGTTGGGAAGCACTGACTCTGCTTAAAGCATTTGCCCTTGTGTCGTCCGACCCTGCAACATGGATGGCTTGTAGAACCATACAGTGTTGAGTAACCCAGTCCTAGGTGCTGTTATAATGTCAGCTGCCCTGAGCCTGCCTCGGTGGGGGCGGGGTACAAACTCAAATAACAAATAATAATAGCAACAGGTAGCCATAGCTTCTCTGCATAATCTCACTGATCCATGGCCACCCTGCTTGTTGATGTAGTACACTGTGGCAGTGTTGTCCATCTGAATTTGAAAAATCTTGCCAGATAACAGCTGCAAAGGAAACAAGTGCTGGGCACTTGTGTTTTTGGCACGTTAATTCCAAAACACTGATATGCAATTTACATTCCCTACCCATCCGAACACCATGAAGGGTCAAATTAAACTATTTTTATTTTATCTGAATTTATTGTATCTGTATTCCTATATGTTATGAATTAAAAATTTTAAAAAATTAAAAAGAAAACAAAAAGAAGGGTCAAATTTATGGTCCAGTTTAGACAATGTGCACCCCAACCCTTAAAGGAGGTGTCAGTGGTGAGGATGACATCAGATATTAGGGCCTGAATTGCACATCCCCTATCTGTAGGTAAAAAGATACATTCCTGAATAGAATCCAAAATGAAGCCTATAAAATGAACCCACTGTACAGGTTCCAGCTTAGATTTCTTACAATTAACAACTAGCCCTAGATTATTACACAATTGTAATGCACACTGAATATACTGCAACAGTAGTTCCCTTGAGGGAGCTGTTAGGAGCCATCCAGGTAAGGGAATAGACAGTGTCATAAAGACCCAAGGTGAGAAACAACCACTGCCATGCATTTTGTAAAAACACGGGGAGCCACAGCCAGCCCAAATGGTTACATGGCATATTGGAAAATATTGTCATTGAATTTAAAGCAGAGATATCTTCTGTCTTTTTCGTGTATCGTACTATGAAAATAGGCATTTGCAGATGTAATACAACAAATCAGGAATTTATCTGCAATAACTGTAAAACAGATTTTTCAGTCCTACAGCAGCTGATGAGTAAAGCTTTCTCCCGACAGCTCATGGCCTTCTTTGTCACTAAGTGTAGAGTGCGATTCTCAGCCATGCTTGGTTTGCATCTCTTCAACAATGAGCGAAGAGGGAGGTGGGTGGGTAAATAAGAAGGGGCAACCTTCTTCCCTAATGCAATACAAGGTCTCCACCTCCCACGAAGTAGCCAAAATCGAGGGTGATTTTTTCCCCATACAGATCACAGTCCATCCAGAATCGGAAAGGCTATCAAACCAGGAGAATCTGAGTGCAACCTTCCCAGGATCTTGTCCTTAGGTTTCGGATCCAAAGCGGAGACGTTGATCTCCAGTGATGGAAATAATCATCCCACTCAAGGTTAAATGTAGGAGTAGCCATGGCATAGGCAGGAACAAAGGCCACTGAGGGACTGGTCTCAGGTCTGACTGGCAAGGCAGGTGAACATGAGGGAAAGGCGGTAGATCTTGCTCAATCTCATCCTCCAGTAGAGAAGGAACAAGCGACCTGTCATGAATCGATGGGGTCTGAGGGGGCAGAGGCAACTGAAGACCTTCCAGCTCCGCTGGCCGGTCCAGTTCTGTAGCAGAGGTTTTCTCCTGCACGGTCTGAGCTTGTGTAGGCTTTTGGTGGTGCTCAGGCTTTTTGGCCAGGGGTTCAGCGAAGCTTCTTGGGGCCCCAGTTGAAGTCAGCTATCAAAACGTATGCTTCAACAGAACCCATTGGGACGGTTCTGATCTTGAACCGGACGGAACTGATATTACCGAAGATGGTTGAGATGACCTAGCTGACGGGACCTGAGGCACAGATAAGGCCTTGCCCCATAGCACTCTCCTTTTAAGCTTTCAACAAAAACAGCTGACAATGTCTACAGCCCAAGACATTTGGTGTTCACCCAAAAATAAAAGGCACAGATCAGGTTCATCTGCGTGAGACATCTTTGTCCCACAAGAGGTTTTTGTGCCGTTATCGCAGATGAGGCTGAGAGACAGGGGCAAAGGCCTGTAACGATCCTGACAGGTGTTTTTTGGGTTTTTTTAAACACAAAGTGAAAGGAATGGTAAACCCACCAATCCAAAGGGCAAACAAAGCTCAAACTTTTAACTGTTTGGGGTGTTGTTTTTTTGTAAACAGGTCAAGAATGCTAGAAATGTGACTTCTCCCTGTGGCAGCAAAGACAAAACTGAGGGGAAAGGGGGGGAACATGTGACTCTTGGGCAGGAAATGGCATGTGTGTTCCAAGGAGAGGGCGCGCTCCCTCCTTTTTCATTTCAGCTAGACATTTCACTGCACCTGGCTCTGAGCATGCACAGTCCCAATGTGGGACTGCACAGAAGCCAAGACGATGAATCTGCATTGCATGTTTTCCCCATCCTTGCCACGCTCTCTCCCTCAGAAAAGAGCGCAAACCAGGTTTGAAAGAACCTTGTCCACATATGTTAGCACACCATCTGCATGGAAAGTTATATACCCACATTGGTGACATTTTCTTCTCGTTCACAGCCACCATCTTCCTCACCATGCCATCAGAGGGCCTTTTGCAGGCTTTAACAAAAATCAATATTTGCTGCAGTGCTATGGTGTTGTATCTCTATTACAATTACTGATTTTTTTAAAAGCTCCCCCCCCCCTCCGGTGGTGCATCAGGTGAAAAATGCAGGGGAAATGGCAGCTGACAGAGGACAGCATGCAGAAAACTCCAGTGCCAGATGAATGCAGGACAGAGAATCCTCACCCGGTGGAAACACCCTGGGCTGTCTAGTTTAGAATGTAGCTGCTGACCAACAAAAGCCAATATGGTGCTTGGCTCAGAGGAAAGGGGCCACTGCAGCTGCCCTTCTAAAAACCTTTATCTTCAAACTGGACTACAGATAAAGATAAGGAAAGGACTTCCAAACAGCAGAACCAGCAGTTCCAGAATTTCTGCAGAATGCCAACTGTGGTTCAAAGGGAAAGACAAGCTTCTAGCCCTCCCCAGCTATAGCACAAGAACACATGAAGTTGCCTTATACCCTCCCAGACCTTTGGTCCACCAAAGTCAGTATTGTTTACTCAGACTGGCAGTAGCTCTCCAAGGTCCTCGGTCTTTCACATTACCTACCACTGGATCATTTTACCTGGAGGTGCTGGGGATTGAACTAGGGACTTCCTGCATGCCATGCAGAGGCTCTACCATTGAGCCACAGCTCCTTCCCCAAGAACTTTTGAGACTTAGAACAGGCGGCCACAGAGACTGCTTGAAGTTTCTTTGCACACTGCTGGAGACATGCAAGCTTGTATGCAGCACTGGCAGCAGAATCCAGATCCCCGTCCCCCCCCAACATGCAGCCAGGTTCTCACCCAAATGGCTGTGGAGGGATCCTTGAAAGCCATGCCGGTCATACCTGCTGAAGCCTCACAAGCCAGAGGAGCTGCAGAGGAACACCGCCAGCAATCCACGAGGCACGACCCTCCCCATGACTACCAAGGCCAGGTTAGGCAGTGAAATTCTATTAATTCTATACAAGAGAAACTGTGCACGCGTGCTTCATTTGCAGCAGTCCTATGGGTTCAAGAACTCGGCTCTGGGTGCAGAGCTTTTCGCTTTTGAATCCGAAAGGACTCCTGGATAAATGCATCTATTCTCTTGCACACATGTAGGTACTTTCTTTGAGCAACATCTATTTTGTGCTGTACACAGACACGTTATTCACCCACTCCTGCCTTCTGTTTTCTTGACGTTTGGCCTTATGGTGGCTCAGCACAGGGAGAGCGCTGCCCAGACACACCTGAGCTCACCAGGGGCGCCCGGGGCCTCCTGGGCTCCTCGTGATCGCTAGCACCACACGGGCACGGGTGCCCTCGCCACACCACGCTGTGAAGCCTTGGCGGGAAACCCGTTTGCAGACTGTACTTTGCCCCAGCTTTGGCTAACAGAAACAGCAGTGCGGATGTAACTCCAAACAACTTTAGGGCAAAGACTGGAAGTGTGGGGTGGGGTGCTTGCCTGAGGGGAGAGGGTAAAAAGCCCACAAGCAGGCAGCACCGGCTCTGCACCAGGCCTGCGTGAGCGGGTAGAAGCCCATCCATCCACACCACCCGACGCACCAGACAAGTTACTACCACAAGACATCCCATAACCATCCGGGCTTCTCAGGACTCTGTGGGCTTTGCCGTTCCGGAGGCTGGGAGCCCTGCTGCTTCCGGGGGATTTGCCTGCCCGGCTTCGGCTCACCTGGCCAACACGCTGAGCCCCAGGTGCCCCTTACCTGTTCACCACGGGAAGGCTGTTGGCCTTCTTGGCTGGAGCCTTCTTCTGCTGCACCTGCTTTGCCGGCTGGGCCACCTTGGCCTTCTTCTCTTCCTCCGCTTTTGCTTTGTGCTTCTCTTTCTCCTTCTCCTTCTCTTTGTCCTTCTTCTTCTTCTCCTTCTCCTTCTTCTCTTTCTTTTTCTTTGGTTTGTTCACGGGAGCTTGGGACAGGGCAGCCAACTGCTCATGGACGGCCTTCAGCTGGCGGGGAAGATGGAGGATCAAAGCTAAGAAAGTCAGGTGCTTCTGGAGAGGGCCCCCGTGCCGCTCTGGCCTCCTCGCGGGGACAGTTCACACAAAGCACTTGATCTCACACTCTTCGACCCTTTCACGCTCAGTCACTCTCAGGCAAACATCTGAATCAATTCTCTTGAAAAATATTGTGTTAGAATTGGCAGTGGGTGATGGGAACATTTGCTCCAGGGTGATCAGGGTTCATTCACACATGCAAGTCTTCACTTGATGCCACAGTCATCCAGAGATGGACATGATGTGTGAATGGGCTCACAAATGCCCACATGCAAGCCAGCTGCAAGCCCATCAACCTCAGCTCATTTCCAGAATGAGCCACACTCGCTAAAGCCCTCGGTGCAGGTTGGTGGCCATGTGCGGGGCCTGCTGAGAACTAAGACATCCATAAAGTGGTTGCACAAATACCAAGACTGACTTCCCCCCCCCCAAGCTGCAACGGTTGTGCAAATCACAGCTGCTCTTACATATACAACTCTCACATGGAGGTGCCAGTTCTCATATGCAGCACATTTTTTTGGGGGGGGGGGAACACACCTTCTCAGTTGCAAGCCCAATAATGGTTGCTGTGCCCCTGGCACGATGGGGACCTTGGCATGTGCAAACCCACTGTCTCTTTTTCAGAACTGAGGCACAGTCTAGACGGGAGAATGAAGTGGGAGACTGAACTGGGCCACTCTCACTGCAAATGGGGGGGGGACACAATTTTTAAAATCTCCCCACACAAGAGCCTGCAAGGAGAAGGCTAGCACATCAGGTTCTACCAAGTTTTCCACTTGCAAGGATGTGATTAAACATAGGGGAGCACTGAAAAATATGGCCTCCCCACCCCCTCACCTACAGTCTCGTTCCCTTCTCACTTTGCTGCTTATGCAGAACAAGCCTGAGTCCAGTTTTTCAGAGGCTGATGAATATCAACAAGCCACCTGACAGTCTCGGCAGGAAGGAACCCTCACTCACGAGAGCGCCACCCTGTGAGAACCAGCCTGACTTTTAGCACTGTCGGCTGCACTCCTGGCAGTCCGAGTGCTCGGGGGTGCCTGAGACGGCGGCAGTGACGCGCTCCTTTGCCCCACTCTGTCCTCAGCGGCCAGAGACCCACGTAGCCAAGCAGCTGCCTCTGTTGCCTTGAAAACGAGCACGGGGAGAGAGGCAGAGTGGGGTGGGGGCGAACATCCTCACCATCCTCACCAGCCCAGCTCCTGCGCTTTTAAGAACAACCTGGCAGGCTCTTCCTGGAATACAGCGGAACAAACCAGAAATGCTCCTCCTGGCAAACTCTTGTGTGCCAGAATGCTCTGAAAGAGGGATGGGGCCAGAAAAAAGACGGGTGGCATTGGCAACCCGGTGGGGACAGCAATTTGTCAAACTGCTAGCCTGGCCTACTTCTCAGGGCTGTTGTTGTTGTGGGATGCAACTGTGGTGCATAAAGAGCTGAAGGGGGGCAGGGAAACGTCCTCTTGGTCAGCTGCACAATGTAGGGCTCCCTTCCTCTAGAGGTGTGGCAACGTCCAACTCCCAGTATTTCCCAGTTCCTTGTCTGAATGGCACGTAACGGTTGCAACAGGCAGAACTACGACTCTTTCCATTGGCTCAGCTCTGCTGCTTTTCACTATATTAACCTACCCCGAGCCTTAAAGGCTGGGTGGGAGAAAGGTTGAATTATAAAGTCAACACATGCACATAAAATGGAATAAAAGTCAGGAGTTATTATATCAAATGGGGAGGAAAATAGTGGTCAGCCATGTCATTGGTGGTTCCCTCTTCACAGATACAGCAGGGAAGGCTGCCCTGCAGAGTCAAGACAACTCTGCTGGAGGCTACCAGCAGCCTCTTTCTCTAATGATACCTCCAGCCTCAGTGACTGTGCTGCCTTTCCCTGGTTGAAATGGTATGTTTATATCTCTGCAACCATGAGGGCTAGAAACTTTGAAAACCAGAGCCAGCAATCTTGGGCAATTTCTTGGAAAGAGGAGATGCCGCTCCAGGGAATACAGTGATTTCAAGCACCACAATTGTGAGGCATGATCACGCCACAAAGAGTGCACCCATCAAAGGAACACTGCAAGGAGGAATTTAGTTGTTTACTGAAAATACTGTTACCGTGCCATTCCCCTGAAGGCCCCAAGATCTCTCCATTTATCATCCTCAGTTATGTATAAGGCTCCTAGTCTAGTGTGTGCTACACACTGTACATCAACTAAAAGCAATTAACCAGACCCTGTCCTTGGGATTTATGACCAGTGTTCCCTCTAAGCTGAGTTAGTGTGAGCTAGCTCACAGTTTTTAGCCTCCAGCTCACACATTTTTGTCTTAGCTCAGGAAGGATGGCTCCAGAGCAAACTAGTTTATGCAGCAGCCAAATCGCTTGCTCACAACTTTAATGCCAGTAGCTCACAAAGTAGAATTTTTGCTCACAAGACTCCACAGCTTAGGGGGAGCATTGTTTATGGCCTGATTTGGCTATTCATCTTCACTTTCGGGGTAGTCTATCAGACTAACTGGCAGGCAACCAGTAAAGACTGGTCCAACCAGTCTGCTTGGACTGGTGGAAACACTCTCAGCTCTCAGGCAGAGATCTTTCCCAGCATCACCAAGATCCTTTCACTGGAGGTACCAGAGACTAAGTAGAAGACCTCGTGCACACAAAGCACTTGTTCTGCCCTGGAGTAATGGCCCCTCTCAGACTAATTTGATGGGCAAAGGCCGGGTAGTCACAGGCCTGGGCCCACGGGATCCTGCCCAGTGGAGGCTCCAGCCTATCCTACCCCTGAGCCTTCTGTTGCATGGCCAGCTGGGAAGGGAGATCTGGGCTGTTGCAATGTGGATGTTTGGCTCCACCTTGGCTCCCTTACAGCAGCGCTGGTTTGAGGAGCATCCACATGGCATCATCCTCATTTACTCTACTTCTGTTGTCCCCCCCCCCATCTTTCCCAAACCTGGCAGAGTATGATCATTTTGGAAAGATCACAGTCAAAGCTCCTTTGGATGCCGTGTGGAGGGAAAGGTGTCTATGGTTGAAGGCCCCCCACCCATATTGAAACCATTTTCCATACCTCAACCCTTTGGCCACAATTTCCACCCCCTCACATAGATATTTTAGGGGTTTTTTTTGGGGGGGGGTTGTCTTTTACAAGAAATGGTAATCAACAGATCACTATGGCACAATATTGTTATAACAATCTATTATTGCAATGTAGTAGTTCCCAGCTTTCATTCATTTATTTATTTTTTAAAACTAAGTCTTTAGACCTTTTTCTTAAAGAGTTATAAGGCAAAATATGCTGGCAGCACATTTCCCCTTATAACTCCACAATGGAAGCTCTAGAGACTAATTTTTAATGGAGCCTGGGCACAAGTATATTATTGCAACAAAAGGACTTTGGCCCTAGTTGTTCTTGGTCACCCTCTGATCTGTTTCCATCTTCTCTTACAGGTGTTTTAGTAGAGGCAGGGCGCCACTGATGAAATCCCACCCCAGGCCAAGGGGTAACCTCCTTCAGTGTCCAAATCCCCAGGTGAAGTTTTATTGGACTAACAGAAAAGTTCAGTATCTCTTATTATGACACCCACAGAGGTTTTCACAGCTAAATACTAATATGACAGAACACTTATCTGTACAAGAATAAAGAAATCAATAAAAAAAATAAAAATAAACAAATACATTCCATCCATTCCAGTCTCGGGAGTCATTGACCTTGTAGCACTGCCTCAAAGATCGGGAACAATCCTGTGTGAACAAGAAGAGAGGCAAGGGAAGCAAATATTGTGTCCACACTGCGATTCCAGATGGTGGGGAAGGGTGCAGGGGCAGAGGATCCAAGGAGCTGCATTGCCACAAAATCACACTCCTGTTCTGATCTCCCACTGAGAATTGGGGTTTCCCCTGCTTTCTTTAATAGGTGTCAAGTTTCTGTCCCTCATGGCTGCTTAAATATCCCTGGCCATCCAATGTTCCAGTGCCGAATGTTCCAGTGCCGATCACTCAAACAGCAAAACGCTTCACAGTTGTATTTTTCCTCATAACAACCCTCCGTGGCCACTCCTGCTACTATTCTAGAGATAACAAACTGAGGCCTAGGAACTTAAAGAAGGCACTGCAGTGTGTCTCTGACAGAGGTGGGAACTGAATCTACATCTCCCAGACCCAACCACCCTGGCCAGATAAACAAGAACACACGAACCCTGCCTTACACTAAATCAGATCACTGGTCCATCAAAGTCAGTGTTGTCTCCTGAAACTGGCAGCAGCTCTCCAGGACCTCAGGCAGTCAAGAGTCTTCCTCATCACCTACTGCCTGGTCCTTTTAAACTGGAGGTGCTGGCAACTGAACCTTCTGCACGCCAAGCAGATGCTCTGCCACTGAGCCACAGCCCCTCCCCTAATACACTGGGAAACTATGAACCCAAGAGAACAGAGATTCTCCCCATTGGCTTTGCACCCCCACCCCCACAGTATATTGGCAATTATCTCAAGGGGTGTCACAAAATTCTCAAGCAATTCAAAAAACAAAGTTAGATTTAATTCACAAATGCCATACGGCACTTTTTCCTGGATAATGGTCAAGACTGCGGAGGCTTGGACCCCAAGGATCCCGTCCACTGTGCAAGCAGCCACCCACTACCAGGAGAGGGATTCTGAGAGCAGCACAGACTGCAGTTGGGGAGAGGGGGGGGGCCCTGAAACGGTCTGTTTGGCAAATGGGACTCTTAAGTCGGTCCACCTGGTTTCAAGGGCCAGTCTGCATGAGAATTGTCATTCTGAGTTGCAATAAAGGTGACAGTTGCAAAAAATGATTTATTTTGTTTTAAACTACAAATATTTTTAAATTTTATTTAATAAATTTAGGAAGGGGGAGTGAAGTACTCAAGCCAACAATGACCGGGTGAGGCCACTCGGAAAAGGTTTGGAATCACCCTGGCACACGGAGGAGCCCTGACCAGGGTGGTGGTGTTCAAGTTCAAATCTTTGCTCAGCCACAATGCTTCCTGGGTGGCCACGGCTAAGTCAGGATCTCTCTGACACCTTGCATCAAGGTTGAGGACAAAAAGGTACATTGCAGGCTCACCTGGTTGCTTGGGGCACGCGCCATCACCTTCACATGAGCAGAGAGGGAGATTTTTCAAAGGGGTGTGTTTTTTTTGGTTGGTTGGTTTTAAAGCAGCCCCAAAGGCATGATGTGGGCTAGTAAAACCTTTTAGTGGGCCATTCACGTTTGTGGCCACATGAGCCAAGGCTCTTAGGTCTCTCAGAACTGGCCTTGAACAAGCCGGGAGTGGGCCTCAGCCAGCCACCCTGACCGGAATGGAGGGAGCTTCTCACCTGCTCCTGGAGCTCCGCCAGGCGCGTGGCCCTCTCCTCCTCCGAGTCGGAGCTGTCGGAGTCCGAGGAACTCTCCTCGCTGCTGTGGCTGCTCTCTGTGCTTTTGCTCACCACGGGCGCTGCTGGAGGCGGCGGCAGGGGAGGCTCTGCCGGCTCATCCGGCATCTTGGCAAATCTCATCTCGAAGACGTCCTGCGGGGACAGCGGCCTTCAGGAGGGGAAGGGACAAAACACCGCACAAGAGCAGCCGGCCCGGGAGCCTCCTCTCTAGCAGATGCTCCCAAACCCGGGGTCGGCTGAAGGCACCTCTCACTCCCACACTCAGAAGCACATCATGCCCGTGGAATGCATTCATGCAAGGACACCCAACTTGCACACTGTATTCCGAGTCAGGGATGAGGGGAGGGGGACTGCTCTTATCACAGAACTTCAGACACAACTTAGACAGACCCGCTTTCAAGAAGGCCAGAGGAAATGGTTTTGAAGGCACCTGCTGCTGCTGGGCTGTTACAAGCAGTGCTAGTCTCAGCCTGGCTGGCACCTGGGTGAGAACTGTGGCTTCTCAAACGGAGAGAAAGAATCAGGGCCCCAAGTCTTCTTCCGTTCCCCAGGAGCGCAGGAAAAGTGCAGCGTTATGACTTCAGCTTCCCGAGGATCTCAGCTTTCATTACATTAAACAAACAAGCCGCCATCTAGCCTTTATGACATGCAAAAATATGCTGGAAGTCTGTGTGCTGAAATCACAGAAGCCCAAGAAGGAGGGGCTGAATTAGATTCTGGTGACGGGGGAAGGGGGCACTGCCCCGCAGTACTGTTATCCCTCCTCATAGCTACCAAAACTGGAATAGGTTATGCGGGTTATATTTGTTCCTCAGAGCCAAACGATACATTACAGCAGACAGGGATCCAACCTGTAGTGGCCGATACCTTTTTAGAGGAAACTTTAGCCATTTAAAACTTTCCACAAGTGCCCGATCCTGATTCAGCCTGTGGTGTGGTGGCAGCAAGCAATCTTGTCCCCATTCCCCCCACACACACACACCCGTGCTCTCTAGAGTGCCGAAACAGCCCCCAATGCCTCTTCTGGCACTTAAAAAGGTGCACGAGGGGGACAAGATCATCTGGTACCACTGCAGCATTGGCCCGATTGGGCCCTCGGGGCAATTTTTAAACAGCGAAATTTTCCTTTAAAATTGTGCCAGGAGCCACGTGTTGGACCCGTGTCTAGTTTAGCCCTCAATCCAGTTTCTCTTGGTGCAGAATCTGGATACTATGGGTGACTGATTTTAACTGGGGGGGGGGGGGGGGGGCAGATCCCAGGGAACACACAGCCCTGAATATACCCAGGAAAAGAGAAAGAAAGGTCAGCTCAGTGTGCCAAAGCCTCAAGCACTATATGCACCAGCAAACACCAAAATGTTCTGTGGCACACTTGTATGACTCATCAGAACCGAAATATCCCAGAGTGATTTCATTTGGAATATTTTGGAATATTGTTATTGGAAGTCTGGGGGATGCTGGACCACACTCTGCTAAAATACTTATAAGAGTATAATTCAGAATTGTTATCAATGCAACGTATGTTTATTATATTGGTTCTTAATTACATTAGATTTATTAAAACCAGATGGGGTCTGCCCAGAGAAGATTCACACAGAGCTCAGTGGGTGACCTCCGTGAAAGTTTGGAATGTCTAGCGCCTTTGCGCCCGATGAGTTTGGAGTGCTCCAATCAGTCCTGATGAAGAGCTGATTTTCCCTCCCTCAAGGGAGGCTGCCTGTTGCACCTCTGCACAAGTGTCACTGTTCTGGGCTTGCTTCCTTCCAAACAGGTGCAGAAAACACAGCAAAAGGCTGACCAGAAAAAGACACACTTCAGGCTGTACAGCAGGGGGTCCCCAACATGGTGCCATGGGCACCCTGGAGCCCACCAGCGGCTTACAGAAAGTGGGAGGGGCTGGGTGGGTTCCTAACCGGCCTCTGGAGACCTGCTTGGCTGTGCAGATTCAAACACACGCAGCTCCAGCAGCAGCAGCAGCTGCCACCACCAATGTTCCCTCTAAGCTGCGCAGTCTAGTGAGCAAAAATTCTACTTTGTGAGCTACTGGCATTAAAGTTGTGAGCGAGCGATTGGGCTACTGCATAAATCAGTTTGCTCTGGAGCCATCCTCCCTGAGCTAAGACAGGAATGTGTGAGCAGGAGGCTAAAAAACTGTGAGCTAGCTCACACTAAGTCAGCTTAGAGGGAACACTGGCCACCACAGCACAAGGCTCTTCCCTGTCTGTCTCCAGATAAGCTGTGTGCGTGCAAGAAAATGTTTTTAATTTTAAACAATATGTTTGTTCAGGCAAAACTTCTGCCTGAAATGTTGAAGAGTTACTATTAAGAGTTATGCATGACCACAGTCCCTAACGTTTTGTTGCTGGCTCTGCCACCTGGGGCAGCCATTTTGTGGCTGCGCCCACCCGCCTGTGCTGGAATTCCAAAGGTTTCCGCAGGGTCAAAGAAGGCTGGGGACCCCCCTGCAGTCGTTCTGCAGTCGAATGCATTTCTCATGGGGCAGGCTCCAGTTTTATTTTATTTTTCAACCACCTTTTACCTGAAGCTTCCTGGCCATGGCCACAACTTCATGGTCGGGAGGATTGTACTTGTAACAATTAGAGAACATTAACCGAATATCCGCCGCAAACCCCTGGGCATCTTGGTATTCCCGGCTGTCCATTTTTTTCTGCAAGCACAGGAAGCCAAAAAGGGGTGGGGGGAGGGGAGAAAATGAAGGGGGCAGGGTTGGGCAGGAAGTGGGTGAGGAAGAGAAGAGCTGTAAGTGACATGCATCCACAGATGAAATGGGCAATACAGAAAAGCCCCCCCCCCACCACAAAAGGTCAGGAAAACAGTTCCATCCATCTTGCGATCTCACTGCAACCAATGGGGAGAATGACTACAGGCCCTTTTGACCTTAAAAGTACTCAAGAATAAGAATAGCCAGAAGGATGTGGGGAAATGATACTCCACAGCAGCTGGGAAAGCTTCTAGTGGGCCTCAGGCAAGTCTGTGCTAGAAGAACACAAGGAAGAGCCCCGCTGGCTCAGAGCGAAGCCAGACGCCCTCGGGCGACTCACAAGCAAGTCATGAAGAGGACAGGTCGTGAAGATCTCCTGGGGTGGTGAGGGGGATTTCACTGCTCCGCACAGCTCAGTACCCCTCCCCATAGCCGGCACAGCGGGAATAAGTTATGCAAAAATCACGGAATAAATGGAAACACATAAAATGTTTCACCTGGCACAATTTGTCCACGTATACTTCCTTGTCTTTGCAGGGAGTCTGATGCCGAGCAAAGCTGGGATGCTGAATGCCAAACTCTACACACGCATGGTGCAGTCAGGCGTCCAGTTCAGCCAGGATCCTCCCAAGTCAGATGGTCTAGACAGCCAATTTCACCACTGCCGCCTGAGCTCCCCCCACTCCCGGCACAGGGGTGAGAGGGGAATGCTTCTGAGACTCATGCAGCAAACTGCAGGCCAGAGGCAGCGACTGCTGACCTGCTCTCTGCTGCACCCCAGAGCCCCCACTGCAGGTACTGCAACTGCACACTTGGCAGGGTTCGGATGACACAAGCGGCCCCAGCGTGCCACCTGGTCCCATGAGGCAGCTCTCTCCAGAGGGAACAAGGGTGGCCCTCCGGTACAGACCCACCTGTACTTGAGACAGCCCACCTCTGCTTGATGGCCACCCAAAGCCCTCTCATTTGAGAAACCAAGCACCACAGGCGAGTGAGCTTTATGATGCGGGGAGGTGGAAAAGGTGGGCATACTTTCACAGTGCTGAGATCCATCGGGTGCTTGATAATGTCATGGTAGTCGTGCAGCTCCAGGGCCTCGGCATCCACGGGCTTGTAGAAGGGCCAGGCGTAAGCGGCATGCTTCTTCGACAGCATCTCCTTAAGGATGCTGTCACAGTATTTCAGGTGTTCCGAGAGCTTGCCTTTCTTGCCCGCGTGCTGGGGGACCTCCCCATCTTCCAGGTCTTTCTTTGGTGGTTTGATGGGCCGGCCCCCACTTTCCCGCCGAGCCACTACTTTTGCCTGCTTGGGGTCCGACAGTGGGGTGGGTGACTCGCTCCGGCTGGCAGTAATGGCCGACGTGGTGGGCGTGGTTGTGTCTGCTTTCCGCTTCACTCCCTTCTTCTGAAATTCACAAATACAGATGAAAGGAATTTGGTGGTTTTCTCACTGAAGTGCTACTAGAGGCTGTTCTTAGGTGATGGCTGGGGCCTGTGTGAATTCCGTGCCAGCACAGAAACATGACAGCAGGAGGTGCAGAATCTAGCTTCCCACAAATCTCATCTTTCGGGTTTATTAAAGAAAAAAGAAAATTCCTAGCCCATGTGATTGGGGATGGGTCAGGCAACTTCAAATGCTGAATAAGATTTCTAGGAAGGCCTCAACTCATGCCATGACTCACCAGGTCTTACTTCCAGAACACAGCTGTGAAACACCTGGAGAGTGCCTTTGAGCATGTAGAGAGAAATGCTTACTGAGAACTAGGAGTGTTCAGATCTACCTCAGCCGAAAATATACCCGAAAAATACCTTATCAGTAGTTTTCGGGTATACTTTGGCTTCCCAAATGTATCTGGGTTTTCTCAGGAAAATGGCGGGGGGGGGGGGGGGAGGGGACGGGACAACAGTCTGCTATAGCTGCGGCACAGCAGATCCTGGGGCCATCCCACACAGGTCTGCATGTGGCAGGGAGGGAGCTCCCCGCGCAGCACGCAGATCCTGGGGCCAGGGTCTCCTGCAGTGCCGTTTAAACCACGTCACAGGAGAAGCCAAGCCAGCCTCAGGATCAGGCTGGCTTCTCTTTTTTTAACTGGTATTTTTCTACTTGGGTCTATTGGACCCAAAAAAAACCCTGGGATTTTTGAAAAGTCCCAGATCCAAATACCATTCTGGTATTAAGAACTGGAATTTTTTGGAAATACTGAATTTTTTTCTAGGTCAATAGACCCAAACCAAAAAATACCAATTAAGAAAAAAAGTGCAAAGCCCTACTGAGAACCCTTCAAGGGAGTCCAAGCTCAAGCGGCCATCCTGCTATGGCACGGCCAGCGACACAAGCAGCAGGGATCAGCAGGAGACGCACCACATCTCCCCTGGGTCTGAAAAATGGAAAATAAAAGCTGAGGCTCTGGAAAACCACAGAGCTCCATGTCTGGAGGCAACAGAGACGACAGAGGTAAGACTCCTCCTCAAGGTGCACAGAAGAGGGGTGTTAAAAACCATGCTACCCGCTCCTCGTATGGAACACGAGGGCTAACACTGTAGCAATCGTGTGTGGGTGGGGCCCCACACATGTTCAGGTCAGCCAACACGTGTCTTCCCAAGAGGGCTAAGATATGATATGCAAAGTCACATGAATGAATGGAAGAAGGCGGTAGATCACCCTGTTCTGTCAAAGCAATGTGATAAGGCCTAAATCTTATACCTGTTTCTGTGGACCTTAAGCTGCAGCTTTTTCAACAAAAAATTATGTTTAGGATATACTGGACACCACAGCACATTTTTAGTAAAGGAATAAGTAAAGTGCCCAGTTTCTGGAGTTAACAGTTTAAACAACACATCTCCTAATATGCTTTGGGCCTGTCTGGCTATACAGACTTTTTGGGAGGAAGTAATTATTCATATCAATTTTGTATTAGAATACTCATGGATCTTTGAGGATGCTTATGTACTTTCAAACTATTTGCCTGCCTCCTGCAGATGGTCAACAAAAATGGACCCTTCATGCCCTTAAAGTTGCTAAAAGATTTAGATTACGACACTGGAGCAATAAATGCCCACATCCAGTAATCCAATGGATCGAGGACTTCACAACCTTATCAACATTTCCATGTATGGCAGATAGATGACACTTATGGATGGACCTATTTCTAGATATTTGGAAACCATTTACAGATGCTTATCTGTAGACTCACCACCACTGCAGTTATATTTTTTATTTCTTTCTAGTTGGGGGCTGCAATTCATTTTCTTTTAAAAGAGTACTACTAAGAAACCAAAACCACGTCAAATCTCCCGATCGTGGCCATCTCTCCTCCAACCTGAGAGGACTTAGGGGGTGTTTTGGGGGCAGACAGTCTAAAGGAAAGCAGCTCACATCTGAGATGCACACACCGCCCCCCACTGCCCCCCCACACCAAGCCTCGCTGAATGCTCCGCTCCCTTGAAGGGGAAACCCCAACCTCTGCGGGCACAGCTCATCTCCTCTGGCTTCTTGATTACCTTGACAATAGGTGGCGCTGGAGGAACTACTGGCATGATGGGAGCGGCAGGAGGTGGAGGCGGAGGGGGTGCAGCAGCAGGGGGAGTGGCGATGGGGGCGACGTTTGCGGTGATGGTTGGCACAGGCGTGGCGGCAATGACTGGCGTCTGCGAGACCGAGGGAGGAACGCTCTGGAAGGGGGCCGGCGGGGACACAGAAGACACAGCTGCGGTGTGCTGCGCTCCTGTTTGAAGAGACAGACAGGTTAAACCCAACAGGTGGCAAAGGCCAAGCTCTAGCCTGGGATATACCAAGACACTCCTCCTCCCCCCATTCCCTGGCGTTCTGCCATTTTCATTGGTGGTTGTTTTGTATGCTGTTCATTATACCATCAACATTAGAAGCAACATCACAGGGAACCCGGACAGGGGCAAAGAAACACAGGCTTGTGGGCTGCACTTGCCCAAGAGAGGAGCAAAACTGAAGCAGGGACTTCTGAGTTCAAACAGTGGACCTGAGAAAACTGGCAGTATTCCTATCTCTGGGCTTTCCTTCTGAGAAGATTAAAACCACCTCCTGCCCAGGTCTCGCTTCCCTTTTTGCAAGACAGAAGATGTCCTGAACTCTGTCAAGCAGGCAGGATCCCTACAAATCCCTCTGCAGCCCACGCCCTTTTTAAGCAGACCACCTCCCCCCGTGCCTAGGTTGGCCACCTCTGACCTTTTTTAAAAAAAAGAAGAGCCAGTTCTATAAAGCTTCCGTGGCCAGAGAGAAGTATTAATTGCCAGTGACCGCCAGGCACGTTGCTATGATCAAGCTCAGCTTATGTAGCCAGCTGGAAAGGGACGGGAGGCGGCAGGCTGTCCACACAAGAGCCTGGTTTCTTGTCTCATCCCTCGGCTGGTCTCCCTGCCGCCTGCCCCCTGCCACCACAGGCTCTCTGACCCCAGCCTCTAGCACCTCACCTCCTATTATTAGATTATTATTATTTTGCGTCTTTTAAACATTTGGTTTCCTTGATCACCAAAACAGCGATCTGCCCAAGACAACCGGTTTGCTTTAGCTTACTGGGGAAGGGAGGAATTTGAACTTGCATCTAAATCCAACACTTTTTACTGCACCACACAAGTGCTCCTGCCCGGAAGGTCAAGTTCTCATGACTGAACAGCTCAGCAACACCAGTGTCTATTCCTTTTTGAAAGATCTGCATATATTCCTGCTCCTAAGAGGCACGAAGGAACACAAGATCCCCAGCGGACCAAAATGCAGGCCACTTTGATGAAGCATTGTTGTGGGTCATCCAGGGCTCAGTGAGAGAAAAGACCCCTCAGGAGGAGACCTGTGTAGCTAGCTCTGGGTCACCAGAAGCCAGCAAGCAGGAAGATGAGCTGCAAGGCCTGCCAGGATTCACAGCCAACAGCTGGTGCAGAGCCACTGACACCCTTCAGCCCTGATTCAACAGGTGAAACTCAGTTGATTGTTTCCAGCCCTCCAGTATCACCCACTCCCTTAGAGCACTGCAGATGGAGGCTATGAGCAGAACTACAGGAGAGACAACAAAGTGCACGCCTCTTAGCCCAACACAAGCTGCTTGAGTAGTTGCAGGATTACTCCCAAGCAGCTGGCTGTAAGCATGACGTTTAAACATATGGCTATAAAAAACAGCCAAGGGAGGCTGTGAGATATGGAAGCAACAAGTCAAAATCCCTCTGACTCTGTGACCACTGCATCGGATCCTGCCTCAACCCTGTGATTCTTCAAATTGTTTCCTGACTCTGCCTTCGTCTAGTTACTGAACCTGCTTGTAACTCTCGGATTCTCAGACCCTGCTGTATGGACTGACCCTCGGGCTAGACTCCTGACTCTGTGCATAACCTTAGACCGAGACCTTGACTGTGCTTCTGGAATTGGTGCTCTTGCCTTACTCACCCTGCGCTCTGACAGCATGCCCTACGCCACTCCCAGCCTGGCTCACAACAAGCATCTTGTTTCCCACAGGAGCCAACCAGTTGTCCTGAAAGACCCACAAGCAAAGACACAATGCCATCCTCTGACATTGCCCCTAGCAACTGCATTCAGAGGTACACTGTCTCTGATCATGGAGGTTCCATTTAGCCACCACAGTTCATAGTCATTGAAAGCCCCGTCCCCCTAGAGTTTGTCTAATCCCCATCCATGCAAGCGACAGCTACGAGGAGCAGATTCCCACATCTCTGTCCCATTTAGGGTTTCCTGCCTCTCCTCTACTGGGGATTAGAGCCAAACAGCTTTCTTTGAAGTCTGCATCCTTTGACAGAGTAGAACTGCCAGAAAGGGAACTGTCCACCCCTTCCCCCTTCAACCCATTTTGCTCTCAGCGTCAGAGACTGGACAGTGGAAATTTTTTTAATGTCCCATAAGAATGAGCTTCCCTGATCTTACAAGGTAATGAACATGGCACATGAGCAGCCTTCTACTATTTCTCACGCTCTCTCCACCTAACCTACCTCACAGGGTTGCCATTATAAAGCGGAAGAGAGAAGAATGCAAGCCCCGCCATGGGCATAAGTTATATAATAAATACTTGTTGGTCGCAGAGGAGCTCCTGGACTCAAATCTGTCTTCCCTACATACTTTCTCAAGCCCAAGAAGCACAGTTTTATCGATATATCTAATAGCGAAGGAGCCCTCTGTGTGCGGATATCTAAATCCATACATCGGGGGCACCTGGAGGGCAGGGAGATTTTCCTGCACATCTGGAGCAATCCCCAGATGTGCAGAAAAATCTAAAAACTGTAAAAAACTATAGGGGGGATACTGAAATTCCCCCAAAAGTAAAAGAGCGTCCCCTGCGCATGTGCAGGGAATGCTCTTGGAATGGCTTCGGTGGCGGTGGGAGGGGTGGGGGGAGAAGGCTTGGCCGATCGGTGAGGACTCGCTGCCACCACTGCCGCCTGCGGGAGAGGAAGGAGAAGGTTTGGTGGGCCAGCAAAACCTTGCCGCCGCCGCCAAGGGGGGAAGGGGGAAAGCTCGGCGGGCCAGCGAAGCGCCGCCGGTGGCGGTGGGAAGTTCGGCGGGCCAGCGAGGCGCCGCCGCCAGGGGGGGACAGGGGAGAAGACTCACCTGCGGCTGCTTCTCCCGTGGAGCGTCTCCCCCCCCCGCAAGTATCGCGGGTCCCCCTTCTTGTTAGCCTCTAAATATCTCATCCTTGAGTCACCTTTCTTCTGAACAGACAAATTCCAAACACGCTAACCTTTCCCCTGACATGTTATACATACATGTTTCTCTGATCACAGCAAAGGGTGCATGGATTCCAAATTTCAGCAACATTGTTCGCGGAATATATCACTGCACAAAACTTAGCTTTCATTTGCTTTATTAAATCAAGTTTCTTACTGATTTAAAAAACGTGTTTCGTTTGCAGTTAGCTTAGAGAACCCACATTATTTGCATTTAGCTGAGGGAAGCCATATTAAAATGTATATGTATTTAAATCACATTTTAAAATCAACTTATACACAGCATTATAACCATAGAAATCAAAGACAGCAGCAAGCCAAGGTCAGATCTCATATGGAGTTATATGCCTGAATCTACCGTCTTCCAAGCTTTTAACAACAATCAGATCTCCAGGTCCGCGCAGCTTGGCAGGCCCCTGGCTCTGTAGTCTGGAGGCCACAATGAAAAGTGGCCACCAGCCGGAGGTTATGTAGGACTGCTAAGGAACAGTCTTCCGAGAATCTTTATAAGCAGGAAGGGAACGTGGGGAAGAAGGGGCGCTCTCTCCTTCAAGCATCACTGGCCAATGCCATTAAGGGCTTCAATGGTGACCAACCCGCCCACAAGCAGACTGGCAGCCAATCCAATGTACGGGGCACAGGCAAACTAATCTCTCTGCAGTCCACATCAGAAATGAATCTGGCTGCTGCATTCTGCTGTGGGGCCACTTCTACATGGAGTGGGGTGGGGTTTTTTTTAAAGCGTAGAGATGTGAAGGCCCGGGAAAAAAACGGAAAAATTCAGGAAAAAAAATGGTTTTTTTCCTGAAGCCTTTTTGATTTTTTTCCAAAAAATTGGAAAAATTGAAAAAAGAAAAAAAAAATTGATTGTGGAACATTTTATTTTAACATGATGAATAAAATATTTTAAGACAAGGTGTTCAAATATTTTCCATATCATTTCTTATATATATACACACACACATACACACACACACACACAAACACACACATATATATATATGGTATCAGATTGATCTAATTTCTGTGCCCTGAGGACAATTAAGTCCTAGGTTACAAACTGAACTCTCCAATGCAAGAACAAGATGCATTTCTTCCTTTAGGAGGTGCGATTGTCAGAAGAAAATAAAAAAGTTTCAGTTTTGTTTTTGCATGTGGATGGGTATTCTGTTTGTAATAATTGTTTAGATACACTATATTTTTAATATGCTAGTTGTGATAATTTCATGCCAAGTAAAAATGTCCATAGTCATATTTTATGTTCCTAAAGTAATAGAATGACTTTCAATCTAGAAAAGACAAAAGAAATGCTAATGTAGCATTTTTTTCAATTTTTCCGAAAATTTCCGTTTTTCCCCGAAAAAAACCGGAAAAAAACCGGGTTTTTTTCCGAGCTTCAAAATTTCCGGAAATTTTACATCTCTAGCGTCTCCACAAGGTCACCCCCTCATCACCCACCTTCTGTGTTTCCCTTCTTTGTGCTGAAATCTTCCCCAAACTGAACATGTTGGAAAGACTGGAGTTATCATCTCTTTCATCCATGTGAAGGCATGGATTTCACAAGGTCCCACCTGCAGCGGCACCATTTTCCTTCTTCACCCTCCACCACCCAGGCATTAATTTGCTTTTTCTTGAAACAGACAACTGACATATCACTGTCGCATTACAAAGAACTACCTGCTGGGTTCTCTGAACTCCCAGACTTTTGTCCTCAAGAGAGTAAATCTCTAGCCCAGTGGTCCTCACTGCACATCTCTCACTCACAATTGCCATCAGTCAGAAGAGCCACGTGACGACAGTGTGCCACCCCACCACGTACACATGCACAGTATTACAAGGCACAGCTATTAATATTAAACACAGGTGGGCTCGCCGTGTTGGTCTGAAGCAGCAGAACAAAGTCGGAGTCCAGTGGGGGCACCTTTTGGACCAACGAAGTTTTATTCTGGATAGAAGCCTTTGTGTGCATGCATGCCTCTTCACACAGGCCCCTCAGGTAAGCACGAGAGGCTCAAGTACTGTCTCGTGCCAGAGAGCCAGTTTGGTGTAGTGGTTAAGTGTGCGGACTCTAATCTGGGAGAACCGGGTTTGATTCCCCACTCCTCCACTTGCACCTACTGATGTGACCTTGGGTCAGTCACAAGCTCTGGCACAGCTGTCCTTGAAAAAGAGCACTTTGTGTCAGAGCTCTCTCAGCCCCACCCACCTCACAGGGTGTCTGTTGTGGGGAGGGGAAGGGAAAGGAGTTTGTCAGCCGCTCTGAGACCCCAAGTGAAGGGCGGGGTATAAATCCAATCTCTTCTTCTTCTTCTTCTTCTTCTGAAGAAATGTGTGCGCACAAGAAAACTTATACCCAAAATAAAACTTTGTTGGTCTTAAAAGTATCACTGGACTCAAATATTAAAATTTGTTAAATATATTCTTTTATTTACCAGAGCGCCTCCATCCATGCAGAGTTCTCTCCCCGTGAACCTTGGCCAACCCTTTTGCATACCTGGAATACGGGGATGGACTTGCAACTTGGGAGTTTGAACACAGAATGGGCGTGCAAGCTTTCAGGTTCCCCAGAACTCTTTAGTAGGCTGCATGCTAAAAAAAACAAATGCTTCTCTACATTTCCCTTAAGTTGAACTCTAGCACTCTGGGAGACGGGCTGGTCAGAACGGCTTTCCAAGCTAAACTTTCTCTTTGCAAGGAGTTCAGCTTTATGGCTTCAACTCAGCAACAGAATGCCCCATTCCACCACCTCATTCAGCTGCTTATGTTGGCCCAGACTCATATAGAGAACCCCTACATCTCCACAAGATAAATGTAGTCATCACAGACAAGTTGTGTTGAGTGTTAAAAGATAATACTGCTAGTTTTACCTTAGGCCCATGTCAATGATGACGTTATCTCAATTTCTAAAGGACTCCTTCCACCTTTTCCTCCTCCTGACCTTCGGCACCCACGACCGGATCTACATGGCTTGAGAGTCCACCAATTCAAGAGCCCGCTCCACAGATGTTGGAGATCACCTTAGGCATGTCCAGAGGTCATTTCGGGGGGAAACGCGGGGGAACGCAGTTCCCCCGGGTGAGGTACGGGGGGGCTGGGCACATGACGAAGCCCCGCCCCCTGCTTCCGGCCGCCCCGCTTCCGGCCCTCATTCAGCCAGGAGGAGGCAGGAGAAGAGGGAGGGTAAGTTGCTTCCTCCCTGCCTC
>NW_015163101.1:203054-208663 GCF_001447785.1 Gekko japonicus | reverse complement strand
CCCCCGTGGGGCGCGGGAGGGGGAGTTGCAAGGCCGGCGGTGGCGGCCGGGACCGTTGGGGGTGGGGTGTGTGGCCTTATGACACATTTCCGGTGATGTCAGGGGGGGTGGCCTTATGACACACTTCCGGTGATGTCAGGGGGTGTGACATACGCTAATGAGTTATGCTAATGAGCCCCCCTAGCTCTTTTTCTACGAAATGACCCCTGGGCATGTCTACTCTAAAGTAAGCCCCACTTTGTTCAACAGGATTTACTCCCAGATAAGTGTGCCCAGAACTGAAGACACAGCAATGCACCTTGCCAACGAGGGGGGGTTCAGAAGATGCCCGATGCTCACAGCACCTCTGTCCAGTCACAAGGGAAGGAGAAGCTAAGCAGAGCCTGCTCACTCAGGTCTGGCCAGCAGCTGCGGGTGCTACTCTGCCCCTAGCTGGGGAGAGAGCAGGAAGGCCCAGGTGGATGCCAAGGGCACTCCGGCTTCCCACTGCTGGAGCCTGCCAGGGCGGAGCCGTGAGTGTTGCGAGGCGAGGCTCCAAGGACAGGCTCCTGCAGTGGGGACTCCTCTGAGCCTCCTCTGATGTTCTTGCTCTCTCCCCAGCAGGCCCCTCAGGTAAGCACGAGAGGCTCAAGTACTGTCTCGTGCCAGAGAGAGAGAGAGCACAAGAAGACAGCAAGGGAAGTCAAGGGAAGCTCAGGCTCCCCACCAAGCCCGCCTGCCGCACTGCAAAGCCCTCTCTCCGCACGCTCGGCTTCCCTCTCTCTTCAGCACGAGGCCCAGCAGCTCAGGGGAGAGCGTGAGACTGCCAAGGAGCCGGCAGAGAGCAGCCTGGCCGCAGAGAAAGGGAGGAGAACGGCCACGGCAGCCGGCTTGACCCTCTTGTAGGTGGCCACCATGATGGGCAGTAGTTCTCCCCCCTCTTCTCTGCGGCCAGGCTGCTCTCTGCCAGCTCCTTGGCAGTCTCACTCTCTTCTCCCTTGCTCTCCCCTCCCAGAAGCTGCCTGGGTGCTGGAAAAGAGGGCCCAGAGGCTGCAGAGAAAGGCAGGGGGAGTTGTTGGGAGAGGATGGACCCTTTACTCCCATCCCTGGCACAAGACCCCTCAGCTCCAGGAAGCTCACAAGTTACTCCTACTCCCGTCCCTCCAGCGGTGGCTGTTTCAAAGCGGGGACCATCTGCAAACCGAAAGCCTAACTGAGCAATGTCCTTGCCTGCTCTCCTGCGAATTGGGCGGGCACCACATTGCAGAAAAGTGCTAAGAACAGCCATGGGTGGCATGCCGAAAAGCCACGCTCAGCTCCCGCGCCACTGTGTGAGTATCAGTGCTGCAGTCCTTTTCAGTGCAGAGACAGCAGGACTTTCCCCCATGTGCTGCCACAATAAAAGGGACTAGAGTTTGTTTGGTTTGCTGGACTCAAATATTAAAATTTGTTAAATAGAGACTAGAGTTTGTTTAATTTTGTTTTTTGAGGAAAGCTGGGAATTCAGGAGTTCTAGCTGATCCGACAGATCATTATAATGCCACAGTGACATGCCAATTACATTCCCCCCCCCCAAAAAAAGAAAGAAGCCTGGAAAAGCCCCCTGGTGACATGGGGGTGGTGGGGCTGGATTGGCAGTGGAGTGGGCCTGAGGGCACTGTTGTCTGGATGCCCCATTGCCCCTGGGAATGCCTCTGCACTTGCCATAGCAATGGAAGCTCCAGGGAGAATCGCTGCCATGTGGAGGCAGCCTAGCTATAGCTTCTGAACAGCCCTCAAGAGTAGTCCCACATAGAATGCATTACAGTAATCCAACCAGGAGGCTACCTGAGCAAGCCCCACAGGGGCAAAAGTCCCTTTGGCCTTGGAAGGGATGCAGCTGAGGGATCAGAGAAAAAACTGTACCTGGGGGAGGAACCAGGGGAGGGGCACGTTGGTGCCCTTTCTACAGTAAGCAGAGCTGAATAAATTAAGCAAAGGAGCCGTAACATGCACATCTTGTTCCAAGTGAATCATGGATAGATTGCACAGTCTTGCTATCCATTTTGGCTCAGAAGCCGAGGCAGATCAGAGTCCTGAACATGGCCCTGGTTTCAGAGACCGCCCCCTAACCTGCACTGTGCGCGCTGGCAGCCGACTTCCGAGCTTTGCCTTTTGGAACAGGAGGTAACAGTTCGACTTCCTCTTGAGGCATCTGGGCCACTTTC
Organism: Gekko japonicus; assembly: GCF_001447785.1. Lineage (NCBI taxonomy): Eukaryota > Metazoa > Chordata > Lepidosauria > Squamata > Gekkonidae > Gekko > Gekko japonicus. Next base: position 206,477 of record NW_015163101.1, on the reverse strand, counting down.
TGCAAGAAGATCTTCTCCAGGGCTTGAGCCATGAGGACGATGTCATCGGTGGGCTGGACAGAGGGAGGGAAGGAGGTGGAGGCAAGCACTGGTCATCCAGCAGGGTCCCGAAATCCCCTCCCACCACACATACACACAGCACTACTCTCCAGCATACAGGCAGCTGCACTCCCCAAGGCAGACAATTCAAAAAGCATCCCTCCTCCTCCTCCTAATTAACATGACAACAACTTCAAAGGGGCTTGCATAGAGGACCTTGTAAGTTAGATAGCTGCTGTTCATCCTCTCTCTGACACCCCAAATCTTTTTTTTTGGGGGGGATTTTGTGTGTGTGTGTGTGTGTGTTCGCATGCACCTGGAAGTCATGGTGACCTCTGGTGACTGACCCCTACTGGGGGCCTGGAGGCTATTCAGAGAGGTGGCTGAGTAAAGCCTGCCCCTGCCTCCCCACTGCTGGTATTCCAAGGAGGTCTCCCATCCAAGTACTCGCCAGAGTCAACCTTGCTTAGCTTCTGAGATCTGACGCGATCGAGCTTGCCTGGGCTACCCAGGTCCGGGCTCCGCACCCCAATTCCTGTGCTGGACTAACCCTCTTACCTCACTGTCCTGGTAGAGTTAGCTCTGCCAGTGTGTGGACAAATGCATCCTAGCTCCGGATGCAAGGCTGCATGTAAATCAGAATGACTGCAGGCAAGCAAGCTAGGAAGCGAGTGCAAAATGGGGTACTTCCCCCCCCCAAGAGTAACAACCAGGGATGAAAGTAACACTTTGAAACATCTGAATTCCAAATGATACGTTACAGACATCTCATCTTTATGCTCAAAATATGAACAAAAGTTTCACTCCACAGCAGCAAATAAGGAGTTGGGGGCTCCCAGACAAAGGCAGCATCTGCGTGATGTTTACTATCTGAACACAGAAGTTCCAGGCATTGGTAAAGAGGAGACAGAAATTCCAGATCCAGGGATTCACATTTCAGAATTCTGCAGTGTCGATTCCATGAATTTTTTTAATCTTCTCAAATGTTTGCCATCAGTAGCTGTTTCAGGAACCCAATGTTGGCTTTACAAAGGGTTAAAAAATAAGACTTTATTCTAATGCAACTTGCACATTCTCAGTGGCCATGCTCAGATCTCCAGCAACACAATCAGCCCAAGGTCATGAATTTTTTTAATCTTCTCAAATGTTCGCCATCATTAGCTGTTTCAGGAGCCCAATTTTGGCTTTACAAAGGGTTAAAAAATAAGAATTTATTCTAATGCAACTTGCAAATTCTCAGTGGCCATGCTTAGATCTCCAGCAACACAATCAGCCCAAGGGCAAGGAAGAAACAATTATCACATAATCGACAAAATCAATTTACGTGGGGAAAATTTGGTTTAGAAAAAATACTGGCCTACTTTGCAGGGCAGCTATAAGGATGATGGCAATTATGTATGTGAAGCATCTTGAACACTTGAAAATACTACACGCAAGTAGCCGTATTGCTGCTGCTGCTGTAGGTAAATTAAAGCCTTGCCAGAGGTGCAAGCTGAAGCGCAATGGCAAAAACCAGGTGTTTGTTGGCTTATGTGTATTTTGCTTGGAGCCCCCAGTTGTGTGTGTGTGTGGGGGGGAAATATTCAAATAAAGTTGGTGCCATATTCACAGTTCTGGAGGACAAACAGCCAGATGTGCCAAAGGAAAGGGATACTTCTCTCTCTCTCTCTCTCTCTGACTGTTTGTAACACTAAATTATGAGTTATCTTGATTTCATACAGCTTTAAAATATTTCCCTTCTCCTTACAAATGAAATTGTGGGCAAACCCGTTTTAGCCATATGCTTGTTTCAACTCTGGTGAGCCCTCTGGGGTTAAGAAAGCAATTACTCTGAGGGCCGGATCCACCCCACAGGCCCCCAGCCAGAGACATGCAAGGATACAGATCAAGATGTGGGGGGAGGACTTTTGTCTCCAGAAGCTGAAGTGTGCCCCCCCCCAGTCCCAGTCCCATCCCCAGACCCTTTACCTTGTTGTAAATGTAACAATTTGTAAACATGGTGTTGAAATCTTGCATACATTCACTGGCACTCCAGTAGTAATTGTGTTCCAGCCGCTTCTTGATCGTGCCCATGTCCATTGGGTTTTTGATTATTTTGTGATAATCCTGTCAAGAGGCGGGGGGAGAGCCATTTTTTACTAGAATCTAGCCATTTTATCATGAATAGAGAACCTGCCATGGTTTGGCATCTTGTGGATTAACACAAGTACAAAAGAAAAGTCTCTGCATCAAGGAGCTTACAACCCAAATTTGACACACAGGAGAAAGAAAAAGCAACTGAACAAAAGTTCTCTACAGGGTGCAGAAAAAGGCACCCAAAAGGGTCAAGAGGCTGATGAACAAATGGTTAAGGCACTGAATGAGAAATGGCTTAGGAGTTCGGGACATCTTAGGTTAGGGGAGAAATAAATAAGCGAGTAAATGTGATCAAAGTGCATAATATTCTGGGTAGACACCATTTATCTGTTTCCCATTCCCATATTGTATATTTTAAATTTTTATACCCTGTACTCTCAGGGAGAAATCAGACATGTATCTGGGAGTTCACTGTCCAGAGCTCCGAGTGATTATTTAAAATTGTAGCCTGAACCTCAAACTCCCACATAGGTTCAGGTTAGCCCTCAACCACATATTGTTCTCAAGGAAAATGACATAAAAAAAAAATTACAAAGAATCAGAAAAACCAGTCAAACAAATTAATCAACTTTTTAAAACTTGCAAAAACACTGTGAAACTTAAGACCAGCACAGTCCTAAAACTAGGAAAGTAACATCTTAAAATTAAGACACAAACACTGGAACTATCTAAAGGTAGCACGGCATGTGATAAAACCAGGGAGCAGTATGGCACCAGTCTTCCAAAACGAAGTGACCTCCAGCTACCAAGGCAGAGTTAAAACATCTGGCATAAGTAGGAGGCAGAGCAACTAGGAAGAGTCAACAAAATGCCTGGGGAGACGGAGACATTTTAACTCGGTCTGGGAAAAGGAGAAGATCCGGTGCCAAATGGATGGCTATGGGGGAGGCACTGCACTGGAGGAGGCCACACCTCTTGCACCCCTTCAAGGTGGCTGGCATGACCCCTTCCTTTAACGAAGCATTGAAACATTCAGAGTCTCCAGGCCACGCACTAGACACCCTGTTATAATTTGGAGGGGATTTCTCTGTTTTTGGCCCAAAGGCTGATAGGAATTAACCATTATGGGAATTGGGGGGCAGGGGGGGCCTGTCACGGAACGCATGGGGCCAAGCAGGGCTGCCAGATGGTTGCAGGTATCTCTCCCTCCCCTGCCTGTCCTCCTGCCCCCTTCAGGCCTGGAGGGCCTTCAATGTAGGGTTGCCAAGTCCATCTTCCACCCCCAGCGGGGGACTTTGGGGGCATTCC
>NW_015163101.1:193861-202854 GCF_001447785.1 Gekko japonicus | reverse complement strand
TACAAGCTTGCGGAGATCAGGCTTGGGAGGAAACACGGGTTCCACACACTTAAAGGGAGAGAGATGGGTGGCTGTGGGTGTTGGGGGTGGGGCTTCCCCCGCCGGCCATCTGGCCGGCGGCGGGGGGAACCTTCCCCCAAAACGGGGGACCCCTGGCAAACTGGGTTTTTTGGCAACCCTACTTCAATGCCTGGCCCCACTCTGGTTCTAGGGCTTTGCCAGAGAAGGCCCAAAGCACCCTCCCTGCTCTCAGGGCAACTCCCTTCTCGGCCAGAGCAGGCCCTGACATACGACTGAATATGAGTTGTGAAGAACCCAGGCAGAGTGCACGACAAACAGTTTTTTAAACAAATACGGCCGTTAAGTAAAGAGGAGACGAGTTATTAAAATGCGGCGGAAATGAATTAAAACAGGGACTCTACCACTACACAGGGCGAAACTCACAAGGAAAGAAGCTGGCGGGAACACAAGCAGCCCTCCTGCCCACAACTGCCTCCTTTAGTTCCTACTCTGTTTCAAGCGCCCTGCCCTGGATGGGCCAGGACAGCCTGATCTCGGAAGCTAAGCAGGGCCGGCTCTGGTCAGTCCTTGGAGGGGAGGCCACCCAGGAGGAAGTCCCAGGGCTGCTGTGCAGAGGCAGGCCCAGTGGCAGAGGCCGCCTCCGAGTGTCCCTTGCCTCGGAGACCCCACGAGGGGTCACCACAAGTGGGCTGCGACTTGGCGGCACTTTCCTCCACCACCACTACGTCAAGGCGCCCAGCAGACCAGAGGCTCAGCTTCCAGGGAGCGCCCCCCCCTCCTCTGTGCATATCTGCTCTCTGGTAACCCTTTCCCCCTCCATTTCCCCCCAGCCCAGGCATGAAGCTCAAAAAGCTGCCTGGGAAATGTAGGCCTATTGCACAATTTACACAAGGTCTCAGGCCTTGAGGAAGAAATAATAATAATAATAATAAGAGATTGGATTTATACCCCATGGTCCTTCACTTGGAGTCTCAGGGCGGCTTACAAACTCCTTTCCCTTCCCTCCCCACAACAGACACCCTGTGAGGTGGGTGGGGCTGAGAGAACTCGACAGAAACGGCTCTTTTTCAAGGACAGCTCTTATCAGAACTATGGCTTGCCCAAGGTCATCCAGCAGGTGCAAGTGGAGGAGTGGGGAATCAAACCCGGTTCTCCCAGATTAGAGTCCGCACACTTAACCACTACACCAAACTGGCTTCCTACAGGCGGCTCATCCTCATCCTTCAGCCCAGGATCGTGACCGGGGGAGGGGGAATCATAAAGGTGAGGAAATCTGATGGTGTCTGACATGTCAGAATCCTGAGGGTCAGCTGTGTTGGTCTGAAGCAGCAGAACATATTTAGAGTCCAGTTGGGCACCCTTAAGGCTAACCAAGGTTTATTCAAGGTATGAGTGAATTTCGTGTGCACATTTTCAAATTGAAATGTCAGGATCCTGCTACACACACAGCCTGTTAAAACGCTCTTTAGTCTTGTGTAAGCATAATGCCTTACCAGAGCTTGTTGACTTAATCCTGGTTAAGATGCCAAACTCACTAAGACATCCTAGTTAACTTGCCAAGCTGAATGCCCACTCCCAAAGGGTGTGCAAAGGGAAATGCGCTTGTCACTTTGTAAGCAGACAGTACAGAGGTGCAGAGTCTCACCCCCTAACCATGCTCTCAGTGCGTGGAATGCTTCACTGTGGTTGATGCAAAAATTTCAATTTCACACCTTCGCACGAAGAGAGGAAACTGCCTTAGACCAAGTCAGACCATTGGTCTGTCAAGGTCGGTAGTGCCTGTTTTGAGTGGCAGCAGCTCTCCAGAACCTAGGCAGAGATCCCTAATATGACTTGCTACCGGATCCTTTTTTAAAAACCGGAGATGCTGGAGACTGAATCTGTGACCTTCTGCCTGCAGACCAGACAACACTTCCACGGAGCTATGGACCTATCCCCTGGTAATGCCTGCAATGAATCTTAAGGCACAGATTAATATTCAGATTTAACACTTACCCACCATTAAGGAAAGCAAACAATGATAATCATAACATTTGTAGAGGGTCTCAAAAGCGGGAGAAACAGACCAAAATGAAACCACGAGCAATACTCACTGGCAAATTCAACTTAATTGCATCCACTGGTTGGTAGAAGGGCCATGCAAACTGATGCTTCCACAGAGTCTTCACCACAACATTTTGCATGTATTGCAGCTGGTTGGTCTTCCTTCCGGGTTTGTTGGGGTTGGTGAACTCTGGGGGAGGAGGGTTGACAGGGCCCTGGGGCGCCTGGATCGCAGATGTGATGGTGGACATTTTCTCCTGCGTCTGCGTCTCACTTGTGGTCAAGCCGACAACAACAGCCAGCGCAAAGGAAAGGTCTGGCTTCTTTTAAGATCCCTGAATGGGACTGACATCCCATTTCCAGGGACGGACCATGCAGCCTGAGTGGGAGGGGGAGAGCGGAGTGCTGAGATTTCTGTAAGAGGAAGGAGCAAAAGAAAGAGAGTTGAATAACAAAGGAAAAGACCCTCCAGTCATATCACATTCTGCTGGCACTGAAGGGGGTGCCCAGAGGGAAAGCATATTAGCCCGTTTCACTGGTACCGGCTACCTCCACAAGTTGAGACCTTTAGAAGGGGAAAGAAAGAACAGTGGCGGAAGTGTACATTTGCAGCACCAGCACCCGAGGTTTCGACCAGAAGGCCTGAAAATCAGACCCCGATTCCATACTCCTGGTGTTAACAATGGTGCTAAGTCAAGACAAGGCCAGGTGGAGCCCATCTGGGGGCTCGCCAAAACACCAGTCCCACCTTGTGCCTGTGTTACAACTCTCAGACCTGCCCACTAGGCTGGCCCTCTGTGCTTCCAGGCGGATTCCTTTCTGCTCTGGGGACCTGTTGGGGCGGGATCTTGCCAGCCAGCACTTAAAACTTGGGCACCCAGCAAGCAGCCTACAGCAGGGACGGAGCCACTCCTGCTGGAAGGCTGGGATGCACGCGCACAAGAGATGGGAAACGTCCAGAAATATTGAAGCCGTGGGGGTGGGGGAGGGAATGGAAATTTGGATAAAATATTTAAATACATGCAGTATTTATTTTCCTGTCAAACCTAAACATATTTTATTGCTTTACCAGCATTAGATGCATCATTCAGAATGTAATTAGTATATAAAATTACACTATTCTGCATATTTATGGAATTCAAAAGTATAAAAGCCTTAATTTTCTACAAGTAGGGTTGCCAGGTCTGGGTTGGGAAATACCTGGAGACTTTGGGGGTGGTGCCGGGAGAGGGCGGGGTTTGGGGAGGGGAGGGGCCTCAGCATGGCCCAATGCCACAGAGTCCACCCTTCAAAGCAGCCATTTTCTTCAGGGGAGCTGATCTCTGCCAGCTGGAGATCAGTTGCAAAAGTGGGAGATTCCCAGGCCCCACCTGCAGACTGGCAACCCTATCTACAAGAAAAATTGTAAATATACCCAATTTTTGAGTGAGAGCTGCAAACTGTTGGACCCGATACTGCCACATCATTTGATAGGCAGGAAAAATTGAATGTTGAAAGTAAAAAAACAAATCTTGTAGTAAACCAAAAGTGCATTATTTGGACAGAAACAGTCTCACACAGTCATAATCGAGCTAACAGTATATTTGAATATCAGTAAAAGTTTACAGTTTTTAAAACTCTGAAATCTTCAATAATGCATAACGATCACTGGCAGTCTTCAAGCAGCGTCTGGACAAACCCTTGTCAGGGATGCTCTCGGCTGGTCCTGCACTGAGCAGGGGGGCTGGACTAGGTGGCCTCTGTGGCCCCTTCCGACTCTGGGATTCTGAGATGGCCTCTGTGACCCCTTCCGACTCTGGGATTCTACGATTCTATCAAACACCCTAGCTTATTAACGGTTGCAAAAATTATGCACATTTAAACAATGAACATATTTGTGAATACACACACACACATACATAGAAATTATTAAGTATAAACAAATCAGATTTGAGAAAGATTGGTTAAAAGTTGGGAAATCCCAGAAGGTGCCTGAATGCACCACAATGTTGTGGGGAAGCACAAAATAAACCCGTTCCCCAACAGATGTGAGCCCCCAGGGCAGATAACCTGCATGGGAATGGTCGGCTGCATATCCCAGGTCACGTTACTGTCATCACCGCATCCCTTTAATCTAAACATTCCAATTTTTTCTCAAAGTCAAGGCACCAATGCTGGCGAGGTTCCACAGGTCATCACCAGCAACCATGAAATTCTTCCAGCATCTACCTGCTAAGTCCCAGTATGATGAAAGGGACTCCCCCCCCCTCACACACACACACACAAATCCTCTGTACAACTCTTCAGGTGGGAGAAAGATCTCTTTGCTCCTCTGAAAGCTTCTACCTAGAATGAGAGTTTGTTGGTCCTTAAGGTGAGCCCACCGGACTCAAACTTTGTTCTGCTGCTTCAGACCAACACGGCTGCCCCCCCCCCCCCCGGACCTTTTCCCCTCTTTTTGCTCTCAGTAGAGCACTGTGAACCCTCTTCTCTCACACACGTACAACTTTTGTGAAAACAAGTCTCTTTTTCTTAGGAGTGAAACTCTGAGCATAACTTAAGCACACCACAATTAGAGCACCTGAGACATCTGAGGCGTTTAGTTTGGCCGTTAGACATGCACAACCCCAACAGTTGGGCATATAATGAGATAATACGCTCTTGCAGCCAAATGGAGGATCTGGAAATCTGATTTGCTTATCGTATCAAAGTGTTTATACTGAAAAACAGCAACCTTACACTAATTTTTTAAAGTTAAACATGTGTGACCATCATCTAGATAAATGACTGGTTCTGAAACACTGATGAGATAATAAAACAGATGCAACTAAAATATACCTGATGTGTATTTATTACCTTTCTAAAGCAAGATCAGAAGGCCAAATTTAACTCTTAATCTCTATTAAAACTCAATAAATCTAACATTTCTGTAATGGTTTTAATTAGCTGTCAAAGATAAAAGAAAAACCTTGTGCAATCAGCCATGACCAACAGATGAACCTGAGTTCACTTCTATGTGAAAACATGCATGATCAGCAAGGAAATTTGCGATGTAACCAAAATCCTGCTACAGGGTGAGCCATACCAGACCTTGATGCTGGGCTGCCAATGGGGAGAAAGGGTCTGGGGGGGACAAGATTCAGGGACCCCACCCCCAAGTCGGCAGGAGGGCCCTTGAAGCCAGTGTCAGGATGCACTCAGCCAAAGGTCTTTCCATTTATTTTTAAAATGCAGCTCTGGCTGCAGCCACTAAGAGCACAGAGAAGCCTAAGCACAGTAAAAGGCACTCTGCTACGGGTTAGGCTCGCCTTCTCCAAGACTGAAGCAAACTCGCCTAACAGATGATGCTAACACGATCATCAACCAAGCCAGCACTGAAGCAAGTCAAGACAGCATGCCGATGGCTGATACAATAATTGTCAGCCTGAAAGTCATTTTCTCCAAAAGTTGAGCCTCTCTCTCTTCCTTTCCTTGCAGCCACGCTCAGCCAGATGACCTTGCAAAAGAGTAGTTAGGGTGTTGCCGCAAGATAAAGCAAACTTTCCCCCTCTTTTCCTTAATTTCTCTCCCTCTTTTCCAACCTTTGTGGACATTATGAACCGGGGGGGGGGGGGGTTAATATTTCCCCATAATCTAACCAAGTAGTAAAAGGATGCTTCCCCTTTTCTCCACCCTTCACAGGCATGGGAATGGAATATTCATCTGTTACAGTGGTTACATGTGTGGAACAGAAGTTGGACCTTCCAGGGCAGGCACTGAATTGTTATCATTATTATGTTTACAATGTGTGAGGGGGGGGGGGGGAGGGTTAATATTTCCCCATAATCTAACCAAGTAGTAAAAGGATGCTTCCCCTTTTCTCCACCCTTCACAGGCATGGGAATGGAATATTCATCTGTTACAGTGGTTACATGTGTGGAACAGAAGTTGGACCTCCCAGGGCAGGCACTGAATTGTTATCATTATTATTGCGTTGGTGGAAGATCTAACAGCCCTTTGTAAAGGCTACTTTGCTATACGACAACTAATGTCACCTTTCAAATAGCATTATTACATTTATAACAAATAACATACCCAGTCTTTCTACGCAAGGGAGACCCAGACATGCACTGTTCTGTACTCCATTTTATCCGCACAACAACCCTGTGAGGTAGGTCTGGCAGAGTGTGTCACCTAGCAACCTTCCATGGCGGGCTGGGGATCTGAGTATTACAGACACGTGACAGGTTGCTTAAAAGCTCTCTTATTATATGTTGCCTGTCATGAAGATAACCTGGTTCAGGGCGTTCCCGTTCCCTTCGTTTTGGGCACTGCAACTTCCATCATCATTCCGGGGTTGGTGGCCAGTTTCCAAGCACGGAGCGTTATTTTCTGATGAGTTACGCGGCCACAAACAGAGACCCTTCGCTTCCACTGCCAATAGCCCGGGGCGGTGGTGGTTTGTCTCACCTGGGCCAGGATTTCCCCATGCCTTCCCATTTTGGCCTGGGGATTCCCACAATCCTCCTGAAGCTGGTGGCCAATTCTGAGCCGCCTAGCTTCACTCTCTGATGAGTTATCCCCGCCAGCGTGGGTTAGAGGTTAAAGCCCAGGACTTGGATCTGGGACACCCAGGTTCAGATCCCCGCTCTGCAGTGGGAGCTTGCTGGGTGACCTTGGGCCAGTCACCCGCTCCCGGCCTAACCTACCTCACAGGGTTGCCGTGAGGATAAAAATGGAGGAGAAGAAAAGAGCATGCGCCACTTTGGGTCCCCACTGGGGAGAAAAGTGGGATAGAAGTAAAATTAGGTAAACAAACAGTGGGACAGACAGGCCGATTATTTTATCCATGGTGACAGCAACCCAAGGGAGGCCCACGGTGGCTCTCGGCAGCCCTGCCTTGACCTAGTGAGCCACCCAATGATGGCATCTGGCTCCATTACAGCTCCCACCACTGTTTGGAGGAGGGGGTTAGAGCATGGCTTCTTTGAGAGGCAGAGTCCTCCACCCACCCAAAACGCAGGAAGTTTCCATTTTCCAGATACTCATGTTTGCAAGTGCGTGGAATGTCACAGAAAAAAACGCCTCCTGTTGTGAGTGAGAATGCCTGCCCTCTCAGGGAGGGGCCATGCTCAGCGCGAGAGCCACTGGTTGGCATGCTGAAGGGGAGGAGGAGGAGGAGGACTTATGCCCCACCCTTCACCACTCAGGGTCTCAGAGCCGCTTACAATCTCCTTCCCCTTCCTCTCCCCACAACAGACAGACTCCCTGTGAGGTAGGTGGGGCTGAGAGAGCTCTGAGAGAACTGTGAATGACCCAAGGTCACCCACCCGGCTGCATGTGGAGGAGGAGTGGGGAATCAAACCCGGTGCTCCAGCTTAGAGTCCGCTCTTGACCACTACACCAAACTGGCTTTCTCTGCCCGAGACCCTGGAGAGCTGCTGTCCATCCCAGTAGACAACGTTGACCTTGATGGACTAAGGGTCTGATTCAGGATAAGGCAACTTCATGTGCTCTGAATGACCCCCCCCCCGGTCCCTGAAACGTCTTGCTGCACTCTTGCTCTGGATGCAGACGCTTCGGGTGAAGGGGGGGCTTCAGAGCACCACCCCTTGCTGCGGGCTGGGACCATGCTTCTCACAGCGACACCTCCGCCTCACAGACAGGGGCAGGCTCCAGCCCAGGGAAGAGGCCTGCCCCTCCGCTAGCCGCCTCAGAGAGGCCTCGGGGCACACCCCTCGGAGATCACAGGCCGCCCACAAGGCACGCCTTACACACTCCAGGTTGAGGGCAATGTTCCCTCTAAGCTGTGGAATCTTGTGAGCAAGAATTCTACTTGGTGAGCACCTGGCATTAAAGTTGTGAGCGAGCAATTTGGCTACTGCATAAATCAGTTTGCTCTGGAGCCCTCCTCCCTGAGCTAAGACAGAAATGTGTGAGCCGGAGGCTAAAAAACTGTGAGCTAGCTCACACTCACTCAGCTTAGGGGGAACACTGGTTGAAGGCACAGGGTGCAGAGAGTGGACTGGGGGAACTTTTTCTCTCTGCCCCATAATGCTAAAACTTCACAGACACACAATAAAGCTGATGGGGAATAGATGGGGGGGGGGAGAGACTCCTTGGTTCAATCAGTAACTTGTGGAACTAACTCCCCTGCCACAAGACGTAATGAGGGCCGCTAGTCAGCTGGCTATCAAAAGGGGGAGAGCCCCGTCAAGGGCTATTAGTCTAGTCTTTTGAAGCGGCTGCTTAAGCAATGGTGGAGGCTGTAAAAAACCAAAACATGCTAACTGTAACCAACACCAGGCTTCTAAACTACTGATAGCGGAGACACCTCCTCCTTCCCGAATCAAAACTGGGAGTGCAGTGAAAACGTTTCCTTTGGAAGCTCACTCTCTCCCACTTTTGCTGTCTGAGTCACTGATCTGGGCTTACTCCTCTGAGAACAGGTAACATTGCAGAATCATAGAGAAGGACCAACAGGGCAATCCAAAACCAGCGGGCTGAGGACAGCACTGCCGGTCATGCCCTGTGCACGACAGGATTTCTGAGCTCAGCTAAGGCTGACTTTGAGGAAGTGGCCACGGCACAATTCACACAGCAGCAACACTGGGGTTTAGCAGTTTAGCTGGAGCTCACGGAAGCCTGCTGCTGTTTACTTGGGACACGATGCCAGCTGCTACAGCCCAGGTCGGCAACTGATGACTTCCGAGAGAGAGATTCCAGCCGAGACTGTCTGAATGGCAAACAGGTGATCGAGTTCTGTGGGGTGGTCAGGAAACATCCTCCAGACCTTATAGCAGTGGTCCCCAACAGGGTGCCTGTGGGCGCCTTGGCTCCTGCTATCCCCTTTCCTGATGCTGTCCCACACAGAATACGTCACAGTAACCAAGGCAAGGTAAAGAAAACAATTTAAAATGAAGCATGTATTAATTAACCAACCATCCATAACCAGCAGCTGCAGAATTACT
>NW_015163101.1:183893-193030 GCF_001447785.1 Gekko japonicus | reverse complement strand
GCCGCCACCACTGTTACCACCAATGATCCTAGTGAAGGCTGGGATCTTAGATCTGGTCCTGGACATCGCCAGGCTTTCCGGCGCGAGGGATGATGAGTGGTGTAATAATGTAGTATGAGATCTGGAAGCGCGCCGTCTAATGTGTTGTACTGTATGCACTTTAGTAGAAACTGTTAATTTATGTTTTAAAGTATTTGCTTATGATATTTTATAGAGTTTTAAGTCTTATGTCATTTAGGTATACATGGTACCGCAGTGTTAGCCGCCCTGAGCCCGCTTGCGGGATGGGAGGGGTATAAATATAATAAATAAATAAACAAATAAATAAAATAATGCCAAAGGCCACAATTGGATGCAAAACTGAACTCGCAAAACCTTTGGAAGGGTCTCTGGCATTGCAGCCCAGAAGATCCTGCAGTATGCTATCCAGTGGGCATTTGGTTCCTGCACAAAGGCATCTACGCAGCCGGCCACCCCCATACTGACAATGTCAGATTTTATCTTCATGTTAGTCTAGCTACAAAAATGCCCCCTTGGGGGGGGGGGGAGGGGTTTAAAAAACCCTGGGGAAAATTAAGTATTTTTAATTATTCCAATGACAAATTGGGCATTTGGGGGAGCTCTGAAAACCACTCATATGAAAGAGTTTCTCTTTTGAAATGAACAAAATTATTTTTAAGCATTCGCTCAGAATTCATAGTACAAAGATTTTTATGTACGACAACCTATAATTGCCGCTCATGCCGCAGATAGACAATGTATTTTCAAGGATATGTTTATTGGTTAAATGTAATTTTGTCCACACTTAACATGCTGTAATGTGTACTGATAATACACTATTGAGGAGTTCACATTTTCAGTGATTTAGTGAATATCTAAATATGCTTCTAGCCTTATTGTGGATGTGATGCCTTCTGCTCAAAATGTGTTTTTCTCTGTTTTCAACATTTGCTTTTTCCAACCGTTTGGCAAAAACTAAGATTCAGATAGTATAGAATGCAGCAGTTTATATCTCTTGCTCTCTCATTTGAGTACTAGGTATATTTGCAATTTTGCTTGCAGAAAATGAAGGCATTTATACTATATTTATTTCTATAAATATAGTATAAATGCCTAGTGGTACCATTTTATATGCTGCATTTTTGCGCTGTTAAAGCAATAAAGTAAGTTTAGGTTTGGTGACAAAGTATTACATATACTGTATTTTAGTTCCCTGCCCCCCAAAAGAAATTTCCCCACAAAGGGGAAGTTTTCTATGGCTTCAAATTTTTTAGGAATTTCAAATCTTTACCACCCCTCCACATACAACACACACATACAGGACACACCCCTAACTTTCTATCCCTGGGCTTACTTCCCCACCATATCCCAATGCATTGTTCCACAATTCTGTAATTTAGGGAGAAGAAAGTATTATAGAAGGTTTTTTTCTTTAAAAAAAATTAGAGCCTCCGCAAGTAGCTTATCCACTGAGGCAGCTCCTCCCTTCCCTTCAGCAGTTCCAGCTACAGATCTTAGGAGTCTTGCTTCTCAGACTCTACTTTCCATTATATTACAGCAGCTCAGCCAATGCCGGCAGTCTTGTGAGAGGAACATAAGAGACGCCAATGTTGGATCAGGCCAAAGGCCCATCCAGTCCAACACTCTGTATCACACAGTGGCCAGAAATACCAGGTGCCATCAGGAGGTCCACCAGTGGGGCCAGGACACCAGAAGCCCCTCCCACTGTTGACCCCTCCCACGAACCAAGAAGACAGAGCATCACTTGCCCCAGAGCCCCTATCTATACCTTGTGGCTCATAGCCACTGATGGACCTCTGCTCCATATGCTTATCTAATTCCCTTTTGAAGCCGTCCATGCTTGGTAGTCCATGCTTGTAGGACATGAAACACGAGGCCAGGGCTTAGTAACACATCGCTCCAGAATTTCTCTAGAGCTGCATTCTGTCTCCCACAAGGGCCACTGCAATGCCTGCTGGACACCCAAAAGCAGTAAGGGAACAGCCCTACCTGGGGGCTTGCCCCTATGCAAATGGTAGTGAATTCTGAGCATTAATTATGCATCATAATTGGGGGGGGTCTTTAACTACCCATTACACTGGGTCACTCAAGTTTCCAGACCCCTTAAAAGATTATAATCCTCTATTACATCCAGAGCCCCCCCCCCCAGCAGTTGCAGGGGACTGAGGCAGCAACAGGCCTGGATGCTCTGGTGCCACAGAGGCCTCTACTTCAGGGCCACAAAGGATCTGGGAGGCCCTGGAATTCCAGGGCCCAGAAACAATGACCATGACATGCGCGCGCACACACATAGTCCACCCAACCTGCATGGAGCCGTCGCTCGGCTTGTGGCTCTTTCACAGAAAGCGGGCAACAGAGCTGTGCTGACAAGGTGTTGTGAGTAAATGGGGAGTTTGTGTAAGGTGCCAGGTATGTGATAATCTGGGCAGATCAGGCAGTCATCGTGCACGGTTACAGGCCCCAAGCCTTGGGGATCAAAGCAAACAAGGACTGAGTAAGCACCAGCATTCTAGTGCCACTTCACAAGCCTGGCCCAGCCCACAGAAAGTGCCATGTGCAGATAGCGGGGGGGGGGGGGGGACTTCTCTGCTGCCTTGCCCCTATCCACCTTTCCTCACAAACCTCGTCATAGTCCCATCACAGGGACAGGATGGAAAATTAATAATAAGGTGCAAGTTTCAAAACAGAGCCAGACCGCCATTTCAAATGGAGCTTGTCAAGTCTAGGACTCTGAGCTGACCCAGGGGTTCCAAGGGTGTAACCCAAAACTGTAATCATTTAAACTCACAGTGGGGCTTGCTTCTTAGATTAACATACACAAGCTTGGGTTATGTGATATATACCAATGCTCCATGTGAACACTAAGATTTGAGATTTTTAAATGCACACATTTCATGGGAGTCCTCTCTCTCCTCTGCTTAGATTTAATCAGACTGTATGTTTGTGGATAACATCTACTTATTTCAGACCAATGCCTTCCAGTCAACAGCCAAGACACATTTTTTAAAAAAATTAAAACTGGAGACAAGCTTTACCAGCCAAAAAGGTTCAGTTTTTGAGTGTGGGAAGGAAGAACGACATATCCCTAGAAGCATCCCCCCCCCACACATTTTTTAAAAAAATTAAAACTGGAGGCAAGCTTTACCAGCCGAAAAGGTTCAGTTTTTGTGTGTGGGAAGGAAGAATTACATATCCCTAGAAGCATCCCCCACACACACACACACCTTTTTTGTGCTCCTGCTGGAGTAGGTGTTTGGGCCTCCCATCAAGCCCACCTCAGAGTGACAGAGGGCCAAACGAAAGGCTCGCTTGCGTTAAAGAGTTTGAGTCCAGGTTTCCAAACCCAACTAGAGTTCAGAATGACTTAAAAAAAAATAATTAAGCAGATCCCATAGGGGCTGGGAAGGATGCCATGGGAGGTGATCCTGCTTTCCCCCCACAACAGCCAAAGTAGCACTGAGGTGTGGAGTTACTTCTCCATTTTTGTTGCTTCATGCAGAGCAGCAAAAATAGGCAAATAACACCCCCCCCCCAGGTGCTGTTTCAGCACTGACGGTGGGGCAGGAGCCCCTCCTTCCCCTTCCCCTGCAGTGGACTTCCAAGCCCAAACACAGAATCCGGACCCAACTCTTTAAAAAAGCGTTATGTCTTGTTTGGCTCTTACGCAGGGCCATACCAGCTGATGCAGAAGCAGCCCAGTCTGCTGGAGAGCTGCATTTTTTCATGTTCAATGAAACTTTATTTTTTCCTGTTATTTTGTAAGATCCCGAGTGTCCCCCAGGAAGAAAAGTGGGGTAGGAATGAACAGACAGAAAGGCAACCTAGCCAGGATCAGTGCTTTGTGCTCACAGGAACCTTTCAGTGTTTAATTTATTGCTTACACGGGCAGGTAAAGGCCTAGAAAAAACCTGGAACTTTCTTTTTCCAATGGGAAGAACTGAAAAGACTATCATGAAATATTTTCTCTTTCTAAATGAATAAAATACTTTTAAAGTTAAGGTTTTAATCACTCAAATGCATACATTTATATGTCTTACATAATTTTTGTCTGCATGGATAACCTACAGAATTAGCGTATGATGATTCCTAGGCTACATGTACTGCAGACATACACAACATATTTTAAAGGATGTGTTTATTGTGAATAATTCAGACAGCAACTAATATGCTACAATGTATATTATTAAAGAAGAGCATTCAGTGTTTTCAATTGTATGAATTTTAAACTGAAATCCAAACCTGCTGCTATATCTTGTTGTGATAGTATCAAATTGTTTTTATCCACAGAACACACTCTCTTTTCTTTACTGCAAAATTTGTTTCTTAACTTTGACATTTATTTTACTTATTTATTTATTTCCCAAGATGGCAAAGCCCTGGTTAGTACTTAGATGGTCAACCAGCAAGAAAGTCCAGGGTCACCACACCGAGGCAGACCCTGGCAAAACCACCTCCCAATGTCTCTGGCCTTGAAAACCCCATGAGGGTCTCCATAAGCCGGCTGCAACTTGACAGCACTTTACTTACACACACACGAACACACACAGAATGGCAAAGCTAAGGAAGCACTGACTGCAGCAATTTCCAACATATTTTGAAGTCCCACGTATATTTACAGCTTTGCTTGTCAGGCATTGGTACTTTCACATTCCAGCAAATACGCTCAATATTTATTCCGATACTTATGCCCCACTGTTCTCCCCAAGAGGGTCCAAAGTAGTTATTTCATCATTCTCCCTGTATCTATTTTATCCCCACAACCTACACCCTGTGAGATAGGTTAGGCTGAGAAACAATAACTGGCCCAAGATCACCCAGCAAACTTCCATGGTGGAAGGGGGATTCGAATCTGGGTCTCCCAAATTCTAGTCCAACTCTCTAACCACTTTTTTTTTAATTCAGGAGAGCTGCAATTAAGGGATTCCTATACACATGATGGAATCTAGACCACCATCCAGTGTTCAAAATCTGCCTCTGGGATGCACACAGCTCTCCCCTTTGATTCGTCCCCGAAATCTTGTAGTCAGATGCATACTGTCTGTAGTACCAGTTACACTGATCAAGGAATAGCCTTCAAGTCTTGCTGAACATTTCTTATAAAGGATGAGAAAATATTATGATGGACAAATCTTTATTCGGCCCACAGCCCATGACAACCAAAACGAACCACCATCTACACAGGCAGCGTGCCTCTGAATATCAGGCCCTGGGGATACACTTCTGGGACATTTAGCTGACCGGAACAGGATGCTGGACCAAACTGATTTTGGTCTGATCCAACCACTAAGTAGTCTTCTGTTAAGCTAGTGAAGGAGTCAGCTCAGCCCCCTGCTGCAGCAGCTACAGGCCTCTCACTTTTTGACAGAAGTAGAACAGAACTGCCCAGTCCACAATTCTAAAAATTCCCCCATGTGATGGCCAGTGTTCCCTCTAAGCTGAGTTAGTGTGAGCCAGCTCACAGTTCTTTAACCTCCAGCTCACACATTTTTCTCTTAGCTCAGGAAGGAGGGCTCCAGAGCAAACTAATTGATGCAGGAGCCAAATCGCTGGCTCACAACTTTAATGCCAGTAGCTCACCAAGTAGAATTTTTGCTCACAAGAATCCACAGCTTAGAGGGATCACTGGTGATGGCCTCTTGCCACCATGCCAGGGCTTGATGCTACGGTGATGGGTGAACAGCTGTCTGCTGCACCAGTACTCAGCGCCACCCCCACCCCTGCACCCTGTGGCCAGAGGGTAAAGGACAGACTAACTGGATCACCCTGAACGAGCCATTCCCACAACCTCTAGCGGCCTGCCTTGCTGCCTCAGAATCTCTGAATCACACGTTCTCCTGCTAAGAAATAAACAACCTCTTTTTAAAATCTGTTTAGGCTGCATCTCAGCACAAGGTTCTTGAGGCAGCATGCAATGAAACCAGAATTCACAATAAACACAATTCACAATTCATTGGTTTACTATTGCACACCTCGCTTGCAAGTATTTGTGCCTGGAACTTTTCAAAATTTTACAAATAGTAGTAAAATTAAGAGATCCACATTAAGACCCACTAATGTTACACAGCTGGTAGGTCAGTGTCACTGCTAGAGGTGAATTCAGATCAAACCCTTCACCAGCACTAGGCAGACATGAAGCACTATACACACACCCACAAAACAGCGCTTAGAGGCACTACAGAAGCCCTGTTCTGGAGTCCTTGCAGCCCAGCACACACAAACCGTTTCAGCTGATGATGACAAAAGCTTTTGCGGCTACATTCCTGTGTGTCCTGCTTCTGTTGGAAGGAACAGTACCATACAAACATTTAAAATAATAACCTGAAGGTTCACACAGCACAGATAAACCACTCAGAAAGTTTTTCAGAGAATGGTCTAGAAAATCATCCTATACTCTGACTGCAGCGTGATTTCATTTAGAACATTCATTTTTTACTTTAATTTAAAAATATGTCATGTTACTATTATGTTCCCAGAGCAATAATACTTGAACTGAAATGTTTGAATAGGGAAAAATGAAGTGTGGTTTTATGCATAAATTATTCTGACTGGAATAATACTTGCTAACATTTAAAGACATGTGCATCTCCAAACATTGTTTACGTTTGAGGGGGGAACCCAAAAGGTTCAGAAAATTGTTCATTCAAATTTCAGAGCAGCCAAAGAACCATGCCTGATGGGCCGTGGATGGAGCTCTCCATTCTTCACCAGAATTTCACTCTTATCCACAGAGGTCAGTGGAGCATCTGACCACTTACATTACTTGTTAGGTAAGTGCCAGTCAAATCAAGTCCAAAGCTAAAAGAAATTATTCATATGTCACCTCTGACATGGTGGAAGAGATACTGTAATCACAAATCTGGTGAATTCATACATTTATCTTCTATGAGGCACTTTCACACATACTAAATAATGCACTTGCAGTGCACTTTGCAGCTGGATTTTAATGTGTGGAATGGCAAAATCCACCTGCAAATGGTCACAGAAGTGGATTGAAACTGCATTACTTAGCGTGCGTAAAAGTGCCCTATAAAGTTTTATCCCCACCCCTATCCCACTCAAGGTTCCCAATCAGTAAAACATGCACAGAATCTCCCACACAATTCCTAGGACACTTATGTTTGAGAATTCACTGGTTATTTGGTGTGGGGATGTGGGGAGGGGGTTCACTTCATAAACTGCAACTGTAACTCTGAAACCTGCCATGCTTGACCGCCATCACATTGGCAAAAAAAACATTCCATGAATCAACAAATCTTAAGAAATGGGAATTTTGCTTTGGAAAATAAAGCACCCCTGATCCCATTTCTGACTACACGGCCCCAAACACTTTTACTCAGGAGCCAATCCCACGGAGTTCAGTGGTCTTTCTATTAAGAGTGTTACAATTGCAAGTTGCAATTCAACAGCAGCATCATAGCAATGATGCTATGTGTCTTTTTACGTCCAGGCAGAGTGCAGCCTTACTTAGGAGTAAGTCCCCTTGAACTTCTGCAGACACTTCTGAATAAATGCGCCAAGGACTGGGCTTATATGAGCACTGTTGTCTCTCATGCACATGGATTAAGCTGTGCCACTGCTGGTCTTTTGCCAGTGGTCCGAAATTTAACGCCAACATGTGAAGCAGTTAAAATGCCCCAACCAGGCACATGCCCCCCGCCACTGACAACAGACTGCAAAAGTACTGGGGACCAAGAAGTGCATTCCTTCCCAGACAGCCTTGCTCTGGCACCTTCCCCCAGAAAATAAGCCCTGGCAAACAACAGCGTTCAAGTTTGCTGTCACCCATTTTCCAACAAATCCGTACTTGCCGGTGCACACTCCCTCCTGAACAGGGGCGGGGGCTGCTGTCCACTGCTTGAGCATCAGCCAGATTCTGCTGGACCAATAATTGCTAAGTGCTCAGGTCTGTGTAAAGAATGCCAGAAGTAAAGTAAAGCAGGGACAGGGCGACTCTCTCTTCTGCTTGGTCCCGGGACTCTGAACTACACCGCCAGTTATGCTGGAAAGCAGGGCGGCCCCAGCTTATTTTGCACCCTAGGCGAGGATCCCTTATGCCCCCCCCCCCCACCGCGCCCACCAATTTTCAAAAATAAATGCATTTTAGGAAGAATAAAAAACACAAATAATCAAGAAACTCCCAGAGTAGGGGGCCATCTCCATGCAACCAAGCTTCTGTCTGGGAGCAGAAGAGGCCGCGCTCCCCCCCTGATGTTTGCAAGCCCAGCGGCCCATCGTTGCACGTGGGAGTCCGAAAGCAAAACAAGGCCACCTCTGCAGCTCCGCCCGAGCCCAGACCCGGGAAGGCAGCCACCTGCGGCGCAACCCAGGAGAGAAACCTGCGGGGGAGGAAGGGGAGCCTCACCGTGAGTGACGAGGGGGGCCAGGCCAGGCCAGGCCAGGCCAGGCCCGCCTACTCCTCCCGCCTCCCCCGGGGCATCTCGCCCGGGAAACGGGCCCCGCCGCGGAGAGGAAGGCGCGCCGCTCCCCGGGGAACCGACCGCTCCGTCGCCCGACCACTTCCGCGCGTCCTGCCCTGCCCTGCCGGGGAAACAGGGCGAAGATCAGACGGGGCCCGGCTCCGGCGGCCCCCTCCCCTGGGAACCGGGTGGCAGGAGAGAGAACAAAGGGGGCGAGGCCGGGAAGAAGGCCGCCCCGACGCCCCCCGCGCTCCTTTGTGCCCGCCGGCGCCGGGGGTGGTGGGGGTGGAGAGCAGGGTTCCCTCTAAGCCGAGTTAGCGTGAGCCAGCTCCCAGTTTCTTAGCCTCCGGCTCACACATTGTTGTCTTGGCACAGTAAGGAGGGCTCCGGAGCAGTGTTCCCTCTAGGCCGAGTGAGTGTGAGCCACCTCACAGGTTTTCTAGCCTCCGGCTCACACATCTGTTGTCTCAGCGCAGGGAGGATGGAGGGCTCCGGAGCAAACTCATTTACGCAGCGGCCCAATGGCTGGCTCACCACTTTCATGCCAGGGGCTCACCAGGCAGAATGTTTGCGCACAAGACTCCGCAGCTGAGAGGGAGCCTAGAGGTGGAGTGGGGCGGGGGGAGCCGCGGGCTGCCTGCCTGCCTGCCCGCCGGGCCCCGAACCCCTCTCCCCGGCCCTCCGGGGAGGCGGGAGGAG